>NC_133665.1:19985543-20318711 GCF_037893015.1 Macrotis lagotis
TTCCATATCATTGCAATAGCTCATTGTAATAAAGAAAAATCTTATTATATGAAATATCTTGGCCTATTCTCCCTCTCCTTTTTCTTTCTCCCATTACATTTCCCTTTTTTTATTGACTCCATTTTTACACCATATTTTATCTTCAAATTCAGCTTTCTCCTGTGCTTCATCTATAAAATCTCCTTCTACCTGCTCTGTTAATTGAGAAGGTTCATATGACTATTATCAGTGTCATTTTTCTATACAGGAATACATGCAGTTCATCATCATTAAGTCCCTCATATTTTCCCCTTCTCCTCCAATCTCTATGCTTCACCTGAGTCCTGTATTTGAAGATCAAACCTTTTGTTCAGCTCTGGCCATTCCAACAGGAACAGTTGAAATTCCCCTGGTTCATTGAAAGTCCATCTTTTTCCCCTGGAAGAGGACATTCAGTTTTGCTGGGTAGTTGATTCTCAGTTGCATTCTAAGCTCTTTTGCCTTCTGGTATATTATATTCCAAGCCCTATGAGCTTTTAATGTAGTTACTGCTAAGTCCTGTGTGATCCTGACTGTTGCTTGTAATATTTTCTCTTTGACTTAGGAGTTATGGAACTTGGCTATAATATTCCTGGGGGTTGGTTTTTTGGGATCTCTTTCTCAGGGGGATTGGTGGATTCTCTCCATTTCTATTTTTTGCCCTCTGCTTCTAGGATATTAGGGCAATTTTCCTGTAGTAATTCTTTGAAAATGATGTCAAGGCTCTTTTTCTGATCATGACTTTCAGGTATTCCAATAATTTTAAAATTATCTTTCCTAAATCTGTTTTCCATATCAGTTGTTTTTTTCAATGAGATGTTTCACATTTTCTTTTAATTTTTCATTCTTTTGGTTTTGAAATATTGAGTCCTGATTTCTCATAAATTCATCAATCTGCCTGAGTTCTATTCTTTGTCTGAAGGATTTGTTTTCCTCAGAGAGCTTTCTTATCTCTTTTTCCATCTGGCCAGTTCTGCTTTTTAAATCATTCTTCTCCTCAATAACTTTTTGAACTGTTTTATCCATTTGACCTAAGCTGTTTTTTAGCATGCTATTTTCTTCAACATTTTTTTGGATTTCCTTGACTAAGCTTCTGACTTCATTTTCATGCTTTTCCTGCATCTCTCTCCTTTCTTTTCCCAGTTTTTCTTCCAACTCCCTCATTTGATTTTCAAAGTCTTTTTTGAGCTCTATCATAGCCTGAGCCCAATTTCTGTTTTTCTTGGAGTCTTTAGATGCAGGAGCTTGTGCTTCCTCATCTTCAGACTGAGTATTTTGATCCTTCTTGGGCTCATTTGCAAAATATTTCTCAATGGTCTTCCTCTTGTTTCTTTGCTTGTTCATTTTCCCAGCCTAAGCCTGTTTTTTGGGGTGCTTCCTGAGCTTTTGGGACACTCCCACAAGGGTCTCAGTGTGTGAGGTTCTGTCCTCCCTCCTGGTCTGTGAATGAACATAAGCGCCCCCCTCTGCCACGGGGCTGAGGTTGGGGCCCCTGTTATTCTATGGGGGGGCCTAGACTGGGATCAGGATCTGAATGTGGTCAGACCCCCAGAGTCCTGTTCCAGGGGCAGAGGACAGAGCTGGGCAGTCTCTCTTCACTCCCCTCCCTCAGCTCAATGGGCTCATGCCCTGGGGGCTCCTGCTTACTGGCTCCTCCTGCTTCTGTTTCCGGGTCTAGGCTGCCAAAAGACCAAGCTGCTCCCTGTGTGCCCCGAGGGCTGGGCTCCACATGCTCTCTCTGGCAGAGGTCCCCCACTGTTCCCCCACTTTGTGCCGATGCTCCCCCGGGGTGCAGCTCAGGAGACTCCCCCGCTGCTGTGAGCCACGGCTCCCACTGCCCTGGGGCTGCCTCCGGGAGGCTGAAGTTCTTTGGCTCTGACGGGCCACCCATCTGGCGGGCCACCCCTCCGACCCCGGGGAGCAGAGCCTTTCTGCTCTTTTCCAGGTTACCTTGAGTAGGAGAACTGCCTCACTGGGTCCCTTTGTAGGTTCTGTCTCTCGAAAGTTTAGTTAGAGTCCTTAGTTTATGAGTTTTTATCAGAGAGCTCTTAAGACTCGATCCCTTCATGTCACCATCTTGGCTCCCTGGGCTTCTTTTCTCTTCCAGCTTGTGCTTTGGCACTTTGAATAGTCCTCTGAAGAACATGGTGCATGGCTGACACTGTCTTTTCACAAGCCACCTTGAAATTATTTGGGTGTTTGTGTGTCCAAGACAAGAACATGGCAGCAAATAAGTCTCCTGTTCCCACAAAGACTGCATCCACTTTCTGAATTTCCATTTTGATTCTTTTTGTCACTTTTGTGCCATCTGGTTTTTGTTTCCTCTGACTTCCTAGAGCAATCAGGTAGTTGTTGCCTGAAGAAGCTGGCAAGTCAGAACTGGTGATAACTACAGTCTCTGGTCCCATAGAATGAAGTATATCCATTACCTCTAATGCCTCTTCTTGTGAAGAAATCTTTTTTCCAGTGAGTAACTCAGCCTCAAACTGGTTTGGAGTTATGGTATCTGCTAGAGGCACGACTTTTTCTTTGTAAACTGGAAGAAGATCTGCTGGAACATACATAGAACCTTCTCCATTCCACTTGTCACCCATCACGGGATCACATACATATACCAAATTGGAGTTCTGCTGCTTCAGCTCTCGGATTATGTCAACTACCATTGCAAGGAATGATTTGTCTCTTGTGTAACCTGTGAGAACATAGTCATACTTATTTACATTGTTCAGCTTAAGTCCTTCATATAGCTCATGAAGTTCATTTGAATTTAACACCTGACCTTTCCAGTATGGATAACCTGTGTGATTTGAAAACTGGACTGAATTCACTGTGTCAATTTCAAATCCCAAAACTTGTAAGGGGTAGGTGGCCGCCCGGTTACCCACGTAGCCCCGGATGACGTGGCTCTGGATGGACAGGACCCTGCACTCCTCCTCCATGCTGGCCGAGGAGGCAGGAAGCCGAGGCTCTGGAGATGGGCTGAGTGCGGCAGGAGGAGGAGGGACGGGCCGGGGGTCTATATACAGGATTTCATAGTGTGCAGGGATCATCTAGTTCCAGCTTTAAAACAACAATGGAAAAATTTGCTTTATAACATGCCCAACAAAGATGGTATCTGATCTCTTCTTTAAAACCTCCAGATTCCTTGGGAAATCCATGACTTTATCAAGGTGGCTCATTCCATTTTTATTTTCTGACTCCAGACTTAAACCTTTCCATGCAGTGATGGTACAAGAAGCAATATGAATGAATTTTCTACATTCCTACCTTTTAGTAGACCATGGATTTTACCTTGGGTATCACAAACTTTCAAATCATAAATTTTTTGTCTTACTACCCTGATTAATTACCAGACTTGGGCAAGTTCTGAATAATGTGCTTGGTGCTTTATCAGAAAACACATGAGTTAACCTCTCTAGAGGTGCCAGGGTCTTAGCCTCCCTAGTTCTGTTGGAGAACATCATTAGAGTCACCTGGCCAAAGAAAAGTAAGTGATTGTCATCAGAACAAATTACAACCCCAATAAAGGGATTGGGAGCTTCTAACTTGACCTAGCTCCTGGCTCTGGACTTTCCTACCTTCTTCCCAGCTCTAACTCAGCAGTATTCATCCAATGGCATCCTAGGATTGGAATTTCCAGATGAGGAAATATCCATTCTGGTTATTTTCACTTCTTACCAGCTCAGCTTTAGCTCAATGTGAGACCATTTTCCTCTCCCTCCTTTTCAGCTCCATTTTATGTTAATGTTTTTCTTAGAATTTAAACTCATTAAGAGCAGGGACTATCTTCCTTTGATGCAGTAGCAAATACAGTCAAAAAGACTGGAATTCAAATCCAGCCTCAGACACTTTTTGGTTCTATGACTAGGCAAATCACTTAATTTCTGTCCACTTTAATTTTCTTATTTATAAAATGGAGATCATAATACCATTTACTTCCTAGGGTTGTGGTGAGGATCAGATGAGATATTTATACAATGCTTTGCACATATTAGGCACTCATGTTGACAATTACTATTATTAAATAAGATAATATTTATAAACCTCAAAGAACCTTGTAAATGCTAGCCATTATTATTTTTGCTTTATTTGTATTTTTTTTTTTAGGATTTTGCAAAGCAAATAGGGTTAAGTGGCTTGCCCAAGGCCACACAGCTAGGTAATTATTAAGTGTCTGAGGCTGGATTTGAACTCAGGTACTCCTGACTCCAAGACTGGTGCTCTATCCACTGCGCCACCTAGCCGCCCCCCTTATTTGTATTTTCAAATCTTGATAAATATTTCATCAAATCTAAATCTAATAATGTTCTTAGGGCCTTCCACAAATACAGTCTGAAGCTAGATTTGCATTCCAGTCTTTCTGAATCCTGGAATGGCATTTTATCTATTGTTCCATCCTGTTGAGAAGTAACATTCTCTTCTTAGTGATGGTCATTCAGATAACAGATAGAATTGCTTTAAAAAAAAAAAGTTGGAAAAAGAAAGGAAAATAAAAGATGGGAATGCTTGAAAGGCAAACAGAAAAGAAAGACGAGAATGCTCTGACCCTGGATGATCTAGTCAATTCTGAAGTAATTTAACTGAAGGAAACTTGACCTACCACCATCAGGACTAGCGCAGTGCTTTATGTTTTCATTAGTAAGGAATGGTGTGTACTGAACCATAAATACCTTTTCATTCCTGGTGTCCCAGAACATACATTTATAAGGCAGACTGATGTAAAAATCTGTGTGGTGTAAGACCATAGAACATAGAAGGACCCCACACAGTGATGGGGCCACTATTTGACCTCTTCCTTTAGCAGTGAATTCCAGCTAGTTGATGGTCTAAACTAATTTAAAACTATATATTTTTTGTTTTTAATATTACTTTACATATGAAAATATTCTTTCTTTTCCTACTCACTGAACCATTCTTTGTAAAAACTATTTTTGATGGTTGTCCTTGGTTCTTGAACAGAACCAAAATGACATCATAATATTGGGGGTCAGGTACAGTCAGTCCAGCTGTGGCTGATTAAACCAACCATAGAGGATTCTACCTCAAGTTGGGCACAATTTTTTTTTGGGGGGGCAGACAATAAGCTGACTTGCCCAAGGTCCCACTGTGAGCAAATGTCAAGTATCTGAGAACAGGCCCTCCTGACTCTTGGTCTGGTATTCTATCTTCAGTGCTACCTAGCTAGCTGTCCCTAAAAATATTTTTTAAAAGGGGGGGTGGAGCAGTTCAGTAAAACAAGTCAAACTAGCAACTGTCTGACAATATATGCATTATTAATAATAATAATATCTAGCATTTATAGAATGCTTTAAAGTTAGCAAGTCATCTCATTTGATCTTCATCTCATGTCTGTTACTATTATTATACCTATTTTACAGATGAAAGGAGCTCAAACAGGAAAAGCTGAATGACTTGACCAGAGTTAAATGGATAGCAAGTATTTGAGGCAGGATTCCAACTCAGGGACTTCCTGACTCCAGGTCTAGTGTTTGGATTATTTATTATCCATTAAATGACACTTATTTATAAGTCTCCACCTTTTTAAAGAGACAGAGTTGCCTTAACTCTTTTAAGGACTTTTAAGGACTAGATTTGACTATGTGACACAGATAAACAGGATTATAAAATCATCCTAAATTCTTTGATTCTCGTGTAAGACTAGAAAACCAGACATGTTCAAGCTTTTCTTTTTCCCATGGTGGTGGGATGGCGAGGGAAGATGTTAGTGCCATTTTCCATTTTTGGTGTCAGGTTTTAGATTTCTTCTTACCCTCCACCCCCAACCCATTCCCTGCTTCTAGGAAGCCAAACACTCCTTCCAACTTCTCAGGACAGGTCTGAGAACAGGAAAAGCTTTAAGTTGACTCAAGGAGGAACTGTCATCTTACCTTGTGAACAAGGAATTCAGCCTTTGTCTCTAGGTAAGTCTGAGAGGGAAGATCTCCTTGACTTCAAAGAAAATAACTGACATCTGATACAGATCAAAGGAAAGGAATCTTAGAGGTCCAAAATCAGATTTTCTTCTTTAACTGATGGGGAAACAAAATCTCTAAGAGGTAAAAAAAGATTTTGCATAAATAGTTAAGTGGTATGATCAGCTATGATAGACTTAACAGTTCAGTGATCTCCTTGATCAATCCTAAAGAATTGTGATGGAAAATGCTATCCACATCCAGAGAAAAAAATATGGAGTCTGCCTGCAGAGCAAAGCATACTATTTTTACTTTTTAAAACTTCTCTTATATTTTTTCTTTCCTTCTCTTAGTTTTTTTTTTCCCTTTAGTTCTAATTCTTCTTTCACAACATGACTGATGGGAAATGTTAAACACAATCTATATCAGATTGAATGCTGCCATGGGTAGGGGAGAGGAAAGAAATTGGTGGAAAATGTGGAACTCAAAAGCTTACAAAAAGATGAATAATGAAAGCTATCTTTTTGTGTAATTGGAAAAATAAAATTAAAAATAAAAATAAAAACATAAGCAGATTTAAAAAATAGTAAGTGGAAGAGATCTGAATGTTTCATTCAGGATAGTTTAAGTCATGTTCCTGAGTTATGCCCTCAGATTTGCCTCTTTTTTTCAGCAATGACATTTGTATTATTTATTTTCCAATTATGTAAAGATAATTTTCAACATTTTTGTAAAGTTTCCCTCCCAGTCTTTTCCCTTCCCACTCTAAGATATGATCTGATATCAGGTTCTATCTGCATAATCATTTTACACATTTCCATATTAGTAATGCTGTGAAAGGAGAATCAGAACAAAAGGGAAAGCCATGAGAAAAAAACCAAATTTAAAAAAGTAAAGATAGTATGTTTTGATCTGCATTCAAATTTCATAGTTCTTTCTCTGGACAGGGATGGCTTTTTGGTCACAAGTCTTTTAGAATTGTCTTTGGTCACCATATTGCTAGGAAGAACTAAAACTATCATAGTCAATCATCACACTATGAGCAACTATACTTAAATTTGAACTCTAAGTCTTCTGCAATTACTTGTGAAACCCTGGACAATTCATTCCCCTTTTCTAGGCATTGTTATTTCCATTTGTAAAATGAAGGGACTGGAAGAGCTGATCCAGTTTCAATATTTTCTGATTCTTTTCTTGAATTGAATTCCTGGACATTTGCTTTTCACACCTTTCAAATAAGCTGGCAGGTTTGGTTTGTCTGCACTTGGTTATCTGAGACAGAGGTCTTCTGAATACTGGTAGAATTACTGTGATGCAAAACCCCACAATTTCTAGGGGAAGGTGAGACTGACTAAGCACAGCAAAAAGCACAACTGTGAAGGTAAGGCTATTCTCCAGAACTTCCAAAATGATCCCTAGAGCTCTAATCTCACCAAAAGTGGGAAGTTCTTGGTTAGTCTTGAGGTAGGTCTTTTTTTTCCCTCCATATACTATCCTCTCACTCATACACAAATTAACCTGGTGAAATCTCGAAAAAGCCTGCCATATATAATTAGCAGAGATTTTATCTCCTCCAAGGGTGGCAAGTCTGGTAGTTTTGATCCTCTAGTGAAGATATGAAGCAGATGGGTCCCCTAAAAATTAACATTACCTAATTGTTAAGAAAAGGGTATGATAACCTTGCCTGAATGACAGTCCACTTTTCTTATCCAACTGTAATGTTCCACAACTACCAAGACCCCCTTTTTTCTGGTGTCAGTAAAGAAGATCCCCCCCTTCTCTTTAGGGACACTGGTTTTACTGAGGTGTCGTCTGACTTGCTTTGTTAACAGTTATAAACATCACTGTTAATAGTCTGATCTTGCTTGGAATATGTACCTCAGCCTAACTTTCTTGAATTTACTTGAGATACTCTTTAGCTCCCATAAGAGCACAGTAGAGCTGGAAACAATTCTTTGCCCCAAAATCTTCTTAAGAGTTTTTCCCTCAGTAGTGTGTATGTGTAGACCTTCTTCTTCCCCCTTTCCCCAAACAACTCAATGACTTACTTTTTCCAGTCAGTCTGAAGATGGAGAAAAGACTGATTAGAGTTAAATACAGTGGTCTCTCAAATCCTCCTACTTGATCAATCCTAAAAGACTTGTGATGGAAAATGCTATTGGACCCATTAAAGGGATTGACAGGTGGGAGCACACATAGGACTTGAGGAAAAAGCAGGAGAGTGATTGATGAATTGGACAAAGGTTGACTCAGGAGGGGAAGTAAAAACAAAACAAAATTTAAAAAAAATTCCACCTCTACTAAGCCCTCCTTGATTCTCCATGTTGGAAATTCATGGTCAAAGCACTTAGCATCAGATAAAATGTGTTCAAATTCTGTTTTTGCTGTTTGACTTTGTCCTAGCCTCTTCATTTTTCTGGATCTGTTTCCTCAGTTATGAAATGAAGGGACTTGATCTGAGTGACCTATGAGGTCATCTAGTTCTAATATTGTATCTGCCATCTTAATCCAAGTTCATTTTTTTTTGGTCTCCCAAGTTACAGACACGGGGTGTGTCATCTGTCAGGCTTAGGTATTTAGAATGCTTGTAGTCCTTTTGGAATGTCCTTGTGATTCTCATATCTTTCAGAACACTTTCAGGACAGGCTTGAACTATCTGTCCACATTTGGCTACCTGAGAGGGAAGAGATACTCTGACTACCTGCAATATAGAAACCTACAATCCCCAAGCTGAGGTGAATCTACCTAAACAGAGCAAAAGACACAACTATGAAAACAAATTAGTTCCCCCTCTCAGAATGATTTCTAGTCACAGGTAGGTGGCTCAATGATCCAACTGGGGTCAGAAAGAACAGGGTTCAGAGGCAACCTTAGATACATATTAGCTATTTGGCCTTGGGGAAAATCACTTAACCCTGTGTTCCTTAGTTTCCTAATCTGTAAAATGAGCTGGAGAAGGAAATGGCAAACCACTCCAGTTTCTTCACCAAGAAAACCTCAAATGGGGCTAGTAAGAGTTGGACAGACTGAAAAACAAAAATTTGACCCAAGGCAAGTCATATAGCTTCTGTCTGCCCAGAATCTTCATTAATAAAATGGAAATAATAATGACATATACTTCCCAATACTATTGTAAGGATAAAAAGAGATAGTTGTAAAGAGTTTTGCAAAGGTATATGATTATTATTTTGGCTTTGAACGAGTGAGTCGAAATTTAAGAAAAAGTGAACTGCAAGTTGGAACTAATTACAACTTTACAGAGAGATGGGGAGTGGGTTTCAGAGAAAACTAAATTTTAAGGTTTGGGCACCAAGGTCAACTTCAGATTGATTAGAAAAGGGGATCAAATCCACTGCCCATGAGAGTATTTAGAAACTAGCTGGAGAGAGAAAACCACTGTAACCAAGATCAAAAGAAATGTAGCAAACTGGGAAACAATCTTTACAACTAATGATTCTGACAAAGGACTCATTTCTAAAATATACAGAGAACTGAGTCATATTTTTAAAACAAAAAGCCATTCTACAATTGACAAATGGTCAAAGGATATGCAAAGGCAATTTACAGATGAGGAGATCAAAGCAATCCATAGCCATATGAAAAATTGCTCTAAATCATTAATTATTAGAGAAATGCAAATTAAAGCTTCTCCCAGGTACCACCTCACACCTCTCAGACTGGCCAATAGGACCAGAAAGGATAATGATCATTGTTGGAAGGGTTGTGGGAAATCTGGGACACTGTTACACTGTTGATGGAGCTGTGAACTCATCCAACCTTTCTGGAGAGCTATTTGGAACTATGCCCAAAGGGCAACAAAAATGTGCATAACCTTTGACTCAGCAATACCACTACTGGGTCTATACCCTGAAGAGATGATGAAAAAGGGTAAAAAGATTACTTGTACAAAAATATTTATAGCAGCCCTGTTTGTGGTGGCAAAGAATTGGAAATCCAGTAAATGTCCTTCAATTGGGGAATGGCTTAGCAAGCTGTGGTATATGTATGTCATGGAACACTATTGTTCTATTAGAAACCAGGAGGGACAGGATTTCAGGGAAGCCTGGAGGGATTTGCATGAACTGATGCTGAGTGAGATGAGCAGAACCAGGAAAAACACTGTACACCCTAACAGCAACATGGGGTGATGATCAACCTTGAAGGACTCGCTCATTCCATCAGTGCAACAATCAGGGACAATTTTGGGCTGTCTGCAATGAAGAATACCATCTGTATCCAGAGAAAGAACTGTGGAGTTTGAATAAAGACCAAGGACTATTCCCTTTAATTTAGAAAAAAACAGATATCTTATTGTCTGATCTTGTTACTTCTTAGACTTCTCTTCTTTAAGGATATGATTTCTCTCTCATCACACCCAATTTGGATTAAGGTACAACATGGAAACAAAGTAAAGACTGACAGAGTGCTTTCCGTTGCGGGGTTGGGGGAGGGAAGTATGATTGGGGGGAAAATTGTAAAACTCAAATAATATCTTTAATAAAAATAAATTAAAAAAAAAGAAACGAGCTGGAGAGAAAAAGGGAAGGGAGAAAAGTCTGAGAGGAGGGGCGGGTGGGGCTGAGAGAGGGGCGGGGTGAGAATGAAGTGGACCTGAGGGGGTGGGGAGCGATGTAGACTGGGTAGAAGCCACTCTGAACCAGAGGAGAGGGCGGAGCTAGAGGAGGGGCGTGTCCGGAGGAAGAGCCGAGCACGAGGAGGCGGGGTGAGAGGAGAGGAGGGCGGGGCTAGAGGAGGGGCGTGTCCGGAGGAAGAGCCGAGCACGAGGAGGCGGGGTGAGAGGAGAGGAGGGCGGGGCTAGAGGAGGGGCGTGTCCGGAGGAAGAGCCGAGCACGAGGAGGCGGGGTGAGAGGAGAGGAGGGCGGGGCTAGAGGAGGGGGCGTGTCCGGAGGAAGAGCCGAGCACGAGGAGGCGGAGTGAGAGGAGAGGAGGGCGGAGCTAGAGGAGGGGGCGTGTCCGGAGGAAGAGCCGAGCACGAGGAGGCGGGCTGAGAGGAGAGGAGGGCGGGGCTCCCACTTCAGTGCGTTGGAAGGCGGGACCAGAGGATAGAAAAGATGGGGAAGCTTGAGGGAGAGGCGAGCGGCAGGCCCGATGCAGAGGACTCGGGCTGCCCGCCGGCCTGCCTGTTTCTATCGCTCACCAAGTCTCGCCTTTCCGGTGACTTCTCTCCAGACTTTCCTCATTCTAGGAGCATTCCAATACCGAATACCTTTTCTGTTTCCCTACTGTCCAGATTGCGAAGAAAACATGACTCCTGTTCTTCAGGCGGAAGCTCGGGAGCCTCGGGGCAGCGCGGGGCCTTCGCCATGGGGGCCTCGGCCAGCGCCAAAATTCAAAAGCAACGGTAGGCGCGGCCTTCGGGCCGGCGGGAATCTGAGCTCGGCCGCCCGCCTTGGGGCCTTCTTGGGTCTCCCGAGTTAGACCGCTTCCCCCGGGGTCGGTTCTGCCCTTCCAGCTCTCCTCGCCACGCGCTGCCAGGTACCGCAGGCCCGGGGAGGGGCGGCCTGGCCGGGATGGAGGTTGGGCCCCCTGTGTGGATGTGAGCGCGGGGGGTGGGGTCGGGTGTGCGGACCTGAGTGGGGCTGGGAGAGGGGGTGTGTGGCTGGATGTCAGGAGATGGAGGCCGAGAGGGGGTCTGTATGTCTGTCTGTGTGTCTGTGTCTCGTCTGTGTGTGTGCGTGATCACAGAAGAGGAGAGTGCGCGCGTGCGGGCTAGATGTCCGGCGTACAGGTGTGCTTGCAGACAGATGCGGAAACTCAGGATAGCCGAGAAGGTGTTGTAGAGCTTAGGGACTCGGCACGGGCCCTGTGAGTACACAGCATTGGAGAGAGAATGAGTAGGTGTTGGCAGATAGCTATGTGAGGGATTGAGCGCACGTTTTGTTGATGGTAAATGTAATTGGGTTGGACTGGGTGGGTTTAGTTTGTTTTGTTTTTTTGCAAGGCAATGGGTTAAGTGGCTTGCCCAAGGCCACACAGCTAGGTAATTATTAAGTGTCTGATACCGAATTTGAACTCAGGTCCTCCTGACTCCAGGGCCGGTGCTTTATCCATTACAGGTTCATTTTCTTTTAAAGGATAGCTTACCCCCTTTGCTGATTAAGCTGGAAAGAGACAATAAAAGATTGTCTTAGATCTTAGTCCAAATTTAGGTTTGACAGGCGAGGTGATTGAGACCCAGAGAGGGGGAAATGTTTTGGTCATGGCTAAAAAGCAAAAAGATAACAGAATCAAGATCCTAAACTTTCTGTTTCACCTAGGCCCTGTGCTCTTTACAGTAATTTTTCTTGAATAAAGAGGTATTTTGGAGGGCACTTAGATTTGGAATCAAAACTCGATTTACAATTCTGTACCAAAGAAAAGGAACAGCTGAGTAGATTAAATTTGGACTCTCAAAATTAATAGAAGCTGATATTAGGCCTTTAGATCATTTGGTGTTTTCCTTGTGTGATGACAACAACATTTTAAGCTTTAGAATTTTACTTTTTTTCTTGACTTATTTACTTTTTTTTTGTTTCTGTTTTTGATCCACAGAACTGACTGGTGACCCAGTTGGTCTTTCCAGAAGATCACTGCTCTCTTTCAAGACAGTACTGAAAAAAATGCATATCAAGTCCATTATTCTTGAGGGATTTAAATCCTATGCCCAAAGGACAGAAGTCAATGGCTTTGATCCCCTATTTAATGCCATCACAGGCTTAAATGGTAGTGGTAAATCTAACATATTGGATTCCATCTGCTTCTTGCTGGGTATCTCCAACCTATCTCAGGTAAACTCAGAGTTTGAGGGATAATCAAATTTGGGTTGTTACATGTCATGCTATCACTGCCTCCATCCCTTTTTGTGAATTTTTTTCAATATTCCATTTGCATATTTTTTTTCTTAAAAACCTTGTCTTTGACAGGAGGTGTGATTGCCTCTAAACCTGGTTGAATATGGTTTATTATTCTTGAAGTCAGGAAGATGTGAGTTCTAATTTTGCTTCACATACTATGTGACTGTGGGCAAGACATGAGCTCTGATCCTTAACTTTCTCATACTGTAAAATACAGAATGTGTTTCTGAGCTGTTATGAGGATCAGTTTATATTATACATGTAAAAGTGCTTTGAAAACTAGCCTTCTAATTGGTCTCCATGCCTCAAAGTTTTTACTTTCTCAAATATATCCTCCTCCTAGCCAGAATGATGATCTTCCTTAAGTACAAATCTCCCTACTCATTTGTTTCCATAGCTTTTTGTTCCTTCTGGGATCAAATATGAGGTCTACCTTTTGCTTTTAAAGTCCTTCAAAACCATTTCCCAACCTCCCTTTTTAGCCTTATTAGACAATCTTAGCTACTTGATGCACTATAGTCCAATCAAACTGGCTTTCTTGTTCTTTCTTACACTTGACAATCTATCTCCTGCCCTTGAGTCTTTGCACTAGTTGTTCTTTATCCTTGAACTGTACTTATCTCACTTCCTTTAAGCTTTTCTGATACCTTGGCTACTATGTTTCCCTAATCCCTTAATATTTACCTTGTATTTTTTGTATCTATATTTATTGTGTATATGTCTCTGTCAGTACAGCATAAGCTGCTTTAGGGTAGTGATTTTTATTTTTTGTCTTAGTATCCCTCGTACTTAGCTTATTATCTGGAATATAGTAGATACTCATTAAATGTATTGATTATTGTTATTAATATTTTCCACATCTTTCATCTTTCTTTGATAAGTAGAGCTATTTACATGGAGCCAGTCCTGGGACAAGTTGATAACCTATTATTATTCTTTATGGTTAATGTTCTATGAACTGTTGAACAGGTAGATAAAATAACTTCTCTTTTAATTATCAATATTTGTATTTGTAGTTAATTCACAGTATATAGGTAGGTTTTCCTTTTGGAATTGAAATCTGACTTTTGTTTTCCACAAATCCAATGAGATCTTTGTACTTTTTTGCCTTTTATTTTAGGTTCGTGCCTCCAATTTGCAAGATTTAGTATATAAAAATGGGCAAGCTGGGATTACTAAAGCTACAGTGTCAATTACTTTTGATAATTCTGACAAAAAACAGAGCCCTTTGGGATTTGAGGCCCATGATGAAATTACAGTTACAAGACAGGTGAGTCTTTATTATAATTCTCTATATATATCTAAAGACTTTTATATCTTCCCAAGTAAAATTCAAGAGTAATACTGTTATAGCTGTGGAGGCAAAAAATCCTTTTTGTACAAAATTATCAGTAATAAGAGTAAATGCTTAAATTGTTGTACTTCTTTGTGAAGAAGTTTCAGTTAAAATGTAATTCAGTCAAGTCATCTCAGTCAGGTCATAACTTAGTTAAATGTCTGGTATCTTTCCCTTGTATTTAGAATACACTGAAGAGGGCAAGGGTCCTGGCCAGCTTAAGAGTATTAGAGTATTAGACACTTGTTGGGATACAGGCAGTGCTCAGGGAGATGAGAAGGAAGCTAAGAAAGGAGGAATATTTTTTTCCTTTTGCAAAGCAACAGGCTTAAGTGACTTGCCCAAGGTCACACAACTAGGTAATTATTATTAAGTGTCTGAGGCCCAATTTGAACTCAGGTCCTCCTGATTCCAGGGCTGGTGCTCTATCCATTATGCCACCTAGCTGCCCTAATGGAGAAACATTTTGAAGAAATAGTCGGGACAAAATATAAACAATAGACTTAAAATTTTTGAATTGAGGACTTTTAGAGCAGGAAGAAACATTAAAGGTCATCTGTTCCAGATATGGGGTCTTCCAGTCTTCTTTTCATTATACTGTAATGCCTGCCCAACTTTGTCTAGTCTTGACCCTCTTGCCCTTCAGTTATGTGTGGACAGGCAGAAATTGCACTGAGATTTTTCTCTCTTATAGCTACAGATATTTGCCTCACCTTGGGTTATTGACTTGGGAATCATGGTTTAGTCTTTGTTGATTAGCTTTGTTACCTTGGGTAATTCACTTCCTTTGAATTTTGGTTTATTTAGCACCACAACTGATGTCTTGAATTAAATGATTTCTAAACTCTCAACTGGTTCTGAAAGTGAATACTTTCATAACTGTGCTTCTATTTTATTTTCAGGTGGTTATTGGTGGCCGAAATAGATATTTAATCAATGGTGTGAATGCAAATAACACCAGAGTTCAAGATCTCTTCTGTTCTGTTGGACTTAATGTTAACAACCCTCACTTTCTCATTATGCAGGTATCTATGATTTTTATATTTGTTGATGTTATATATGGATTATCATGAATTAATATATGATGTTAGTGTTGGCTTTCCTTTTGAATCTTCAACATTAGTACTCATTTTACCTGATTACCTAGTTTCCCCCCCTTTATTTGGTGAAGTAAGATCATTTATCCAATTATAAGTTTTCATTTAGAACATAAGCTAATTCTTTATATTGTAAGAGCTTCTAGATGAAGATGGCATTTATTGGTACCCGATATATCCTCCCTTTCTACTACTAGATAGAATGATTGAGTTTTGAGCATGCCTGATATTGTATCTTGGCACATTTAGATGTTTCTTAAAAGTGTAAAATTATTCCTTACTAATATCTTGATTAATTGAGGTGTTGCTGATAATAGCAATAAGTTTCTAAGCTATTTATAGGTTAATTTACAGTTTTCCATAAGTCTCTTTTTAGTGTTTTTTGGTCAAGAATTATACTTATGAAAAATAATTATCATTGCAAAGTTTATGTTTATATACATATATGTAAATATAATTTTTTACATTGCCAATGTTTTCCAATGTATCCTCCACTTCCCAGAGAGCCATCCTTTATAACCAATAATAAGTTTTTTAAAAAAAATTTATATATTTAAGGCAGTGGGGTTAAGTGGCTTGCCCAAGGTCACACAGCTAGCAATTATTAAGTGTCTGAGACCGGATTTGAACTCAGGTCCTCCTGACTCCAGGGCTGGTGCTGTATCCACTGTGCCACCTAGCTGTACCAATATAACAGTTTTAAAAAAATCCAATTGAACCAAATTTACCAGAATCATAAAAAATCTTTTGACATTTGAAATATTCTTTAACTATAGTTCCACATCTCTGCACAGAATGGGGAGAAGCCTTCTTATATCTTTTCTTTGACGCCAACTTTACATTTGACATAAATTGTTCTCCTCATTTGTTTACTTCATTTTGCATCAGTTTGTATAAGTGTTCCATACTTCTCTAACTCATCCTGTTCAGTTGTCATGTATCATACCTTGTTTAGCTATTCCTCAGTTGCTAGTCATCTAGTTTGTTTCCATTTCTTTATTTCTTCCAAAAATATTGCTCTTAATATTTTGGTGTAGATGGATCTTTCTGTTTGTCTTTGATTTTCTTTGGGTATATGCCTAACTGTTGAACATTTCTGTTACAGTAATCACTTTGGAAACTGATTTAAACTTATCACTATAGAATATAACTAGATATGGGGCAAGTACCTGGGTTGCTAAAAATATTTAAGGAATTACTAATACAAAGCAGTTTTGCCCATAAAACAATCTTATAGTCTTATTTCTGGGGACAGAGCTAGAGCAAAGTTCAAATATACTTTAAAAAAATGTTCTCAGTTTTACAGACACTGTAGAAACATTTTCTTTCAATAAAAATAAAATTTGTATTTAAAGGAGAGGTAGAAAATATACAGCCACCCATGGCCTCAACTCTCACCACAAACAAGCACAGGCAGTAATTATGCATACATAGCAATCCATTCCAGATAAAGGTCCTGTAAGTAAATATGAACTTGACAGCCTCCTTCTCTGGAAGTCTTTGGTGCCCATATGGGCTCAAAGATTTAGCTCTTCCTAAGTCCCTTTAACAAAGGTGATTTGCATCAAACTGAGAGGAGCATAAATCATTGCTATGATACCTGATCTTCCCTACATGTTAGTGCTTTTGAACACAATCTCATTTGAATTTTATAATGACACCATTCTATCCATTTTGTATATGGGAAAATTTCAACTCATGGATGTTAAATGCCTTATTTAACCAAGATCACAAAGCTAGTAATCAGGCAGAGCTAGCACTAGAATTCAGTAGGTCATTTATCTTTTTTTTTTGTAAGGCAGTGGGTTTAAGTGACTTGTCCAAGGTCACACAGCTAGGTAATTTTTAAGTGTCTGAGGTTGGATTTGAACTCAGGACCTCTTGACTCCCAAGCCGGCTCTCTGTCCACTGTGCCACCTAGCTGCCCTGTTCCTTTATCTTTGACCTATTATCAATTTTATTTGGTGTTTGGTTATTTGATAGTTGCTGTATTGACATTCATTTCAGTACTTTGTAGTTAGACCTTGGACATTTTAAGGGAATCTATTATGAGCAAAATCCTGCAGCCTGAAAGGCACAAAACCTTGACCACTATCTGCTGCCAATGGCCCCTGCCGGTAGTACTACATCTCATCTGAACATCTCGTTCTCTTCCAAGACATCCCCTTCAGAGTCCCAAAATGGCTTTTTTATTATTGGATGAGACATTTTCCCCCCTGCAGAGTCTTGTGACCTTTCTTCCTTCTAGCCCAGTTTAAAGTGGTCTAATGAGCCTCTCCACCAACTAGAGACTGGCTGACAACCCAGGGTTCCTGCGGGTGAGCACAACCTTCCTGGCACAGTATCAGTCTTTGGGGAGTGGGATGCTCATGGCAGTATGCTCACTCAGATTCTGGGCTTCCTCTCTGGTGCAGTAGTCTTCTAGGAAGATGGAGGCCAAATTGCTAAGTCTCTTTATTTGCAGAGAGGGAGAAGCGCATCATGCATTCTACCACAGGTAGGGCTGTGAGCTCCTGGATGGATTGGGATGTGCTCAGGTACATGAGTGTTGTGACTGCAGACATTATTGTTTCCTTATTGGAGCTAGACAGGCAGTTTATGATGCATTTGATGCCTCCCATCTGCAGAATATACTTTTTGTTGACTTTATCCAGGTACAGGTTGTAGAGCCCACCAATGGCAAATTCCACTGAGGTATTGCTGTCCTCGCTCAGTGTATCAAGTCCAACACTTGCAGGTCTCAGATCCTGGCAGTTGTTGGGGTCACAGGCAAAGTTTGCTAGATTGGCCAGGACCTGCTCCTTAGCTTTTTGGCTCGCTATCTCCTGGAACTCAGTGATCAATGCTAGTTGACACAACTCTGACCTTTGGGTCCATGACCAAAGGTATTCTGGGAAATACCTTAGAAAGTGTTTCTGAATAAGCAACAGAGCTAGACAGGCAGATGATCTGGGGCTTTTTCCAAAGCCTGTTGGTTGGTTCTTCCTTTCTTATATTTCTTCCCATTCTAGTCCCATCTTCCATTCA
The DNA here is from genome assembly GCF_037893015.1 of Macrotis lagotis. NCBI lineage: Eukaryota > Metazoa > Chordata > Mammalia > Peramelemorphia > Peramelidae > Macrotis > Macrotis lagotis. The sequence continues at coordinate 20,003,788 of NC_133665.1, forward strand.
GCTGCCAAAGCCATCTTCTTACCTTGGCCCACTCAGCTTCAGCTTCAGCCCGCTCATCTCAGTTCCTCTCAAGCAGAAGGGGCGTTGACTCTGCCCCCAGCCAGGCAGAAGGACAGGAATATTTTTTAATATAAAGAATGGAAAAAGAATTGTTTGTAAAACTATGAATACTTCTTATGTATTGCAATATATAATATGTTAGTACGTTATGAAAGGTATAAAGCTTAGCAAACTCCTGCTTGTTAGTATTTCCTTTTTTGGGGAGAGGAGGGATACTTTATTTTAAATCTTCTTTAAAAGGTAATTTTTGCTTGAATCGTGCTAGGGAAATTGCCTTGGGTTAAGCTGGTCCTTTTATTTCTATCCCTTGGTTGAATTAAATATCTAAGGTTACCTATCCACTCTAAATTTTATGATGGCTTCTTGTGGTGGCTAATAAGTATGATAGTTTTGTAACTTTTGGACAGAAAAAGCCAACATGATCTTAGGCTATGTTAAGAAAGTTATGATGTCTAGAAGGAAATGATAGTTTAAGACCCTGAATTGGTTAGACCACACCTATACTATTGTTTTCACTTCCATGTTTTGCGAAGGATATTAGCAATCTTGAAAGGATTCAGCAATCCAGAGATCAATTGTATCATAAGAGAATTGACTGAAGGAAGTAGGCATTTTTGATCTGGAGAAGAGAAGACTTAGGGACAACATGAGAGTTGACTTAAAGTTTCTGAAAGACTTAAATTGAAGAGAGATTAGACTTGTTCTTTTCAGTTTCAGAAAACAAAAGTAAGAACCATAAGTAGAAATTTCAGAGAAACAGATTTCAGCTTGATATATGGAAAATCTTCCAAAGAGAAACATCAAAAAATGAAATGGATAGCTTCCTTGCAGGCAAGGTGACTGTTACAGAGGCTGCTCATAAGATTACCAGTTAGGTACAAGTTGAACCAACTCATGTCTTCCAACACTGGAAATTATTATATAAATATTTTATTGGTTTTCCAATTACATACAATGGTAGTTTCTACCATTCCTTTTTTTTTTACCAAGAGTTTTACAATTTTTCTCCTTCCTTCCCCCCCCCCAACAAAAGGCAATCTGATATAGGCTTTACATTTGCATCCATAAGCATAGATCGAAATTGAACAAACAGCACTGGAAATTTTTGATCTAGCTTCCTTTCATCAAAATTTATTGTTGTTGTGTTCCAGTCCTTCAGGCAATATTGGTAGGCATCAGGGATTAATCTGAAAAACTGATATTTGGAGCCTATGTTCATATCTTACTATTTAATTAATAACTTTGTGATCTTGGGATTGGGCTTCAGTATCCTCATATATAAAATAAAGAATTTATACTAGTTGATTTTTAGAGTTTCATCTGTGTCTAAACCCAGACTTAATTAAACCTATTAAGTAAGACATTAAAGTGTTTCTGATATGCAAAGCATTGTGCTCAACAGTCATTTACTATTTAAAAGAATTTCTGAAGGATTATGTTGGGATGTTCAAAGATACATTTATGGGGAACAAAGAGCTAACATTTTGTTATCATTTAGGGTATCCCTATCCTTGTGGGATCTTTCCCAATGGATGTTGTATTTAGTTGGCAAGACACAGAATACCCAATGGCTGTTATCATTTCAAGGTCTTGTAGAGAGAAGTAATTGCTCATGGGATAATAGAGACGGTGTTTCTATAATATACTATTTCTCAGGAATGGTGTAACATAGTTTGTTCTATTAGCTACTTTTCACAAGGCATAGCTGGAAATATAAGATTTAACAGTTCATTGTAAAAAGGCACAGAATTTAACTATTTGTTCCCTGCCTAGTATTTCCATGCATTTGTTTTTGTTTTAAAATCTAATAAAAATCTCTTTTCTTCCTGAAAGTGATGGAAAGAGCTTTTCAAAGGACTTGTTTATTCTTGAAAATCAAGGCATCTAGTAAAACAAAAATAAATGGCCTTTTCTTCTATTCTGGATGCATGATTTTTCCATGATGGTATGCTTTGAGCATATTTTTTTCTTTTTATTTTCAGGGTCGAATTACTAAAGTATTGAATATGAAGCCTCCAGAGGTAAGAGCATCATATAAACTATAACATTAGTTATTGACATTAATTATACCTTAAGTTCTTAGGACCAGATTTATGTTTTAGGAAATATATTAGTTCATTAAATGATCCATGGATACCTGATTTCTCTTTATAGTATTTGGTTCTATCCTATATGGTAAGCTAATTTTGACATATTTTTTAAAAATTTTGCTATTGTAGTTCTAGATTGAGAGCTTCAATTACTACGGTTTTTCCCTGACTAATAAAATAAATGAGATGATATTTTTTTTATAAATTTTTTTAGGGTTTTTTTTTTGTTTTTTATTACAAGGCAATGGGATTAAGTGACTTGCCCAAGATCACACAGTTAGGTAATTGTTAAGTGTCTGAGGTCATATTTGAACTCAGGTCCTCCTGATTCCAAGGCTTGTGCTCTATCTACTATGCCACCTAGCTGACCCTGATGATACAGTTTTGTTTGAATGTAATTCAGGTATCTAGTAGCACAGTGATAGAGCACTGGGCCAGGAATTAGAAGACCTGAGTTTAAATACGACTTCAGGCTTTTGTGACCCTGCACAAGTCACTTAACTTCTGCCTATCTTAGTTTCTTCCAATGTAAAATGGGAATAATAGCAGCTCTTGCCTTGTAAGGTTGTTGTAAGGATGAAATGAACTTATCCTTGTAAAAGTGCTTAGCACTGCTTAGCACAGTGCCTAGCTAGCTAGCACTTTGGAGGAGCCATAGAAATGCTCTTTTTCCCCCCTTTATTCCCCTTCTTATCTTCTTTGTTTAGCAAGAGGGAGACCCACTTTCTTTCAGCTGATTCATACTTTCAGAAATATTATTTTAACTTCAGTGAAGGAAGTAATCCCTATAACTCAAAAGTTAGGGATTGAAGAGATTAGCATATTCATTTTATAGGAGCATTTAATTATTACATTTTAACTTTACCATATCTAATGTTCTAGAAACACTACTGTAATTTTAGCAATTATTCATTTATAACTTTAGTTCTTAAGGCATTATTTCTTAAAGTGCTATTTGTTTGCCTATGAACTTAGTTCATAGGAGTATGAATTATTAGAATTATTAGGAAGATTTGGCATAGTTATACAGACTTTTCAATTAATGCAGCTTGATGATAAAGTTAGAATAGAATGGGGGATAAGTCTTTTCAGAACAATTGGCTATTTGTAGAGAATGAAAGATTATACCTCTATTTGCTGCTAGAACTATTTATTGGGAGTGCTGTGATGAACTAAGTAGAATATTGGGTTTACCCTCAGGAACAGAAAGTCATTGAGGCATTAGAAAAGAAAGGAAGATATGGGAAAAAAAATTACCTTGTTTTGGTTTTGAAATTTAATCCTTCCCTAGTAAACAGTTATCTATTTATAAGATGTATATACTCTAGTCCAGACTGCATCCCAGTAGTCCTATGCTTTATAACCAGATTAGAATGGCATTGGGAAATGTTTAACTTAAATAAGTAAAATGCAATATAGCAGAATGTTAATTTCTGGTTTTCTAAATCAGTATGCAGCATTGACATTTGTTTCTATTTGAGTCTGACACTATGACTTTAGGCAATAAATGTGGCTTAGTTGATACTCACGCTAAGCTTTTTAAAATATTTAATATTCTCATTTTGTACAAATAATTTTTTTTGTACATTAATAAAATATTCTTGTTTAAGAGTAAACAAAATACCCCTCCCCTCAAATATAGACTCGCTTGAGTGATAAAGTAAAGGGGAGAGAAAAAAATTAAAATAAAAAAATAATAGTAATAATTGTAGGTATGGCCAGGTGGCTCAATGGAGGGAGCACTAGCCCTGGAGCCAGGAGCACCTGAGCCCTTATTTGGCCCCATACACCCAACAGTCACCCAGCTGTGTGACATGCAAGCCACCCCAACCCCACTGCCCTGCAAAAACCAAAAAAAAAGGAAAAAAAGACTCAAAATGAAATAGTAATAATAGTAGGGGTGGCTGGGTGGTGGACAGAGCATTGGGCCTTGAGCCAGGAACACCTGGGTCCAAATCTGGCCTCAGACACCCAAGGATCAACTTGCTATGCGGCCCCAGGCAGGCCACCCAGTCCCATTTGCCTTGCACCCCCCCTCCCCATAATAATAATAATAATAATAATGAAAAACGTGCTTCAGTCTTTGTTCCAACACCAACAACTCTGTCGTGGGTGGATCACATTCTTTACGATTAGTCTATCGCAAAAGTTACTTCCATATTTTTCCACCGTTGCTATTGCTGATTGAAGCTCCCTCCTTTCGTTTCTCTCTCCTTTCACTCTGACTCTGCTGTAGGGTAGCTGAGTGGCGCAGCAGACAGGTCTCTGGTCCTGGGGCCACACACTAAGCTTTTTGCAGGTTCTTTTTCCTCTGATTGTTCTTCGTTGTTATGTGGTAATAGTTCTTTTTTTAAAAAAAGTATTGAAAAATTTTGGGATTGTATTTATAATGTTCTTAAGATTCTGTGAGATGATCACAGAATCTTAAATTCTTAAATATTCATTTAAAACATTGTTATTCCAGATTTTATCCATGATTGAAGAAGCAGCTGGAACCAGGATGTATGAATGCAAAAAAATTGCTGCACAGAAAACCATAGAAAAAAAGGAGGCTAAGCTGAAAGAAATTCAGACGGTAGTTAATATTTTATTAGATAATTCATATTAGGGCAACTATTAATATTCTGTGTTTAGAGATCTGTTGCTATAGAGATAGAGAAACTGGGTCATGTTTAGTTATGATATTTTCCCTTTTCCTTCATTTGTCTAAAAGTATTTGCTTTTTTCTTTTTATCTTTACCCTAATGAATCTATAATTCTTCATTTTATAGATACTGACAGAAGAGATTACTCCAACACTTCACAAATTAAAAGAGGTATGTTTAATATATGGAATGATAATTGAGGGATTAATTTTAGGGCAAGGGATTAAGAGCGATTCAAAGGAGAAGTGACTTGGCCATTATCATGCAGGTGATTAGTAGCATTGCCAGAATTTAGACATGGGACTTCTGACTCCAAATCAGCTCTTACTAATTCATATGTAGTCAAAGGTGGAATTTTTTGACAGCCACATCACTTTGTTGAATTATGTCAAATGTCCACTTTAATTTACGTATTATTTGTTCTCTCATTGCAACTACATTCTGTATTTGACTTTTTTTAACCCTAATGCAGGAGTTTGTACCTGTTAAAAAAAAATTGGAAAAATAATGAATCTCTAAATTTATGATTAAGTAAAATATATGGTACTATGCTCTTTCTTTTGGAGATAAAAAAAAAGTTGTGCTAATAAAGCTAATGTTCTATTTATTATTTATGTCTTATTAGAAAAAAGAAATATTTGATTTTTGCCTTAGGTTCTCTACTTGTTGCAATATTAATAGTAATAAGTATACACACACACACAATACACACATATACTTAGTATTTTTCCCCAGTTACATGTAAAAATAATTTTTAAGCATTCATTTTTAATACTTTTGAGTACCAATATTGGGATTTATTTTACCACATACTAATTCCAACCGATTAATAATGCCTTTTCTTAGTAAAAAAGGAAAAACGTGATTTACAAATGTTCTGCCATTTTGTATAAAAGTTGGTTTTTATCCAACTTTATCTTCTGAGGTATTTTCCAGCTATAAAACTATATGATCTGTTCTAATTCAGTTTGCATGTGTGAAATTCAATGTAAAAAAATTATACTATGAAGTTGAAATTTTGAGTTGTAATGTATCTGTATGTATATGTACATGTCTATATTTGTGTAGTTAGTGAGTTTCAAAATAGATTTCAGTTAAATTTCGGATTTTTTCTTATAACTTTTTCAGGAAAGATCTTCCTACTTGGAGTACCAAAAAGTAATGCGAGAAATAGAACATTTGAGTCGTCTGTACATTGCTTATCAATTTATGCTAGCAGAAGATACCAAAGTACGTTCAGCTGATGAGTTAAAAGAAATGCAAGCTCTAACTATCAAACTTCAAGAAGAAGTAGCTGAGAATGATAAACATATTAAAGAACTTAATTGTGAAATAGAAGAGTTGGAAAAAAGAAAAGAAAAGGTAAGAAAACCTGTGTGAAAGGTAACTTATAAGGAGAAAATTTATCTTATAGAGTGATATTGTGAGATATCTGTTCTAGAACCTTTGAAAGTATCTTACTACCTATTTTCTTTAGAGTGGTACAATATAGCAACTTAAAAATTATATTCTTGACTAAGTTGCCATTTGAATAGAAGATTGCAATATTGATTGAATTGAGATGCACTTTATTGTAGGAAATTGTTAATGTCCTTCAGTCTTTGGAAGATGTACTTGCAGAAGCTCAAAGAGTCAATATGAAGTCTCAAAGTGCTCTAGATCTCAAGAAGAAAAATCTGGAAGGTGAAGAAAAAAAACGTAAAGAAATTGAAAAAAATATGGCAGAGGTAGGCAATTTTATTGCACATTATAAAGCACAAAATACAAGTGGATTTTGTTCAGCAGTATTAACTTTATATAATATGGTACTTTTCCAATCTAATAGTCTAATGATTAGAGAGTTTAGTGTTAAGATAATATTAGTAAAGTAGGGATTCTGAAACCCTGGTCCATGAATTTATCTTAACATCTTTTTCAGAATTATGTTTTAGTGTAAATGACTTCCTTTGTATTCCCATGAATTTTATTCTATGCATTTAAAATTTTTTCTGAGAAGCACTTCACTAGATTGCCCAAAGTCTCTGACCCAAGAAAGATTAGAATCCCTGCAAAATATAATGTCATAGATTTGACATTCAATTCAGAAAGAATTCATTAAATGCTTGCTACATGTGAATCACTATTCTAGCTACTAGGGATACAAAAGGAATGAAAAATAGTCTCCTCCCTATAAGGAACTGTATTCTATGATGTCTACATTTGTTTTTTAACCAACAGCTTAGACATTTTCTTGACATAGTCAAGGCTTTTGAAGTCCTTGGTTGTGTGTTTCTATCTGGTTTAGCTTAAAAAAAAAATCTCAAATGAATTGTAGTGACTGTTTCTTTTCATGTTAGTTTAACCTAATTAGCATTAAAGGTGGTGAAAGGTTCTTCAAGTGCTGGAGCCTTGCATATCAATAGATATGTCAAAATTTTTAATTAATATGGCAATGCTGAGGTCCTTAAATTTTATGGAGGTCTTTGTTTTATTTTTGCACAGGAATGGGGGTTAAATGACTTACCCAAGGTCACACAGCTAAGCAAGTATTATGTGTCTGAGATTGAATTTGAATTCAGGTCCTCCTGACTTCAGGACTAGTCCTCTATCCACTGCACAATCTAGCTGTCCCTATGGAGATCTTTATTAAGAAGGCTCATTATTTCTTCTTGTGGGATACCTTATCATTGATCTTAGGCAAATTTCTCAACCTTTCTTTGTTAAATGAGAGAGCTGAAGAAGAGAATCTACAAGGTGTTTTTCAGCTCCACATTTATAGATCTTTTGAGTCTAAGTTGACCAGTAGTTGGTGATTTTCTTTGTTTTTGTCTTTGCACTTATGAAAATAAGGTGGAAAAGTTATAATATATTGTTGGAGAGAAAATATATACTGAGCTATGTATTATATGTGTAAAGAGAAAATAAATCCCTATCTTTAGAACTGTTGGGTTAGTTGTTGTAAGAGTGAAAGTGAAAGAAATTAATTTCCTTGTTAATTATTTTTCCACAAAGGATTCTAAAACTTTAGCAGCAAAGGAAAAAGAGGTAAAGAAGATTACAGATGGACTTACTTCTCTTCAAGAAGCAAATACTCAGGATGCAGCTGGCCTGGCAGCTGCACAGCAGCATTTCAATGCTGTGTCTGCAGGTCTGTCCAGTAATGAGGATGGGGAAGAAGCAACTCTTGCTGGACAGATGATGAACTGTAAGAATGAAATAAGCAAAGCTCAGACTGAAGCCAAGCAGGTAAAATCAGAAATTGAATAATTACAACTTAAAAAAATGTGAAAAAATATTAAGGGTTGGACTTAAGTATCTTCTGAGTTTGCTTCCAATTATGAGATTCTGCAAATAAGCAGCTTGGTGCAATGGAATGAATATTGGATTAGGGTTTTGAAGACTTGGGTTCTGGTACCATTTGTATCATTTACTGGCTGTGTGGACTTGTACAAGTCCCTTATGTAGATATTAACATCATTTTTTTAGTTTTCAGACAAATAGTTTTACTTATCTTTGATTCATTCTGTTTTAAACCATTTCCCCCCCACTTCCACTTATTTCTACTTGTTCACTACATCTTACTTTCTTTTTTGTGATATCTTTTAGATTCTTCCCTATGTTTATGAGCATGTTAGAATGAAAGATAATTATATAAAGTACTTTGCAAAGTGGAAAACACACAACTAATGGCAATTACTACTACTGTTATTTTTGTTAATATTGTTATTTGAACCATTGAACTTAGTAGACCTGAACTTGGATTTTAGCTACAGTATTTATTAGCTTGAGTGATCCCAGAGCCCTGAAACCTATCTGGTCTGAGTTTGCTTTTTAGAATAAAGATAGTAAGACTTGAATTACTTTAAGAATGTGAGCTGTTTTATGTGCTTATAACATATCACTTTACAGTTGGACAAATATGATAATCCTCTTTCCAGTTAATCATGTAGATGACAACCTTGAAATTTTATAGAAAGCATCATTGTCTTTTATCGTTTCCTTGCTTCAGAATCTATGTTTTTCTGTCATCTGTTGTATTTCTCAGTCTCATATTCTGTATTTACAGTGAACAGACCCTACTTTGTGTGTGTGTGTGTGTGTGTAAAACTTTGTTTCTCACTACTTTTAAATAACTCCTGTATTATGGTTAGACATAGTTCCTGGTTGATCCTTCTGGAAATGAAGGAAGCTAGAGATTTGTATTTCCTCTCTTTTCTGAACTCAGTTAACCAGTAATCAGGCTTTGCTATACCTGTTCAAGATCCCTTGCTAGTTAGAATCTTAGGCATATTTGTCATATGTATTTATGTAATTTCTGGAAATTCTTTTGCAATAAACATGAATTTGACTTATAGCCCTAGTAGCCTTTAAAGGGAAAACTACTAGGAAATAGCTCTGCTTTTAAAAATGCTCATTAATAATAATAGATGATAAGGGGATAAGAATTGCAAAAGATCTTTAGCTTGTGGAGGTCCTGGGAGTTGATTTTAGTAACCTTTTTCTAAATCTACTGTTCTTTTATGTTTAGTTCTACTCTGATTTTGTTCCATTTTTCAATCTAGGCTCAGATGAAGTTGAAACATGCCCAACAAGAACTAAAGAACAAACAAGCTGAAGTTAAAAAGATGGATAGTGGTTACAAGAAAGATCAAGAGGCCTTCGAAGCTGTGAGGAAGCTTAAAGAGAAACTGGAAACAGAAATGAAAATGCTAAACTATCAAGGTTTTCATTAATTATTTATATTGTGGTAGAATATTTGACCAATTGCTAAGGGAGCATTTTAAAATGAAAATGAGATCCTGAGGAAAAAAACATCCTAATTAAACTTAAGTTTACAATTCTCTGTCAAGTTTTGGCATTTAATATTAAATATTCTTTTCATGGGAATTTTCATATATCAAAAGTTTTTAAAAATAGACTTTTTGTATGTCTTTTTTTCTTATGTCATAGTCTTTCTCTTTCCCGCCTCCAGATTAATTCTTTCTTGGGATTAAAAAAAAACTCAATTAACCAAAACCATTCCATACAAAGACATATCTGACAAGGCATGCACAAGTTTGCTTGAATAATTCCCTGACTCTGACATGAAGAGGGAAATGTTTCATTTTCTTTTTTCTTGGGTCCTCCTGGTTTTTAAACTTATTTAAAGCTCAGCTTCCTCAATTATCTTTTCATTGTTAATGAAAACATGAATTTGATTATGCTTATTTTATTCTGCACTATTCAGAGTTTTTCTCAATTCCTCTTTGTGCTATGATATCCCATTACCTTTGTATATCGTGATTTTTAGCCATTTCTCAACCCAACTTCAAAAGAATATAAATTCTAAATTTTTATAACCCTCTAGTCTTGCATACTACAGATTTCTTGCTTCATTCCCCTTCTGAAGTACTTCAGTCAGACTTTGAGCTGTCTCACATATTCTTCAGGGTTATTGGTCTGTCAGTTCTTTTTGATAATATTTTACTGGGAGGTGTAACATTTTGCTTAGATTTAAAATTGAGGGCTACTTCCATGGAGAAGAAATATACATATCTCCTATAACAAAACCAATATTTTTCAGAGATGACTTATTTTAAAATTTAATTTGTGCTTGGCTCTTATTTAATATTTAATATTTTATTTACATTACTCTACTTATTTCAGTTTGCATTACATCACTAAGAATTTTAGAGTTTTTTTTAACTGAACTATTAACCTTAATTTTTATGTTTTGCTATTTAGAAAACAAGGAGGAATGTCTGTTGGAAAATCGTCGACTGCTGTCTCAAGATGTCAGTAGGCTGAAAAAAACATGTGAAACCCTATTTGCCAAGTTTCCCAGTCTTCGATTTGAATACAAGTAAGAGATCATGTACTTTATTAACACATATCTTAAAATAAAGAAAATAGAAATAGATAAGTTAATATAATTTAATATTTTAAAATTTATTTAAGGCAGTGGGGTTAAGTGACTTGTCCAATAGTTGCCAGCTAGTCAACTATTAAGTGACTGAGGCTGGATTTGAACTCAGGTCCTCCTGACTCCAGGGCAGGTGCACTATCCACTGCTCCACCTAGCTTCCCCGATAAGCTAATATAAATAAAGCAATAAATGTTCATTAAACACCTAGAAGAGGGAGCTTTGTCAGCACCAAATTTTTTAATTTTTATTTTCAGTTCCAAATTTTTTCCTCTACCTCATTTTTCACCCATTGAAAAGATGAGAAATACAATACCCATTATACATATAAAATTTTGCAAAACATATTTCTTGTTACAAGTTTTTTGTTTTTTTGCAAGGCAAATGGGGTTAAGTGGCTTGCCCAAGGCCACACAGCTAGGTAATTATTAAGTGTCTGAGGCTGGATTTGAACTCAGGTACTCCTTACTCCAGGGCCAGTGCTCTATCCACTGTGCCACCTAGCCACCCTCAAAACATATTTCTATATTAGCCATGTTACAGAAAAAAAAGAAAAAAAAACTGCTTCTGTCTATACTTAGATACTGTCAGTTGTCTTTCTGGAAGTGAATTTTTCATTATAAGTCCTTTGAAATTGTTACTGGTCATTGTGTTGGTCAAGCTGCTAAGCTTTTCTTAATTGATTATTATGACAATATTGGTGTTAGTGTATACATGGTTTTCCTTGTTCTGCTCACCTTTGCATTATTGCATGTAAGGTTTTCCACGTTTTTCTTAATCTGTCACCTTTATAACCTTTCAAAAAATTTTATTTATTTTTCCAACTACATACAAAGATAGTTTTTAACAGTCATTTTTTTGGTAAGGTTTTGAGATCTATGTTTTTCTCCTTCCCTCCCTCCTTTCTCTCCTCCTTCCCCTTAACAAAGAATAATATATCTCTATAATTTCTTTTAGCACAATGGTATTTCTTTACAATCATATATCATAACTTGTTCAGCCATTTTCCAATTGATGGACTTCATCAATTTCCATTTTTTTGCTACCATAAAAAGAGCTATTATAAATATTTTTGTATAGTGGTATTTCTGGGTCAAAGAGTATACTCAGTTTTATAGCTCTTGTGAGAAATTATTATTTTGCTATTATATCAATAACCATTTATTAAATTAGGGCTAAGTTTTTATTTCCTTTATTTCCTCATTCAGGGACCAGGCCCTGTAGGTTCAGACAGTCATCTCTGAAGGACATGACTGATAGAGGAGATAGTTCTAATCCTTGCTGTTCTTGATCTTGGGCAGAACTCTACCCAACCCTTTACTTCCATTTAGAGTGTAAACAGAATCTAATCTAGTTGGATTCTTGTCCTTGGAAATAAGCCCATGTACTTATTTCCTCTCCACTAAAGTTTAGGGTGACCCAGCTCATGAAGGAGAAAACCAAGGAGAGTGATGTAAGTCAAGATGGATTCCTTTGTCTAGATTGTTGGAGGTGCCTGAGTCTCATGATCAAGACACATTCTCAGTAGGAGGAGCTGAAGACTTATTCTACCTCCTCCTTTAAATGTCTGCCTGTTGTGGTTTATTTCTTCTGTTGGGGGCATTCCCTTTGAAAAAAAATATTTACAGCATACATTATTTCCATAGGTGTATTTGGTTCCTGAGAGAAACAGCTGACCAATAATTTACTTATTATTATAAACCAGCCTAATTAATAAGTTAATTATTAACTACCCAGACACCATTTCTCTTGTTTTTCATTCTTTATACCCTTGGGGGGGGTAGTTCCAAATTGCCCATTCTTCAACTCAGATGGAAGCAAAAGGAAAAGGACCAAGATAATTTTGAAATAGCAGATTAACTCTAGTTGATATTTTCTCCTTAAGATGTATCCAACATAACAAGTGACAAGTTAAAAATTTTAATTTTTTGTAATTGTATGACTACTGAAACTACATTCTTAATTATTCCTAAACATTAAATTTTATAGATTAAATTTGGATCATCTTTAATTTGTTTACAATAATATTAAACTCTGGCATGTAAAGTATTTATTGAGCACTTAACCACCATCTTATGTGCTTGGAATACTAATGCAAGTCTGCAAGATAGTTTTCCCTCTTAAGGATCTAACTTTATTTTTCTTCCCCCGCCAATTAACAAGCCTTCCCTGGAGTCAAAAAAAGGAAAAACATAACCTTGTAACAAATTTTTGTAACAAACATAGGCAAACAGGACAAATACTCATATTGGCCGCGTCCAAAATGTTATGTCTTATTTTGCATTTTGAGTCCATCACCTCAGCTCAGGAGATTGGTAATATATTTTTCATCAGTTGTTTTCTGGAATCATGGTTGATCATTGTGTTAATCAAAATTCTTGAATCTTTCAAAGTTTCTCTGAAACTGTCCTTTTCATTATTTCTTATGACTGTAGTGTTCTATTACATTCATATATCAAAATTTATTGACCCATTCCCCATTTGATTGATAACTTTTTGGTTTCTAGTTATTTTCTACCACAAGAAGAGCTGCCATAAACAGTTTTGTATATCTGGGTAGTTTTTCCCTTTCTTTGATATTTTTTGGGTGTAGGCTTAATAATAGTATTGTTAATTCAAAGGGTGTATACATCAAAGTTTCGTAACTTTGGGGGCATGTTGAGGAGTTTATATTCTAATCGGGAAAACAGAGATCTAAGGCATGGTGTGATGACAGTTAGTTGGGAACATGGATTTTAAGCAAGATAAAACTCACTTATTAGACCTGAGGACCTAGGGGTGGAACCCATGGTTAGATGAAAATAGGGGAGAATTCAGGCTGCATGGTTGGAGAAAACAGCTTTAATGTATCTTGTCATATAGATTATTTGCACTGAAAAGTATGGTTTGATGTATTAAAGTTAACTGATGAGTTTAACTGATGATGAAATTATGACTTGCATTTACAAATACTGAGCATCTGCTTTTGTTTTGAACTGGGTATATATATATGATGTATCAGGAAAACTTAATCAGGAAGTGAGTAAAATAAATCTCGTTAAATGTACTACATGAATAGTATCTCTCTAGGATTAATTCTTGCTATCTTTTGTGTCAAAGGGATCCAGAGAAGAATTGGAATCGAAATCATGTAAAAGGCCTTGTGGCTTCTCTCTTTAATGTAAAAAATGCCTCTACAACAAAAGCTCTAGAAATTGTGGCTGGTGGACGACTCTACAGTGTTGTAGTAGACACAGAGGTAAATTGGTAGCATTTTTTTTTATTTTATGTCTCCATTATACTTTGTTTGATAAAAATGTAGTTGAAGAAGTTCATTTAATTTCAACCATTTCCGGTTATGTAAGCAAAAGACTGCATCATTTCTAGATATAGAAGGGGCCTTGGTAACCATATAGTCTATCCTGTCCTTGAAGTCCATTCCCCATTATAACATACTTAATGAAAGATACTGTGCTCTCTGTTAAAAATAACGTGCCTTATGCTTTCTGAGGGCAGCGCATATCTTTTTTTTCCTTACAACAAACCTTAATTTTCCTCTTTGTAATTTCAACACACTGTCCTTGGGTCTGCTCTCTGGGAACAAATACAAGTGTAAACCTTCTTCCATTATAACTGTCATTAATAGTTCTATTCCTCCCCTTTGCCCTGACTTTAATATACTAAGTGGAATCCCAGTGAGTAGAAAAAAATATCTAAAGCATAAAGTAGCATACTCATTAGCAAGATTTAGATAACAGGTGTAGTAAAATCTTAGCACTTCCATTTTATATCTTTTTAACATCTATATATTTGAATTGAGACAAATTAATTCAGAAGTAGATCTACCAAGCATACGTGTGTATGATTGTTGGAACAAACAAAATGTTAGTATAGGAATTTATGTTGTCTTCCTTCTAATTGGAGGTTTTTTAACTTTCATGTATATGTATATAAATTGTAATTGCAAGAGATAATTTATATTATTTTGTAACAACTTCTATTTTTATTATTTAATGTAAATTAACCTCTAGAACTTTTTTATAATGATGTATATACCTGAATTTTGTCTCGATGTTCTGCTTCAGAAAGCAAGGTATTTTTAGTCTTGAATAGACAGTTGACTATTTTAGTGTTTATTTCACCATTAGTTTGATGGTATTAGAAATATTCTGTAAGGTTAATACAACAAATTTTTGTTGTTCTCCATTGTAAGATTTAAAATGAAAACCACACATTATGATTTTAAAAAAAATGTAGAGTTTTGGTTTTGAATTAAAAAAGCCAATTCAATCATAAATAGAGTCTCCTGATGGTATAAAAGGTATACATTGCCTTAATTTTTGGTTTCTGCATTATGTACCTATAAAACATTTTGCTAAAAAATTAAAAAAAGCACATATGTGTCAATATGCATGATCAGTATTATATGGTTTATGAGGAAACTCTAGATAACTTTTTCTTGGAAATATTATAAAGCTCATAGTCCCATCATATCTTTAAAAATAGCATTCATGGGGTGGCTAGGTGGTGCAGTGGATAGAGTATTGGCCCTGGAGTCAGGAGTACCTGAGTTCAAATCCAGCCTCAGACACTTAATAATTACCTAGCTGTGTGGCCTTGGGCAAGCCACTTAACCCCATTTGCCTTGCAAAAACATAAAAAAAAAGAAAATAACATTCATTTTCTCTTTGTAAATTTTTTTATGTACCTTGAAGTTTTTTCCTTAATAGGAATATTTATTTTAGGTTACAGGTAAAAAGATATTAGAAAGAGGTGAACTAAAGCGTCGGCATACTATAATTCCACTCAACAAAATTTCATCTAGGTGTATTGGAAAAGAAACTCTGAATATAGCTAAAAATCTGGTAAGTCTCTTATTTATGTTTCATATGCATTTTCCTTTATAACCCATTTTTAGAGAACCAGATGGTATACTGATTAGACTGTGGGATTTAATTTCAGGAAGACTTGATTTCAAATTCTGTCTTTTTAAATAGAATTTTTAAAGTATTTTTTGCTATATAAATGTTAGCTAGTATATTATTTAGAGAATAAGTGACTGAATTTGTGCTACCTTGGAACTTGAAAGTACACAAATACATAATCTCTCAAATTAGAACATTTTCTTAAGTTTCAAAGAAATTGAAGCATCTAAGTTTCTTTTTAATTAACATCTCAAGTTAATAAATACATTTTTATTATTATTTGCTATGAATGTTTTATATTAATGAAATTCTCAAAGCCCTTTTGACAGCTCAATATGGCTTTGATATGGCATAAAATTCTGTCAAAAGTTTTGTAGTTGTGGCTAATTTATTGTTTGATTGTGAGATATTTTTAGTTTCATTGTTCAGTTCTGTTCTCTTTCCTAGACCATTTTAGGCATGCAGAAATATATTTTTATAGACAATGTATATTTAGAAATCTTAGATTCATTTTTAGCCTAATATATATATATATATATATATATATATATATATAATATATATATATAAAATTTTTTTTTTTAGTTTTTGCAAGGCAGTGGGGTTAAGTGGCTTGCCCAAGGCCACACAGCTAGGTAATTAAGTATCTGAGGCTGGATTTGAACTCAGGTACTCCTGACTCCAAGGCCAGTGCTCTATCCACTGCGCCATCTAGCCACCCCAGCCTAATATTTCTTAAAATTATTTTTTCATCTAGCAAGCATTTATTTTCTCTTCTTACCTCATACCTCAGTTTCTTCATTCAAATAAAACCCTTGTAAAAATATAATAGTTAATCAAACAGATTCCTATATTAACCATCTCCAGAAAAGTATATATCTTTCTACATCTTGGGTCAGTAATCATTTTGTCAGGAGATGAATAGATTGCAATATCATTGGTCTGGGGTCATAGTTGGTTATTACATTGATCAGAGAAATCTTAGCTTTATAAGTTCTTTGGAATTATGAGCAAATTTCCAAAGAAGCTGCTTATCCCCACATCCCTTCACCAGACTTGGTTAGTATTTGCAACCAAATATGGACTGGATGCCCTGCCTACTCCTGCTACTTAGGATAATTTCTTCTACTTTTAGGTCATGTAAGATAGTTCAGGTGCCCCATATTTCATCATAGGAGGAATGAAGAAGAGAAACAGAAAAACTGAATAGAAGAAATATTTGACTTATAAATAAAGTTACTGATTTGCCCATCTACTGAAGTTGCTATCTCCTTCCACAGCCTCTGAGTGCTGTGAATTTGTTACTGCTTTTGTTTTTACTCTTATGTTCTGACATATTCTATTTTATGTAACTATTTTGACTAAAGATATATTTGATAAATGAACTTAAAACAAGAAAGATTTTAATTATTTTGAGTTATACAATTTTTCTGCTATTTTTGCTTCCCTCCCACCCCAGAAGATAGTCTTTACAAAAATGTTTCCATGGTATACTTTGATCTAAGTTGAAAGGGAATGCTTTAAGAAAAAAAAATCTGAATTTTTTTTTTCAGAAGCTAGGGTTGAAGTAGACTGCTGGTTAATAATAGTTAACAAATTGGCAGTTTAGTCAAGAAATTGAACTTGGTGAAACAAAAGCAAATTTCAGCTTTTATTGTGTTTGCTATGAATCAGGATTTTTAAAAAAAAATTTTTAAAACAAAAAGGTTAGTGATTTTGAGAATCTTACCATTTCTGACATAGGAAAAAGTAATTCATAAGAATAGTTAGCTTAAATAACATTATTTTACTATACATTTCAATTGAAATAAAATGTTCAGTTAGGGCAGTTCTGTGTGTGTGTGTGTGTGTGCATGTATTACATGTCTTATTTCTTTATTATTATTTACATATTGTTTCCCCCATTAGGCTTTGACTCTGGTGTTTTTCACTTGGCAGGTTGGTGCTGATAATGTACATCTGGCCCTTTCCCTGATTGAGTATGAACCTGAGCTTCAGAAAGCAATGGAATTTGTCTTTGGAACAACATTGGTCTGTGATACTCTAGACAATGCTAAGAAAGTTGCCTTTGATAAAAGGATAATGACTAAAACAGTCACTCTAGATGGAGATGTATTTGATCCCAGTGGAACACTGAGTGGCGGTAAGGGAAACTGCACTTGGATACTTTTATTTCAACGTATGCCCATATTTTATTTGGTGGTAATATAGCCAATCTTTGTGTAATAACTGGAGTGCTTTTTTAATGTAGCATATTTGAAATAAATTTGAAAACTTCGTGACTTTTCATTGTATTTTAATCTTGGAAACAGTTCTTAGGTGGGTCTCCATTTTCACATATGGAATTTCCTTTGCAGAGGGACTAAATGAACTCTCGTTGTTACTGATGGTACTGGAACCTAGGTTTTTTGACTCTCAGTCCTTTGTGCTCGACCTCACTACTTTGGGAATCTGAGGGGTACAAAAATATGTCAGTTGTCAGCATTCTCTGACTCCATTAGTGTGGAAATTCCCTTATCAACTACATTTGTAATGTCTCTATAACTTGGTAGCTAAGACTTTTTTCTTTTGGTTACATATAAATTAGTAAATGTGTCAAAATTTGACCTAGATCTTGACTCCAAAGCCAGCACTCTGGACCAGTAAGGTAAAAGCAGATATTTGGCATTTAGATCACAGGAAGACTTCTGAGCACTGCATAGTTCCTTAAGGCAGATATGTAATCTAAGCACACTCTTAAAATTTATTTTGTGTTTTATTTGTGGGATCCAGAACCAGAATTTCACTGAAAAGTAATAGTAAATCCTTTCCAGAAAACTACTCCAAGAGAATTCTACTTTATAGATTGCCCTAGTTGAAAATTTGGATTCTACCCTTGATGTTTTTAGGGTCAGGTGAGATAGAATATTCTAGTACATAATAGAGTTAGAATATTTGATATTAATTCATTAAAAGGTATTTTTATTATGCTAGTGAAGATAATGCCATACATATGTGAAAAATGCCAATTCCTAGTTCTCTTTCTTGCCTGTGTGATCTTTTTTTTTTGCAAGGCAATGGGGTTAATTGACTTGCCCAAGATCACACAGGTAGGTAATTATTATGTGTCTGAACTCAGGTCCTCCTGACTCCAGGGCTGGTACTCTATCCACTGTGCCACCCAGCTGCCCCCATTGCCTGTGTGATCTTGATGGATTACATAACCTCTCTTCTTCAGTTTCCTTATTTTTAAAATGGGGGCAAGGTAGTGATCTCCAAGCTTTTTGATTGTTCACTGCTGCTAAGATTTTTGAACACCCAAATATGTGTACTATTTATGTTATATGCATGTCCTATTGTAATAATAATTATGTACATTATGGAACTTTCATAAAAATGGAAATTTAAATTTAAAATTTAAAAATAATAATAAGATGAAATACTTCAAAAATATTCATGGTAGAAAATCTACTTTCACTAAAGTAGATAATATTTTAATGAGAGCAATGTTTGATTCATTTTGTTTATTCTTATTTTGTACAAATAATGTTTTTTATACATTACTAAAATATTCTTGTTTAAGAGTAAGCATAATACCCCCTACCCCAAAAAAATATAGAACCGCATGAGTGATAAAGTAAAGGGGAGAGAAAAAATTAAAATAAAAAAATAATAATTGTAGGTATGGCCAGGTGGTGAACTGCATGGAGCACCAGCCCTGGAGCCAGGAGCACCTGGGTCCAAATCCGGCCTCAGACACTGAACAATCAGCCAGCTGTCTGGCCCCAGGCAGGCCACCCAGCCCTATTGGGGGCAATGTGATTGAATATTCCTTAATTTTGAAAATTTTTGATTTGAGCACATTTGATACTTGATTTTAATAGTTTGTCATAGCTGAAGAGTAATTCTCCAGGAGGAGAGGGTGGTCCCTTGTCAGATGCTGACCAGAGATCAAGACGAATGAGGATTGAGAAAAGCCCTTTAGATCTGACAGTTAAGAGATAATTGGTAACTTGAATGAGAGCAGTTTCAGTTGAGTGAGTAGTCATTGATAAGGAGGAGGTTGATTCCCAGTAGACTGGAAAGAACAGAAATAGAATAATTTAGAACAATGAATTTAATGGGAAAGTTAATGTATTAAAATTATAACCTGTTTGTGTTTCTTTAACTTGATATTTTGTCTACATTAAAATGGAAAGAGGATGTGACTGATATGAATGTGTGAATGTTGAGATTTTTCCAATAGCACCTTCATTCTGTGGATTTGTACAGTATTGGGGGAGGCCCTATATAGATGTGTGGGAAGGAAATCCCATGACTGACTATTGTGGGGAGAAAGGTGTTTGACTTATCTTCATTGTTGATCCCTGGTGGTCATACTCTGGTCTCTTTGGGTTCGTCATTAATGTAGCTCCCCTAGTTTTAAAACTTCTAGAATGGGAGGACCTTGAAGTCTCTCCTGGATCAAAATTTTGATTTTTGATTTTTATATGCATGTTTGTGGATATCCAGTGTCCATCTCACTTTTTCCTCTCTGTCCATAACAGGTGCACGACCCCAGACTGCATCTGTTTTGACCCAGGCTCAAGAACTCAAAAATATTCAAGAGGAGCTGAAAGTTAAAGAAAATGAACTCCAGGCTATTGAAAAGGAATTAGCAGGTCTAAAAAACACTGCTGAAAAGTAAGGTTTCTGTTAGTTTAAATAGTATTTTTTCTCTTCAGAGATTTGAATGATAGGCAAAATAGCATTTATCTTTTCCCCCACAGGACTCCCATCAACAGGGAAAATTCATGTTCTCATTGATTTTAAATATTGAACATTGATCAAAAAGTATTTCTATTAGAAGAAAGTATGTTCTGGCTCACAAAGAGTCCTTGAGAGGGGATTGTATTAAAGAGGGCTGAATTTAGAATCAGATCTAGAGTTCCAGTCTTGGCTATTGCTTCTGACCTGACTGGTATTAGAAAGTCATCTGACTTCTGGGGAGTCTTATTTGACTCCTCTGAAAAATGAGGTTAGTGGACTAGCTAGCTTACTGTAATATCCTTTCCAACTCTAAATTTATGATGCTTAGACTAGGTGTCAAAAGGAAGCTGAATTTATCAGCTATTTAGCCTTGATAAGCCTCTGGCAGATTTTGCAGCTTAAAAAAAAATGATTGTCAACTTGAATGAGAGCAGTTTCTTTTTTCTTTTTCTTTTTTTTTAAAGAGAGTGCAGTTTCAATTGAGTGGAATGGTCAAGGATAAAGGTGGAGGTCAAGTACCTAGGAAACAGGAAGGATAGTGGTACCCTGGAAAAAAACAGCAAAGTTTTTTTTTACTGGGAAAGATAATGTAATGAGATCCTTGCAGATTGTAACCCTTTTGTGTTTCTTTAACCTGTGATGTTCATTTTGTCTCACTCAGATTGAAAAAGGGGCATGGGATTAAGGCAGTTATTTTGTTTTTAAAGAAAGATTTTATTTATTTTGAATTTTACAATTTTTCCCCTAATCTTGCTTCCCCCTCCCCAGAAGTCTTTATATTGTTTCCATGTGTATATATTGATCTAAGTTTAATGTGTTGAGAGAGAAAATGTATCCTTAAGGAAGAAACATAAAGTATAAGAGCAAAATTACATAATGGGATAATGGTTTTTTTAAAAAAATTAAAACTAATAGTCTTTGGTCTTTGTTTAAACTCCACAATTCTTTTTCTGGATACAGATATTATTCTCCATTGCAGATACCCCCCAAATTGTGCCTGATTGTTGCACTGATGGGATGAACAAGTCCATTAAGGTTTTGACCATCACCTCCATGTTGCTGTTAGGGTGTACAATGTTCTTCTGGTTCTGCTCAGCATCAGTTCATGCAAGCCCTTCCAGGCTTTCCTGAATTCCCATCCCTCCTGGTTTCTAATAGAACAATACTGTTCCATCACATACACATATCAGTTTGTTAAGCCTTTCCCCAATTGAAGGACATTCACTTAATTTCCAATTCTTTGCCACCATAAACAGGGCTGCTATGAATATTTTTGTACAAGTGATGCTTTTACCCTTTTTCATAATCTCTTCAGGGTATAGACCCAGTAGTGGTATTGCTGGATCAAAGGATATGCACATTTTTGTAAGGCAGGGTTATTTTTAATGATTGTTCTTTGGGTCTAATACTTGTCCTACTATCTTTATGGGGCTCTTTTGGGGATTAGATGAAAATTTGGGTTTAAAGCACTTTGTTTCCACTATCATCTTTCAATTGTAGTCTGCAATTTCTATGCTCATCCTTCTTACATTCATTTTTTTCCTTTCATAAAAGCTTATATTGCTGATACTAGCAGAAATGATAGAAAGCATATAATGAAAACACCCAGGATTAGCAATTTAAATCTTACCTAGAATCATAAAGGCAATATTGGTTATTTTCAGCAAACTTACATGTCTCAACACAGGGGTAATGGCTTTCTCTGACTGCATTTGGCTTTTCCTATGTTGATTCACTGTGACACTCTATAAGAGAATCTTACCATAACTGTTTTCCTAGGTTGTTATTATGTTGTTAAGTAGCAAAAGAAAGTATTAGGAACTCATAATGTTAGGTATTGCAAAATGTAGGAGCATGTTTTACATCTAGAAATTTTTGTGTTTATTAATAAGATTAACTATAAAATCCTTCCCAGTGAGAAAAGTGAGGTGGAATTTTCTGTGATAAATAGATATATACCCTGAAGTGTTTGACTTGGTGACATATTTGTTTATTTGAATTTGTCTGGAAAGTTAATTTTATTTTGAATATCATGATGTCAAACACCTGTAGTTTCTGCTGCTTGGGAAGTTGGGACTGGCAAATCTTTTGAGTTTGGGAGTTCTGAATTTCAGTAAGGTTGAAGCTAATGGGGCATGTGCACTTCATCTTTTTTGTTGGGGGAAAGATTTGTTTTACTATTTAAAATTAATCCATTTAAAAGATTTACATTTTTAGAAAACATGTTTTTTAATCATGAAATTTCTACAGTTTTGCAGTAAGGCTAGTAATAACAATTAGCATTTATGAATTATATGTCAAGTACTGTGCTAAGAGCTTTACAATTATTAAATCATTTGATCCTCACAGCAACCTTGGGAAATAGTTGTTATCACTATTCCCATTTTACAGATGAGAAAACTGAGGCAAACAGTTTCTAAGTGACTTGCCTAGGGATACACAATAAGTAACTGAGGTCATACTTGACTCAGGTCTTTCTGACTGTAGGTCTGACACTCCACTGTGCTGTTGGTGCTGTGGAAATGCTAGGTAGAAAGCAAGTAGTTAAATTCTGTACCTTTCTATAGTAGACTGCATAATGAGCTATGCTGACCTTGTGCAAAGTAGATTATACAAAAATGATGTAACCCCTTGGGAAAAGCATGTTACCAGTTTGAGAAAGTCCTCGCTTAAACCAGACCTTGAATTGATAATAATAATCTGGGTACCCTATTTCCAAGTAGATAGAGACCTGCTGCCAGGAGAAGTCTACAAGGTTAGGGAAACAGAGGCAGAAGTCCAACATGATAAAAAAACTGTTGACTCTTTGTTTCCCAAAATGAACCTTTGTAACCCCTGAATACTCTGACATAATCCTTTACACTATACCTTTACACCTTTCCCAGCATGTAGGTCATCCCCTGAACCCCTATATAGATCTTAGGGGTAGATATGATAACTTTTGCAATTTTTCCACAAATTCCAATGTTGCATAGCAAATAAGAGATCTTTGACCACTTATGATTGCAGCTGCAGAAAAGCTCAAGTTGCATAATGGTATTGCAGTTAAGAGTTCCATTTATGGACCACTTCTTTAGATACTCTAGGTTACACTGAGGCCATACAGAGTTACAAAAAAATACTTTTTGAGGTATTGAAAAAAAGTTTATTTCAGTTATGGAAAAGATGGCCCAAACAGAAAAAGATTGTCCCAAGAAGATGTTAAAAATTATGTAAGCCCTAAAACTGTCTCTGTAGTATAATGGTATTTACTGCCTATAGTGAAGACCATAATGAGGCTCCCTTCTCCTAGTGTCCTGGAGAGGAAATTGATAGGCATCCCTGCTGAAAGACCCCTGCTCCCCCCACCCCCCACCTCTGGGGTGAATGATATCTCTGGGTTTTGCCTGCCACTGTCCTTCCCAAGAAATTGAAATCTCTAGGTGGGCAACCATGCCCACCACACAATCCTTGTTATGAGAGGGGGAAAAACCTGATGCTACTATAAGTCCCGGAAAGGGAGAGAAATTAGATAGGTGTCTCCTGAAGGGCTGTATTCCCAGGCCCCAAGAGAATGATAACTGGGTATCATCTGTACGACTAGAGGGCTGCTGAAGAACACAACCGAGTCTTGAACCTTACAAAAGGATGATTTACAAAAAATGGCTTACCTGAGAGTCAGAGTTGATGTGCCACAGATGAAGCATTTTGGGATTCTGAGCTAGAATTTGAATAGTGAAAAAACTTCATAACGACTCACAACTTAGGGTGATAAGGGACCGATATGTTTTATTTTGCAGGTTCAGAGTTATTATAAGCATGCTCTATCCCTAGGAGAAAAAGAGCCCCAAGCAGGGGAAAAAGCTCGTATCTGTGTAGGAGTTCAAGGGAGGGTCTACATGCTGGGAAAGGTGTAAGGGTTGGTGCAGGCATAGTCTAAAGGATTATGTCAATGTATTCAGAGCTAATTGTTATCATGTTGGGTTTCTGCCTCTATTTCCCTGTCCTTTTGTAGATTCCTTCTGATGGCAGATCTCTCTGTCTGTTTGGCAGAAATAGGATACCCAGATGGCTGTTATTAATTCAAGATCTGGTGTAACCATATATACTCAGGACTGCTAACAAACTTTTCCCATGGGTTTAACATCATTTCTGTATAATTTACTTTGCACAAGGTCAGCATAGCTGATGTAGTCTACTGTAGAAAGGCACAGAATTTAACTATTTGCTTTCTGCCTGGCATTTCCACAACAACATTTACATAGATTGTGTAAGATCTTGAGCTTTTATAGAATATATTGCTAAATTAGGGTTCAGAATTACTGATATTTTGGAAATTTGAATTTATATTTCAAGTGTTTCACATAGCCAACAGATCTTGTCCACATTTTCAAGCTCATTTTACAGTGTTTTTCTGGTTCTGCTCATCTCACTCAGCATCAGTTTATGCAGATCCCTCCAGGCTTCCCTGAATTCCTGTCCCTGCTGGTTTCTAATAGAACAGGTGTTCCATGACATACATATACCACAGTTTGCTAAGCCATTCTCCAATTGAAGGACATTTACTTGATTTCCAATTCTTTGCCACCACAAACAGGGCTGCTATGAATGTTTTCGTACAAGTGATGTTTTTACCCTTTTTCATCATCTCTTCAGGGCATAGACCCAGTAGTGGTATTGCTGGATTCAAAGGGTATGCTCATTTTTGTTGCCCTTTGGGCATAGTTCCAAATTTCTCTCCAGAAAGGTTGGATGAGTTCACAGCTCCACCAAAAGTGCAATAGTGTCCCAGATTTCCCACAACCCTTCCAACAATGATCATTCTCCTTTCTGGTCATATTGGCCAGTCTGAGAGGTGTGAGGTGGTACTTCAGAGAGGCTTTAATTTTCAAGCTCATTTTAGACAAGTGTTTGATTTGGATGCATTTGTGAAACCCCAAAATGATTACTGATCACTTACTATAAATGGAAATTTTTTAAGGTACCGTCAACTAAAACAGCAATGGGAAATCAAGTCTGAGGAGACAGAATTGTTACACACTAAGCTTCAGCACAGTTCATATCACAAACAGCAGGAAGAACTGGATGCCCTTAAGAAAACTATTGGTAAGATGAGAACATTTTATATAAGTTACTTTGTTTCTGTTGGTGTTCTTTCTCTTTTGTTGTTGTTCAGTCATTCTGGTCCTGGCTGACACTTCACCACATTTGGGTGTTTTTGGCAAAGATACCAAATGGCTTGCCATTTCCTTCTCCATCTCATTTTTTTGGATGAAGAAACTGAGGCAAACAGGGTTAAGTGACTTGCCCAGGGTCAAACAACTAGTAAATACATGTCTGAAGTCAAATTTGAACTCAGGAACTCTAGACCAAACTATCCAGTGTTCCACCAAACTTTTCCTATTTAGCTTATATAAAACAAGTGAGGGTTTTCTTCAAGATTTAAAAGATGACATTTTAATCTACCATGCCATCAATATTAATAATAATTTTAAATATTTATTCATTTAACTTATAGAACTCAAAATTTGGTCTCATGATTATCTCTCCCTTGTCCAAACAAACTGGGTTGACTTTTAGATTGAATTTAGATGTACTTGGTAGTGTATTCATATATGTTCCTTCTCTTTTTTCCTTCTTCCTACCTTCCTTCCAGTCTTTTTGAACTGAGGTAAAGACAAATCATGCCAGGCAATTGACTCTCAGGGTTGTATGGACAGCTTGAACCCAGGCCTGTTTCATATTTTTGTCCCTCTTGAGACTAGGAATCATTTTCATTTTGTGTTTGTTTCTGCAGAACTTTGCACATTGTCTTGGCCATAGTAGGTACTTGATAAATGCTGTTGAATTGAATTGAGTTGAAGCTGGCACCCTGATCTCAATTCTAGACCTTTTCCCTTAGATGTGCTTTATCTAGTAGTCCACTCTGTCTCAAGTCAGTAAATAGATATGGATCCTCATTTTAAAACCAGAGGAAGAAAATCTACTGCTCTCTGTCTCAGCTGTTTTATTTTTTTTTTAATTTTTATATTTTATTTATTTAAGGCATTGGGGTTAAGTGACTTGCCCAAGGTCACACAGCTAGGCAATCTTTTTTTTAGGTTTTTGCAAGGCAGTGGGGTTACGTGGCTTGCCCAAGGCCACACAGCTAGGTAATTATTAAGTGTCTGAGGCCGGATTTGAACTACTGACTCCAGGGCCGGTACTCCATCCACTGCACCACCTAGCCACCCCCATCTAGGCAGTTATTAAGTGTTTGAGGTTGGCTTTGAACTCAGGTCCTTCTGACTCCAGGGCTGAGGCTTTATCCACTGTGCCACTTGGCTGTCCTGCCTCAGCTATTTTAAAAGACATCAGTTTCCCTGGTAATATTTAGAGAAGACAAGACTATACAGGGGAGAACATTATTTATTTTGCTGCCTTCACCCTGTCCCTCTTCTACAAAGTTCTGTTCTGCATCTGGTACGGTAGAGTTGACCCTTGATGCCTGAAGCCTTCTGCCAGCATAGCACAAATTTGATGGGGCTAAGTAAGTTAAGAAAACTTCTAATATTAGTCTAGGACTGGGAATAGATCCTGTATGAGGTGGAGCTGTGTGAAGTTCAAAGCTGTTTTCTGCAAGGACATACACAGACACACACACACAGACACACACACTCTCTCACACTCTCTCTTACTCATGCGCACGCGCGCGCGTGTGTGTGTGTGTGTGTGTATAAATGTATATGTATATAAATATATACGTATATATAGTTTTGGACCAAACAACTAGCACAATCTACTAAGTTGTGGAGGGGCTAGAATCTGTAATGATGCAGGGAGTTGTCACAGATAAAATCACTGGTCATTCAAGGTTGAAATAAAGGGGAAAATGTCGATCAACAAGCATTTATTTAGCATCTCTTCTGTATTTCTTCTGATGAAGATGCAAAGATAGGCAAAAACATGGTTTCTGCTCTCATTAAGTTCATAGTGCTAATGTGAGGGAAGGCACTGTCAATGAGAGAAACTGAAAAATGCCTCCTGATGAGTCTGGAAGGAAAGTCGAGAAAGCAGGAGGTAGAGACCAAAGGTAGAGACTTAAGGCAAGAGGGGACAGTTAGTGAAAAGGCATGCAACTGGAGAGGGTTGTTTTCAAGGATAAGCAAATATGCCAGCTTAATTAGATCATAGAGTATGTAGAGGTAAGGAAAAAGCATAAGATTGGAAAGGTAGGAAGAGGCCAGGATTTGAAGGACTTTTAATAATAATAATAATAACAATAATAATAACTAGCATTTATATACCTTTGAGCTTTGAAAAACTTGGTTTACCAATATTATCGCATTTGATTTTTGTACAACTCTGGGAGGTAAGTATTATTATTATTCTGATTTTGCAGATGAGGAAACTGAGTCAGACTGCAGGTAAATGTTCAGGGTTAAATAATTTATGTCTGAGTTGGTTGAATTTGTCTTCCTGATTCCTAATCCCACCTCTTACCTATTGCGCCAACAAGCAACCAAATGGAACATTTTATGTTTGATTCTGGAGGTAATAGAAAACCACTGGAGGTATAGGGGTGACTTGTTCAGAGCTATATTTTTAGGAAAATCCCTGGTTGCTGCATGGAGGATTCATTGGAGTGTGTTGGAGGGGAGGGGTCAGGGAGTGATTTGAGGCAGGCGGGTGATTTAGAAGATTTTTTGCATAATTATATTTCAGGGATGTGGAATAATTCAGTCTGGGGAGGAAGGAACAGAGGAGGGAGTATAATATTTGCTGTGTAAAATTATATTTTCCAATAGACTTCTTGGGATTTTTATTCTGAGTAGAATGCAGTTTCAGTTTCAAAAGGTATCCTGATGAGACAAATGAACCAAATGATGCATTTTGTCACTTTTCTCAGTATTTACTGAATGTTTTTCTCAAGGAGAGTGTCTTTTTCCCAGTTTAAAGTGATAAGATGCTCAATTGTAGAACTTATTTGGTCAGGGCAAGAAAATATTTGAACTTCAATCCTCAGCCTCATTGTATTGCCTGAACCATTTCTATTTTATAGAATTCTAAGGATTGGTGGCATTTTCTAGGTCTGACCCTAATGAATTCACTTTGAATTAACAGAATTGAGATATGAGAAAGATCTCCCTTCTTTTCATTTACCTTGGCATACCCCCTTCACTCTACATTTGGTTTCAGCTCCTCTCAATCCCTTGATGCCTAAGTGCACAAAAAGGCAAAGTATTTGAAATATTTGTTTATAGATAATTTGAATTTATAGTTTCATTAACCTTCAGATATTTCATGTGTATGTTTAATTTGTAGGATTTCTTAACTAGTTAGGAAAGATCAATATATTGCAATGTCAGGTTTTTCAATTTCAAGGTTGGATATTTGAACTTACTATTTCCATCTTTACTATTTAAAACTTTTATCATTTGATGTAATAAGTGGTTGTCTTTGGAATTGTTAGTTAATATCCTCTACTCCTGCTTTTAGAGGAAAGTGAGGAAACCCTTAAAAATACAAAGGATACCCAGAAAAAAGCTGAAGAAAAATATGCAGTGTTGGAAAATAAAATGAAAAATGCAGAAGCTGAACGAGAGAGAGAACTGAAAGATGCCCAAAAGAAGCTTGATTGTGCTAAAAAAAAGGCAGATGCTTCTAGCAAGAAGATGAAAGAAAAGCAGCAGGTAATGAATGTTTGGTTTTTATTAGCTATTATTGAAAAGGAGACAAATTTGAGGAAAGTAAATGTAAAGTGGAGGGGTGGACAGATTTGTTTCTTTAAGTTGTGAGGATTTTTTTATTCTTTAATTTCTATTAACATTCTCTAAAACTAGATGTCTTCAAAAGTAAGATGCCCTATAAAAGGGCATCTATAGAAATGTCCTATTTTCTGAAAGTTACATGATAGTGCATGCTATGTAAATTATACATAAAGTTTGCTGCTGAAAATGTGTTGCAAGTCTTATAAGAAACAACTTGCCCCATAGCAACTTGTTTAGGAATGGCTAAGTTTTAGATGATGAAGTGGAACTTGATTGTACTAGAGAATCAAACAACAAATCATGTTTGTTGAACACATGTATATTCAAGACATTGTGCTGGATGCTGTGGAAGTTAGGAAGATTTATATGCTATAGAACCTGCTTTGTGGAACTTAAATTCTAACAGAAAAGATCGAACATTGCCAATTCGAGAATAATATAGCAAACTATCATGATGACCTATGGAAACTTGGATAAGTTACAACGTGACGTGTATAGTAAATGGTATGAACTTTGAGGAAGGTGAGCTCATTTAGCATTAGTGGTTTGATATGCTTTCTTGGTAGAGTATGAATTGAATTTCAAGGATATGAAAATAATAAGGGGGAGTCAAGAAAATTTTAAAGATGGAGGTGATTAAGAAGGGGGGAAAAGTACGATGAGATGTGAGGAGCAGTTATTACTTTGTATATGTATATCTTGTGACTATTTGAGTAGTATCTTATGTTTTGGGTTCCAAATTTCATTATTCCTTCCAATTGTGAAGATCATAACTCTACCAGCTATATAGTTCTTGCTCACATCTTTGTTTAACACAATTCACAATTCATTTAATTGATCCAGGGGACTTTTGGCTCTTTTAATATTTAGGGGTTGCTAATGTGGCACTTGAACTGTTCCTCCTTTTTGATTATATGATATAGATGTTTGCAGTTATCTTTACATTATACATTGAAATATGTGAAGTTTTAAACTGAAAATGGGATTTTTTTCATCATTCATAGTCATATAATATTCCTGCAAAATATTATTGAAAAGCTATTTTTCAACAACATGTTCTTGAAAACATCTTTATATATAATTTCTCAAATTTGATCCAGTGTAATCTCTAGTTCTAGATTGAATTCATTATCAGTTGTAACTGTTTATCCAACTTTATGTTATAATTTAGACGATTTGTGTTTTTATCTATTTTATTTTTAACATTATGAATGTTAAATAGACCAATTTCCCTTGAAAGATTAGGGATTTATTGGAAAAATATCTTAGTGTTTCAGGACTTAATGTAAATTAGTAGTGTAATTTGAGAACACTTGGAGAATCTTGTCATTAATAGAAAATCTTTCTGGTTGTGTACACTTAATAGCTGCAGTGAGTCATAATGTTTTAGAGGTCAAAGGTCTCATTTTAATATAAAAATAATTTGAGGGCCACATTTTAGGAAATTATCTGCGAAAATCTGCCTATTCCTTTCTTATGTTTTTAATAAAGGAGAATCTCATTGTATATATGGATTGTCAATTTTATGGTGATAAAGAAGGAATAAAATGAGTTTATAGTGTGAATGTCTTTTCACTTGCCTTTTTTTTGGGGGGGGGTAAAACTTTCTGTGCTCTTCTCTAATCCTGGTAGTTTTCCCTAATGGAGCTGGTTTGAGGATTCTTTGGACCCTGTTATAATATTGCTTTGTGTTGGTTAAACATCTTTAAGAAATTATTGAAAGGTTGTAGATACAACACTAGAAGGGACACTAGTCATCTTGTCTAACTTTGTTTTGTGAATGTAGAGACTGAGGCCCAGAGAGGTTAAGGTATACTAGCTTGAGATCACACATGTAACAATGAACATTTCCCATTTAAAAATTCAGTTTCTTTGACTCCAAATTTAGTGCTTTTTTCTCTGTAACATACTAACTCTCTGTAGTCATTGTCTACTTTTTTTATTTGCATTAATGACAATATATTTTAGTATTCCTTGTTCATACTACATGCTAATTTTGACAACCTTGAGTTTTAGATTTACTAACAATTTAATTTTTATTTCTTTTTCTGCCATTATAACTAATATTCTGAAAACATTTTTATATAGCTAGATTTTGTGTATTAAACTGAAGCACAAATATTATCAATGTGGTTCTTGAAAAAGATACTGAGGGGGCAGCTAGGAGCGGTGGATAGAGCACCGGCCCTGGACTCAGGAGTACTTGAGTTCAGATCTGACCTCAGCCATTTAATAATTACCTAGCTGTGTGGCCTTGTGGCAAACCACTTAACCCCATTTACCTTGCAAAAACCATAAAAAAAAAAAAAAGATACTGAGATCTTAAATACTGACTTTTCTTGCATGTTGTATGTGATTTTGATCAAGAATTTAATTTCAATAAATAAAAAAAAACTTTTAAAAAAAGGGGCAACTAGGTGGCACAATTTCCTTTATGGCAGAAATGTTAGAATAAAATAATCATTAAAAAAACATGAATAGGGGCAGCTAGGTGGTGCAGTGGATAAAGCACTGGCCCTGGAGTCAGGAGTACCTGGCTTCAAATCCGCTCTCAAACACTTAATAATCACCTAGCTGTGTGGCCTTGGGCAAGCCACTGAACCCCATTTGCCTTGCAAAAATCTAAAAAAAACCCCAAACAAACCATGAATCCCTAATTTATTTTCTGCCCTCATCCTCCTAAAGCTGCATTTACTTTAGTATAACAATGTTTTGCTGTGAATTAGTAACTAATTTGAACTGTGTGTGTGTGTATATATGTCATACATGTGTCATATATGTATATATCATACTGAATTTTATATTGTATTATATTGTATTTCAGTTTGTATTATATTGTATTTCAGTTATCTCTCAATACCTCTGTTAATTCATATATAATCTATTTTTTTAAACAGGAAGTTGAAGCTATCAATTTAGAGCTAGAAGAACTCAAGAGAGAACAAGGTACCTACAAGCAACAATTTGAGGCTGTAAATGA
The DNA here is from genome assembly GCF_037893015.1 of Macrotis lagotis. Lineage (NCBI taxonomy): Eukaryota > Metazoa > Chordata > Mammalia > Peramelemorphia > Peramelidae > Macrotis > Macrotis lagotis. The sequence continues at coordinate 20,035,805 of NC_133665.1, forward strand.
AGCCATCAAATCATATGAAGAACAGATTGGTATCATGGCATCTGAAGTGGCTAAAAATAAGGTATATTTTATTCCTTCAGCTAATATTAAACTCTTGCTCTGTAGTGTTATTTGGCTAGTTGTGAAGAGAGATAAAAAAATTGGTACCTACCCTTATAACAGGTAGACATGATAAAATGTATATACAGGTAAATATAACATATAACGTAGGAGAATCACAAATGCTAAGAGTTTAGGTGGAAATATTCACTTCTGTCCTGAAGGGTTAGAGATAGCTTTAGAGAAGAAGTAGCATCTAATTTGGGCCTTGGAGGGATAGGATTTCATCATGTAGAAATGGGGGTTGGAAAAGTACCCAGTGCATAGGAGTGGTATTGACAAAGATTCTAGAGGGTGGAAGAACCAGTTTGGGGAATGAGGATTAGTTTGGATTGACTGAAGAATATTAAGTATATTGCTGACTGAATTGGAGAAATAAAGACTAATAATAATATAATAGTTGTTCATGAAGTGACATGAGAATGACAAAAATTGACTTAGATGTGATTACCTTATGACTAGTTTCAATTTCTTCCCTGTGACTTAGTCCTTGATTAGAATTTTAGGGAAATTGTAGGCTAGGAAATATTTTTAATATATTAACCCTAAATACTAACTTTTTTTTAGCTAATTTTACTAGACAAATAAATAAAAATGGATGGATAAACTGAAAGAATGAGTTTCTGTTTTTAAAAGTTAAGTTTTGGTGTATCTATACCATTTCCTCATTATTCTCTATCACCTGCAGATAATTTAAAAAAAATATTCATTTCTTTATTATTTGATTTAGGGTCTTATGTTACCCTAGAGCTCTAGGAAAAACTAAGACTTACTATGTAGAAGTTTTATTCAGATGAAAAAGAAATACATATTATTTGCTTTGTGGAGGTTTTTCCTGATATGAACAAATGAAAAGTCTCTGGATCTGTGAAAGAAATTTCTTCCAGATAAGGTTTAATTGTGTAAAATGAGCTTATTTTTGTAAAAAATAACAAGATGCTGGGGAATATATCACTCCTGGAATTTTTTTTTTATTTTGAATTTTATAATTTTTCGCCTAATCTTGCTTCCCCATGCCCCACAGAAGGCAATCTGTTAGTCTTTACATTGTTTCCATGATATGTGTGTGTGTGTGTGTGTGTAATACACACACACACATACACAATGATCTAAGTTGAATGTGATTAGAGAGAGAAATCATATCCTTAAGGGAAAAAAAAACGTATTAAGAGATAGCAAAATTACATAATAAGATAATGGGTTTTTTTTTTAATTAAAGGTAATAGTCTTTGGTCTTTGTTCAAACTCCACAGTTCTTTCTCCGAATACAGATGGTATTCTCCATTGCAGATACCCCCAAATTGTCCCTGATTGTTGCACTGATGAAATGAGCAAGTCCATTAAGGTTGATCATCACTCCCATGCTGCTGTTAGGGTGTACAATGTTCATTTCTGCTCATCTTGCTCAGCATCAGTTCATGAAAATCCTTCCAGGCTTCTGTGAATTCCCATCCCTTCTGTTTCTAATAGAACAATAGAGTTCCATAACATACATATACCACAGTTTATTTAGCCATTCCCCAATTGATGGACATTCACTCAACTTCCAATTCTTTGCCACCACAAACAGGGCTGCTATGAATATTTTTGTACAATTGATGTTTTTATCCTTTTTCATGGTATAAACCCAGTAGTGGCATTGCTGGATCAAAGGGCATGCATATTTTTATTGTTCCTATGGGCATAATTCCAGATTGCTCTCTAGAAAGGTTGAATGAGTTCACAGCTCCACCAACAATGTATTAGTGTCTCAGATTTCCCACATCCCTTTCAACATTGATCATTGTACTTCCTGTTCATATTGACCAGTCTGAGAGATATGAAGTGGTACCTAAGAGATGCTTTAATTTGCATTTCTCTATTAAGTAGTGATTTAGAGCAATTTTTCATATGACTGGATTGCTTTGATTTCCTCATCTATAAATTGCCTTTGCATATCCTTTGACCATTTGTCAATTGAGGAATGGCTTGTTTTTTTTAAAAATTTGATTCAGTTCTCTGCATATTTTAGAAATGAGTCCTTTGTCAGAAATACTAATTGTTTTCCAATTTACTACATTTGTTTTTTTTAATGTAGTCAAAATTATCTAGTTGTTTTTAATGATATTCTCCATCTCTCTTCCTTGGTCATAAACTGCTTCCCTTTCCATAGATCTGACAGGTAAACTATTCCTTGATCTTCTAGTTTGCTTATAATATTGTTTTTTTATGTCTAAATCCGGTATCCATTTTGATCTTAACTTAGTATAGGGTGTGAGATGTTGGTCTAATCCAAGTTTCTGCCATACTAACTTCCAGTTTTCTCAACAGTTTTTATCAAAGAGAGAGTTTTTATCCCAAAACCTGGACTCTTTGTGTTTATCAAACAGCAGAATATTTTAATCATTTCCTGCTATTGCACCTAGTCTGTTGCACTGATCCATCCCTCTATTTCTTAGCCAATACCAGACAGTTTTGATGACTGATGCTTTATAATATAACTTTAGATCTGGTAGGGCTAGACCACCTTCTTTGGCACTTTTTTTCCATTAAATCCTTGGAAATTCTTGACTTTTTATTTCTTCATATGAATTTACTTACAACTTTTTCTAACTCATTAATTTTTTGGAATTTTGATTGTTAGATCACTAAATAAGTAGTTTAATTTAGGTAGAATTGTCATTTTTATTATATTAACTTAGCCTGTCCACGAGCAGTTGATATTTGCCAGTTATTTAAATCTGATTTTATTTGTGTGAGAAGTGTTTAGTAATGGTTTTCAAAAAGTTTCTGAGTCTGCCTTGGCAGATAGACTCCCATGTATTTTCTGTTGTCTGAAGTAACTTTGAATGGGATTTCTCTTTCTAGCTCTTTCTGCTGTATCTTGCTGCTAGTCATATATAGAAATGTTGAAGATTTATGAGGGTTTACTTTATATCCTGCAACTTTGCTAAAGTTGCTAATTATTGCTAGTAGTTTTTTAGATGATTTTTTGGGATTCTGTAGGTATACTATCATGTCATCTGCAAAGAGTGAGTTTTGTCTCTTCCTTCCTAATTCTAATTTCCTCAGTTTCTTTTTCTTCTCTTATTATTGCTGAAGCTAACATTTCTAATGTGATATTGAATAGTAGTGGTGATAATGGGCACCCTTGTTTCACCCCTGATCTTATTGGGAATGCCTCTAGCCTCTCCCCATTGCGTATAATGCTTGTTGATAGTTTCAGATAGATACTGCTTATTCTAAGGAACAATTCAAATGGATTCCTATGCTCTAGTATTTTTAGTAGGAATGGGTGCTCTGTTTTGTCAAAAGTTTTTCTGCATCTCTTGATATAATCATGATTTCTGATAGGTTTGTTATTGATATAATTAATTGTACTAACAGTTTTCCTAATATTGAACCAACCTTGCATTCCTGGGATAAATCCTACTTGGTTATAATATATTATCCTAATGATAACTTGTAATTTTTTTACTATGATTTTATTTAAGATTTTTGTATCTATATTCATCAAGGAGATAGGTCTATAATTTTCTTTCTCTGTTTTAACTGTTCCTGGTTTAGGTATCAGCACCATATTGGTGTCATAGAAAGAGTTAGGAAGAGTTCTGTCTTCATCTATTTTTCCAAATAGTTTATATAGAATTGGAACCAGTTGTTCCTAAAATGTTTGGTAGAATTCACTTGTGAATCCATCAGGCCCTGGAGATTCTTTCTTAGGGAGTTCAATAATGGCTTGTTGAATTTCTTTTTCTTAGATAGGGTTGTTTAGTTATTTAATTTCCTATCATTTAACCTGGGCAACTTAAATTTTTGTGAATATTCATCCATTTCACTTAGATCATAAAATTTACTGTCTTAGAGTTGGGCAAAATAATTCCAAATTGTTACTTTAATTTCCTCCTCATTGGTGGTGAGTTCACCATTTTCATTTATGATACTAGCAATTTGGTTTTCTTCTTTTTTTAATCAAATTAACCAGAGGTTTATTAGTTTTATTGTTTTTTTCATAAAACCAACTCTTATAGTTCGATAATTTTCTTGTTTTTGATTTTATTAATTTCTCCTTTTTAATATTTAGAATTTCTGATTTTATATTTAATTGGGGTTTTTAATTTGTTCTTTCTCTAATTATTTTGTTTGCACATTAAGTTCATTGATTTCCTCTTTCTCTAATTTATTCATGTAAGCATTCAAAGATATGATATATCTCTTGACAGCTTCCTTGACTGTATCCCATAAGTTTTGGTATGTCATCTCCTTATTATCATTATCTAGGATGAAATAATTCTTTCTATAATTTGTTGTTTGATCCACTCATTCTTTAAAATGATGTTATTTAGTTTCCAATTAGTTTTAGGTCTTTTAGGTCTTTCTCCCTGGTCCATTATTGCATGTGATTTTTATTGCATTATGATCTGAGAAAGATATATTCACTATTTCTGCACTTCTGGAATTCTTGCAGTGATAATTTTGTTTCCTGAGCATCTTTTTATTGGGGAAGGTATTTGAGATGGGTTAAAAAATCAAGTTTGTTTAAGTAAATATTGTCTGATAGGAATCAGTGAAGAAAGCCCAAGAAGACCTGACCAAGCAAAAAGAGGTGATTGCAACCCAACATAATATAATTAAAGCTAAATATGCAGAAGTGGTAAAGCACAAGGAGCAAAATAATAATTCCCAGCTTAAAATTAAAGAACTTGATCACAACATCAGCAAACATAAGCAGGAGGCTGAAGATGCAGCCTCAAAGGTATGTTCATATTCCTATTTATCTTTTGATAGTCACATGATTTATAACTTTACCTAAAGCTCTTCTCTTTAATCTGCATTTGGAGTTTAGCTCAGTTTCACATTTTACTCATAACATTGGTTAAATGTTCCTTCAATTGCTTGAATAATTAAACTATATTGTTAAATATTTTTCAGAAAAATTATTTTTCCAGTTGGGGATATTGATAAATAATGTTTTAATTATAAGAAGTATATTAACACTGACATTTTAATTTTTAAGTTAATATAAAAAACCTTTAATTGGGAAATAGCCTCAACTGTTCTCATCAACAGTACAACTTAAAATGAATATCCTTATTATACCTTGTACATATTAAATAATTTTTGATTTTGTTAAAGATTTGTGTGTTATCACACATCTGCATAAGGAGATAATTAAATCGGGGAAATAATAGTAATTAATAGTGTAGGAAATAGATCACTGGCCTAGAATACAAGAAGACCAGGATTCAAAGCTTAGCTGTGACACATCCTGACTATGTTATCCTGGGCAGTTCTCTTTATTTAACATCTTAGAGTTCTAGGAGGCTATTTTCTAAAAGTGAATAATTGTGTGACATTTCCATAGGCTCTTATTCCAGAAGGCAATCTTCAGGAACTCTCATTCTGCTAAAAGTAGTCTTATGAATGCTTGCTTTTCTATGACAGGGAAAGCAATTGCTTTTCAGAATAAATCTTGATTGATCTCTTCCTTCAAATCTTATTTACTAAATTATTTTAAATTTAAAAAATATTTTATTGATATCTTTGGTTTTTCTTTTTCTTTTTTAATTTATTTTTTAAAATTTATTTTTCCAAATATATGTAAAGATAGTTTTCAGCATTCAAGTTTTCTCCCTCCTACTCTTATCTCCTTCTATTCTAACATAGCAAGTAAATCTGATATAGGTTATGTATTCATAATCATGTTACAAATATTTCTCTATTAGTTATGTTGTGAAAGAAGAATCAGAACAAAAGAGAAAAATCATGGGAAAGAAAAAAAACAAATTAAAAGAGTGAAAATAGTATCTTTTGATCTGCATTCATGCTCCATAGTTCTTTCTCTGGATATGGATGACATTTTTGATCACAAGTCTTTTAGAATTTTCTTTGATTGTCATATTGCCGAAAAGAGCTAAGTCTGTCATAGCTGAACATCACACAATGTAATTTTTAGTGTGTACAATGTTCTCCTGATTCTGCTCACTTAGCACAAGTTGATATAATTCTTTTCAGGTTTTTCTGAAATCTACCTGCTCATGATTAACTATGGAACAATAATATAACATTACATTTATATATCACAGCTTTTTCAGCCAATCCCCAGTTGATGTGTCCCCTCAGTTTTCAATTTTTTTGTCAATTGGTTTTTTTTAAGGTTAGAATTATTTATTTTAAGCTGTCCTAATCACAAGCAAAATGATAAAAGATCAGCACGTTTGTCACTGTGTGATATAAGTTAACTTAAGGTCCCATATAATTTTCTGATCCACGTACACAGAAGAGGATGGTCCACCAGCTGCTCTGGTCCCCAGTGCTTGATCTACTCCTCCTCATAGCCAGTGGGGAGAGGATTGAGGTGATGGTTATGAAACAGAGTATGGTTGCCATCTCCCCACGGGAAGGGCTTGGTCCGGATGCACAGGTGGGGGTAGGGCACGGACTCGGGGCACTCATGATGCTCCCCTGACTTCAGGTAGGCGTTCAGCATGCTGACCGCCACCCCGGGCAGCACCACGAAGAAGGTCAGCGTCCTCCACAGGCGGCCCGAGCGCTCCTTGCCGTGGATGGCGCCGGACATGGCCCTCGTCGCCGGGGTGTGGGCCCAGCCCCCAAACGCCAGCAGGCGCCCAGCCGCCCTCGCAGCCATCTTCCCAACGCCAATTGGTTTTTTAAATTAATGTATATTTACCGTATATCTTTACTTTAAGAGGTATCTTTTATTACAAAAAAAATAGGAAAAAGCAGTTCTACAAAACTAACTAGTATATGAAAAAGTTGGGCATGTGCAGTGTTCTGCACTTATTGTTCACACCTCTGCAAAGAAGGGAGGAAGTATCATTTCATCATTCTTTTTTGGGGACCAGATTTAGTCACTAATATTCCATTGTTTTATTGTTACATTTACTTTGACATAATCATTATATATATTTTTTCCTAGTTCTGCTTCTTCACCTTGCCTTAGTTTATATGTCTTCCCATATTTCTTCTCTGTTAATCATATTCACTGTTTCTTATGTCAGTAATGTTCCATGGTATTCATGCCACATGGCATGAATGATTTAGCCATTCCTCAATCAATGAACATCTACTTCTCCCCTCGGTCCCAGTCCTTTTTGATTGCAAAAAAAGTTCTGATGCAAATATTTTTCTCCTACATAGGTTTAGAATCTCTTGGTTAAAGGGCATAGTGATTTCATTTGCTTACTCTAATAAAAAAGTCCCTAACTATCTAAGGTATTAGTTGCTATTTATAAATCCTTTTATAGTAGTTTTTTGCTTCTAACATATCTCCAGGTATCCAAAATGTTGAAAAATTATGAATGGATAAATTCAGAGAAACACCTCTTTGGCCAACCTGATACTGCTTATGATTTTAAAACTAATAATCCAAAGGAAGCAGGTCAGAGGCTACAAAAATTAGAAGAAAAGAAGGAGAAACTGGGAAGAAATGTCAACATGAGAGCTATGAACATGCTGACAGAGGCTGAAGAGCGGGTAAATATGTTTGATGTTAATATTTAGTCATTAGGACAAGGAAAGCTGCTTATAATGTGAATAATGTCATATGGTCTTTGAGTGATTGGAAAGCCTGCCAAACCTTTTTTCTTTATATCTTTTTTCTTTCTATGCTTTCTTTTTATTTTACTCTACCATTTTCTGAACATTTTCCTGTTCTCTACTATTTATATTTTAGGTTTGCATGTTTCTTGCATGTATCTATAGTTTAATCTAAAACTTGATGGCATTTAATTATGCCAGACTGTTTATTTCTATTCTGGGATAAATAACTTCTACTGTTTATGATATTTCTCTTACCTTTATTTCAGTTAATATAAAAGATGTATTTGTAGATTGTCAAATTATGGTAATTCATGTATTTTTCATCTTTTTCCTAGTGAAATAAGATTGACATAATAAGAGAGAGAGAGAGAGAGAACAAGCGAGCACAAGTGCACAGGTGGCCTGTTCAGATATCTAACATGAGTGATGCTTTCTCATGGTGATTATAAAGTTGACTTCAGCCATCTTGAAAATCCATGAGGAGTCTTACAAAGAAGAGTCTTATAAATGTTTAGTTTTCTGAGCTTAGAATTTAATGTCTCAGAAGATAGAAAGTTTCAGAGGGATACTGCTATTCCAGATTAGACTTATCAATGATAAAGAAGTTGATGAGAGTGATATGAATTCCCTTGCTATTGTAGGGAATAGTAGCACTAGTAGTAGTAGTAGTAGTAGTAGTAGTAGCAGCAGCAGCAGCAGCAGCAGCAGCAGTAGCAGTCGCCTAGACTTTAGGGAAATAGACTTCATCAGATTCAGAGGAAAGATTATCTTAGACATTTTAAAAAACAATGAAATTGTGATGATGAGGGCTTAAAAACTACTAGAATTCAAATTCCTTGAACTCTTCAGTATTTGTGTGTTATATGAGTATTTGAATTATATGAGTATCAAATAATGACATAGTCTTTACTTGGTAGGTCACATTTTATTGCTGACCTTGTTTTTGCTTTCTGCAATAAGACCAGGGTTAGCGTGTTTGGAAATGGAAATAGCCTCCAGTAAATAATTCAGACTTCAAACACATGCTGGAAAGTGAGGGAAATCTTAATGATTTTTTGTTGCAGATATAAATATAGTAAGATGCCTAATATATTACAGTGCTACCAAAACATACTGACTGGTACTTTTCCAATTGCTTTTTTTCCTCTATTAGTATAATGACTTGATGAAAAAGAAAAGAATTGTAGAAAATGACAAATCCAAAATTCTTGCAACAATTGAAGACCTTGACCAGAAGAAAAACCAGGCCCTAAAAATAGCTTGGCAAAAGGTATTTTGATTCTGCTCATGTTTTTTTGCATGTCATCTGTCTATGCTAGAGGGATGCTAAAGGGATCAGTGACAGGAATAATTTGAAACTATATTATGACAGCCTTAGATATTCTCATACATATCTATGTTTGGAACTAGTCAGATGGTTATATGTCCCTCTACTATTGTCTCCCATTGTCTGTTCTTTTAATTTTAATAAGATTATGCTGTTTCCCCATTTTTGGTTGACTAGCTGTCTCTTCAATTATTTTTTGCCTCTTACATTAGTTCTTTGTCCACATGTTCCCCCCAAGTCTTCCTCCTAAACTTCAACTCATAATCAAAGTTGCAAAGAATTGATGATAAGTTGCCAAACTCTTTAGAACTAAGAAGTGTTTAGACTTAATTTTTTAAATGTTTTTGGAAATCAACTTGGCAAAATTCTATGACTGTGAGGGAAGGAAAAGTGAAGGGAGATAAGTTGGAAAGTTGTTTCAATTGATATGGATAAATTTGGAGATGGAGTAAAGCTGCAAAGATCTGCTGTGATTTTCTATATAGTGCTCCAGAACAACCTTGAATCAGAAGACAGAGTTGTTTGGGGAGTAAGATGGTACTATAGAAAGATTATTCACCTTGAAGTAAGAAGGTCCAGCTCATAGGTGACAGTATGGTCTTAGGAAAATCATTTCATTTCCTGTAGCTCTCATTTTATCACTGTTAATGAAGAGTTTGGATCAGATTTTTTTTTAAGGTTCCTTGAGTTTTTTAATTCTGTCATCTGCTTGAGAGGCATTGTGGCATAGTGGATTAAAAAAACCTGCTTTGGAGTCTACAAGTCTTGGGTTCAAGTAATTTCTCTGACATATATTATCTTTGGGATTCTTGGCATGTATCTCAGAGAACTCTCTCAGTCTAAGTAAATGACAGAAGAACCAAGGGGTTAAGGATTTTCAGAAAAGAAAGTGTGGAATTGAAGTGACAAAACTTATGGTTGAGATCAGTGTAGAAGAAAATGAATTCAGAATCAGAAGTAATGGCTTGAGAGAGTACTGATGGGTAGGTAGATTTAGGAGGAAATTAGGGATAAGATATGATAGGATATAGGAGGATCATAGGAGGAATAAAGGAAAGGTAGAAGTTATTATGACACTGAAGGATGTCAAATTTTGGTCACAGAATGGAAGAGAGTACAATATGTTGAGATTCAGAGTGTGGCCATCCCTGTATTTGGGCTGAAGTAGAGGAATAGTTTAGAGGTTTTGAGGTCAAAAAACTAAGAAATTGAGGTCATGTCATTTGAATGAATGTCAGCATGAATACTGAAGTCCTCTAGTATAAGAGTGGGAATTAAGGAGGAGGGGAAATACTATGAACTAGTTACTAAACTCCTTGAGGAAGGTGGAAAATAACAGAGGGACTGGGAGGCAACATTCACAATGATCTATATTGGGTGATAGATTTAGAGTCAACTTCACTGGAGGAGAGGTTGTTCAATAGTAATGGTAAAGTATGCAAATGGCAGAGGAGAGTGAAAAGTACTCTGATTCCTTTACCAGGAACTCTACCACTGTGACCTGGGGGAAAGGAAAAGTATGAGAGATGTACTCAGTGCTGGAGAGAATGACCAAGAATGCATTGTGCAGGACACCATGTCTTTGAATGCAAATAGATGGAGAGAATATAAGAGGGAGAGGTCCAAAATGAAGGGAAGTTTGTTAGCTATCTAAAAGGAATTCCAGAGGGTACAGTGGAAAAAGGGAACAGAATTGGAGTGGGGCATGGAAAGGATAGAGTTGAGGAGTATGGGAATGAGAAAATAGGGGCTTGGGTGTGGTTTACAAGGTAGTCACTAATTAGAAGAGAGGAAAAATAAGAGATTGTGGAAGTTTGGTAACTATTGGAGTAGTAGTGGGTGTCATGTGAGTAGTAATGCAATGTCAGAGAAAAGTAAGAAGATGTATGATATTTTGGCAGCAGAACTTAACTGAACTTGGCAACTAATTGGATATTGGGGGAGAGAAGGGGAAAGTGTTAAAAATGATTGAGGTTTCTAGTCTGTATTACTGGGAAGTTGCTGATGATACCAGTTACAGAAATGGAAGTTGAAAGGAAAATAGCGTGGGAAAGATAGTGATGATTTTAATTTTGGACTTGTTCTATTTGAGGTGCTGATGGGACATCTATGTGGAGATGTCCTGATAGCAGTTGAAGATGTGGGACTAAAACTCAGGGGAGACATTGGAGGTTAGATATAAAATCATTGTTGTAGAGGTGATATTTGAACCCTTGTAAATATGTCAAGGCAAATGCCATGTAAATAATCTTCAGTATGTTTAGGGTACCTGCAACTATGTTTAGCTAATATCTGCCTTTTGCAATATGAAATGAGAACTGTTAATGAATAAGGACATCTTTCTCTAAGCAAGTATGGATGAGTTTTCTCTTAATACATCTGAAGCTACTAGGAAGGATTTAAATTTTTTTTTAATTATAAAGATTTTATTTATTTTGTTTCACAAATTTTCCCCTAATCTTTCTTCTCTCCGCCCACCCCCCATGGAAGGCAATTTGCCAGTCTTTACATTGTTTCCATGGTATATATTGATCCAAATTGAATGTGATGAGAGAAAAATCATATCCTTAAGGAAGAAACAAAGTATATGAGATAGCAAGATCAGACAGTAAGATATCAGTTTTTTTTCCTAAATTAAAGGTCCTTGGTCTTTGTTCAAACTTCATAGTTCTTTCTCTGGATACAGATGGTATTCTCCATTGCAGACAGCTCCTGATTATTGCACTGATGGAATGAGTGAGTCCATCAAGGTTGATCAAGGGATTTAAATTCTTTAAAATAATTGTCTATGTTTTCTTTTTTTGTATGTAAGAACGTTGTCTACTTTAACAAGACTTGGGTTTTTACTCTCCCTTATCGATTGGTAATTTTGGCAAAGTTCAAGGGTACTGTGGTAATTTTCTTAGTAAGTGGTTTCATAAAAATACTGATAAAAACTCACCCTCCCTCCCTCCCTTCATTTTTTTTTGCTTTAATTTCTTTATTTTGAAAAAAGACAAGGATTTAGAGTAAGAGAATATATTTACTGACCTTACTTTAAGTGGAAGCCTATTATGTTGATTTCACTGAGCTGATTTAAATTAAGTAGAATGTAGTTGCTGAATTTCATTCTGTATGATTATTAGTAGCCTTTTGGTTAACAATTTACTGTTCTCAAATCAAGGTGAACAAGGACTTTGGTTCAATTTTCTCCACTCTCCTGCCGGGTGCTAATGCTATGCTTGCACCACCAGAAGGACAAACTGTTTTGGATGGTCTGGAGTTTAAGGTTGCTTTGGGAAATACCTGGAAAGAAAATCTAACTGAACTTAGTGGAGGACAGAGGTAAGAGTTTTTTCTTATTTTGTATTTTTTTTTTGCAAGGCACTAGGGTTAAGTGACTTGCCCAAGGTCACACAGCTAGATCATTTTTATGTGTCTGAGGCTGGATTTGAACCTCATGTCCTCCTGACTCCAGGGCCAGTGCTCTATCCACTGCGCCACTTAACTGCCCCTGTAATTTTAAAAAATTATTAATTTAACATTTAAATGTATACAAAAATATGGAATGAAGCCACAATTAAAACTGTAAAATCTGAACTATTTACATTTTGATTTTTTTAAAAAAGAATTGAAAGGAAACTTTAAAAAAATTATAACAATAATAGTGTATTCACTTCCAGATCCTTTTGTGTATTTATATATTGACATACCAAAATATACTGAAGCAGTGTGTTTTATAGTGACTCTTTGCCCCTTAAAGTTTTTTATCACATTTTAACTATATTTCATTTGACTTTTCTTTGAATATTCTGAATATTAATTAATTTGAATATTAATTACAGTAAATATTTCTTCATATTTTCCTTAAATTTTGTACATAAATTAGATCCCTAGTTTTAAATACTTAATAATACATTTTAAGACAAGTGTCTTAGCACTGTGAGAGATGGTGATAGCTAGTCAGAAGTTCATGATTTAAAGCTCATGGACCAGTTTTTCCTATCACCATCAGTAACTGTTGATAGCTGAGAGACTCAGCAATTGTCACTATTCAGTTTTCCTCTCCAAACACAATGTTCTTTCCCCAGATACTGTTAGGTTTTGTTTTGGTTTTTTTTTTTTTTAGATTTTTTTCAAGGCAATGGGGTTAAGTGGCTTGTGCAAGGCCACACAACTAGGTAATTATCAAGTGTCTGAGGTCGGATTTGAACTCAGATACTCCTGACTCCAAGGCTGGTGCTCTATCCACTGTGCCACCTAGCCACCCATACTGTTAGGTTTTAGCATCTTGGTTGCTAGTCCTAATCTATGGAATGAATGAAATTGCTCTCAAGATTTAGAGAACCTTAAAAATAAGAACCTTAAGGGATAGGTAAAAATTTAAGCACTTTTATTCCTTTGTGTAGAAATCAAGGTTCATTAATAGTGGTTTATGTGAAAAATGAAATACTAGTCCAAACAACTTTCTTAGAAAATGAAGAAAAATATGTATCTACAAAAGCAAAAAGGAAAAAAACAAGAATTTTAATAGTAATTAAACTTTGAAATTTGATATTTCAAGAGATCTTGTTGCTACCACTTTCGATTTTATCATTTTATATAACAACTCTTCTAGCCAATTCCTCTGTTTATATAAGTACTTTGATAAAGACACATTTCTTTCAGTATTTCATCAATTAAAAAATATGAATTCAGTTTCCTCCTCTTTTTAAAAACAGGTCTTTGGTTGCTTTATCTTTAATATTATCCATGCTTCTCTTCAAACCTGCTCCAATTTATATCCTGGATGAGGTTGATGCAGCTCTTGACCTTTCTCATACTCAGAACATTGGACAAATGCTTCGGACTCATTTCACACATTCTCAGGTGAGACACTGAAAAATTCAGTAAGTCTTGAGTAATCAAGTCTATAGTTTCCTTCCTCCCTCACTCCCTCCTTCCTTTTTTCCTCTTCCTTTCTTCTTTTGTCTCCTTCCTTTCCTTCATTCCTTTCTTCTTTCCTTCTCTTCTTCCTCCCTTCCTTCCCTTCTTCCTTTTTTTCCTTCTCACTTTTCTCTCTCCCTTCTTTCTTCCTTCCTTTCTTCTTGTCTCCCTCCCTTCCTTTCTCTTTATTTGTCTGCAAAAAAAGTCAGAATGTTATAGATGTTAACTTCTTAGACACATATTCAAAAGTGTTTCACATGCTTCTTTTCTTTTCAGTTTGTTGTTGTGTCCCTGAAGGATGGAATGTTTAACAATGCAAATGTTCTGTTCAAGACCAAATTCGTTGATGGGGTTTCTACAGTGGCCAGATTTACTCAGTGTCAAAATGGAAAGAATGTGTCTTCACAGCAGAGAGGGGAGAAGTTAAAATCCAAGGGCAGGGGGCCTAAGTGATGAAATATGAATGTCCTGAAGAGTAATCATTCCTTACTTTTTTCTGCCTTTTCAATCTTAATGTTAATACCTTGGAACTTAAGTTAGTATCCTGTCTGAAGTGTACTTTTGCTTTTGTGGAACCAGGGAAGCCCATGTTCCATTTCTTGTTTATACTTTTCCTTATTTTTGTATTTATGATTCTTTCCTAAACATTTAAAAAAGTGGAGTTTTCCTAGAATCCATCTGTCATGCTTTTGTATTATAAATAGAACTAAATAACTTAAATGTCAGTGTTTTGAAGCAACCTCTTCTACTTCTGTCATGCTCATCTAGTAAATGAGTAGGTCACATCTGCTAGTTCAGAAGGCTAATAGCATGTTATTACTCTAATCATTTGACTTGAGTTTTGTCCTTTAAAAGAGAAAATGTAAGTGTATTTTTATGTTTTGATATCATGTGTACTTTTGTGAATATTTTCTTATCCAGGATTTTCTCTGTTAGGGATTTAGGATATATTGAGTGTATAGATGCTAAATTCAGGAGAAAAACCAGAATCAAGAATATGTAGAAAACAGAGATAGTGGTAGGAAAAAAAGCTGCTAATGGTTGTACTGCTGTAATATAATTTTTATAAACACAACAAGGAAGAAATTTCAGCAGATTTCTGAAGAATGGAAACAAAACCTTTTTTATTGTACAGCTATTGTCACTTAATATTTACACATTGTAAATAAAGCAATTAAAATATGAAAATTTGGTTTTCTTAAAATTGAAGTGTGAAGGAATAAAATTTTTTATAGTCCTTGGCCTATAGGAAGCAGTCTTACTCTGATTTTCTTACCAATATTTGTTTTTGTAAGAGAAGAAAAAATTGTATTTGTTTTTGGCTTTTTACTTGCAATTTTATAATCTTTTAAGATTTCTTGATTACTGGTTTTATTATAGACTTCACCAAAATATTATGATTTGAAAATTCATTAAGAAGGAAAATATCTAACAATAACAACTTTCCTTTAGGGAACATCTTTTAGTACATTTACTAGCTTACCATTCTGTCTAGAAATCTTAGGACAGATTCAAAGGAGAAGGAAGTGTGAAAAGAAGTATACAGCACTTGGCAGAGGAAAGTGACCCTAGTTGGAATTAGTTTAGAATCCATATTAATACTAGAGTTGCCCTTTTTTTATGATCTTCTTGAAGCCAGTACTTAACTCTATAGGAAACTCAGCCTCACTGGTTGGTAAATTTCCTGACCTGCTAATTATTCATCTGTTTCATTTGTTTAGACCAAGTGACATCAACAAAAAAATGGATACAATTCATCGTAGGATAAGGATCCAGTCCCCCTGCTGTGAAATGCCTGAATAGATCAGGGGAAAACAAATGAAAAAACTAAACTGTGTCCAAGGAAAAAAAACTGAATTGGTTTTATGATCATTGATAATTTTTAATTTGTGAAGAAGATACATTAATTTGTCACAAATTTATTTTGGTCTTTTTCAGAAAAGTATTTTGAGCTTGATTCAGTGTAATTCAGAGGTTAGTATTCTCAACTTTTTATTTCAAGTGTAGTGATCATAATTTTTAAAATGGGTACATAAATATAATATGAATCTGTGTGGTTGTATGATGAAACAACACCTTTATCCTAAAACCTTTATCCAAAATTTATAAATATTAATATTTCTGACCCTACTTCATTGCAGCTATATACTCAAATGGGAAATGTCCAGACTTTTTCCCTATTTATCCTCTCTGAAATTCAAGACACTTATGTGAACAGTTTCTATTCCAAACATTAGATAGAGATAGCTCCATGTTATCTGCTTGTCTGATTGGCAGGCCTTTTCATAAGTGTGTAAGAATATTGGATTTCAGATTTGATTTTTTTCCTCTACCTTCACTAGACTTTCCTCTTCCTTCACTTTTTAAATTTAATTTAATTTAATTATATCCTATCAATTCTACCTCTGAAATCTCTCAAATCCAAACTGTCTTCTATTCTCATCACCATAATAAAGCCTTCATTCCAAGATGCAAGAACTATTACAATAACTTTTAGAATTTTTTTATTATATTTAAAGTAAATTTTTTTTTCAACCAGCAAAAATCTTTTTTCTTCCCCTCCTTGCATTGACAATGAAAGGGGAAAAAATGTTGCACGTCGAGCAAAACAAATTTCTACAACTTGCTGTTGGATAAGGATTCAGATTCTACCCTGCTGAAATGCCTGAGCAGATTATGGAAAAAATAAAAATAAAAAGAATAAATAATGTGTCCAAGAAAAAAAATTTGCCTTGGTTTTGTGATAATTGATAAAATTTTAGTTGTGAAAAGGCTATATTAATTTGGGACAGAATTCTTTTAGTCTTTTCTAGAAGTCCAAAAAATGAGTATGTATAGGTTTGTGTGTCTAGTGAGTGCTATGTATGTTTGTGTGTTTAAACACACACACATAATGTAATATATTTCATTGCTGATTTCAAATTTCCCTTTGGTCTGATTCCTGCCCTGGTTATTCCTCTGCAGTCTTTAGACCACCCTAGAAACTGGAACTGAGATTCTGTTCTGCTCTTGGAACCTAAGCCACTACAGCTTTTGCTTTTTTTTTTACTTCTTGCTTAGGACCTGCTACCACTCCTTACCCCAGAATGCCACCACTGAGTGCAGGTCCCTTTCTCAGTTTGCCTAGGATCTGTGATGCAAGTCTGGGTAATAGATGAAAATAAGTTGCCAGTTGGCATCTTCCCATAGCTTCCATGGATTTCTAGGCTGATTAACATATTCTTGGATCCCACCTTGTGCTGGTGCACAGCCTTTTCCTGTTTTGATGTGCTTGATGCATTTCTAGGCAGACCCTGTCTCCACTGTCCACAGACCTCTCTGTCTGGTTCTAAAGGTTGACCTGGTCTGGAGAAAAGCACTGAAAAATTTTTTTTATTGATTTTTTTTTTTTTGCAAGGCAATGGGGTTAAGTGGCTTGCCCAAGGCCACACAGCTAGGTAATTATTAAGTGTCTGAGGCCAGATTTGAACTCAGGTACTCCTGACTCCAGGGCCAGTGCTCTATTCACTGTGCCACCTAGCCACCTCTTATTGATTTCTTGATGAGAATTTTGTCATACATTTTCTGGATCTATTTGGAGGATTTGAGAGTGGGGGTAGAAGGGGAGGGAAGAGCAAGAACTAGTTCTTTTGCTACTTTGCCAAGGTGGCCTATCACCTGAAAACTATCATAATAGCATTTTAAGAGTTTCCTACTTCTTTCTCTTTTTCCTACCATCCACCTGTTTATTGCTACAAGATTAATATTTCTTTCTTTTTTTTTTTTTGGCAAGGTAATGGAGTTAAGTGACTTGCCCAAGGTCACAAAGCTCTAGATAATTAAGTGTCTGAGGCTGGATTTGAACTCAGGTCATCCTGACTCCAGGGCCAGTGCTCTATCTACGGTCACCTTAGCTGCCCCCCACTGCACCACCTAGCTGCCCACGATTAATATTTCTTAAGCACAGATCTTTTCCAAATCCTCTAAATTCAGATTATCTGCCAAATAAAATTGAAATGCCTTAGCTGGAAAGCCCCTTTATGGCCTTATCTCACACTGCTCCCATTCATGTACTTAGTGGTCAAATAAAAATTTTGCATTTACTAATATTATTCTAATATTATTATTCCCTGCTGCCCCCTTCTTTGTAGCTAAAATGTGGTCTTTCCTTGAAGTGTTCTCTGATTCTTTCTCCCCAAGGAAAGAATAATCCTTTTCCTAATCAACTGCAATTTAAATTTTTTTATTTCAGAAATAAATTTATTAGTTGCTATTTCCAACTATGCAAAGATAGTTTTTTAAATTTATTTTTTGGTAAGGTTCCCTCACTCTTCTTGACAGCAAGCAGTCTGATATAGGTTATACATATATAATCATGTTAAATATATTTCCATATTAGTCATGTTGTGAAAGAAGAATCAGAACCAAAAAAACCATATGAGAGGAAAAAAACAAGGCAGAAAAAAAAATTAACTTGAAAATAGTATGCTTTGGTCTGCATTCAAACTCCATAGTTACTTCTCCAGGTATGGTTGATATATTTTCCATCATAAGTCATTTAGAATGAATTGTCTTTGACCATTGTATTTCTGAGAAGGGCAAGTTCATCATAGTTGGTCAACACACAATATGGCTGTTAATGTGTTCAATGTTCTCCTGGTTCTGCTCTCTTAACTCGGCATCAGTTAATGCAAGTCTTTCCAGGCTTTTCTGAAGTCTGGCCAGTCATGACTTCTTTACAATAGTACTCCATCACATTCGTACACTACATACAACTTGCTCAGTCATTCCCCAGTTGATGGGCATCCCCTTGGATTCCAATTCTTTGCCACTACAAGAAGTTGCTATATTTTTGTACATGTGGATTTTTTCCCCCCTTTCTTATGATCTCTTTGGGTTATAGACCTAGGAGTGGTGCATACCATACCTAGGTATACAGTTTTATAGCTCTTTGGGCATAGTTTCATCTTACTCTCCAGAATGGTTGGTTCAGTTCACAACTCCACCAACAATGCATCAGTGTATCAGGTTTTCCACATCCTCTCCAACTTTCATTATTTTCCCTTTTTGTCAGATTGACCAATCTGGTGGTACCTCAGAGATGTTTTAATTGCATTTCTCTAATCAATGATTTAGAGCATTTTTACATTTGTCTAGAGAGCTTTAATGTTTTCATCTGAAAATGGCCTTCAACAGTTATTAAACACTTTAAAAATGCTTATTTTCTAGGCAGGGGAGGTACTGTTCTAGGTGATGTGAAGTGATAAGCTTGGCTTATGCTTCCAGCATAACCTTTTGGGTATATGTCCTAATATCCCTTTGTGATTATGAACTTAGAAAGCAGGGGCATACCATATGCCTGTATTGTATTCTGCTCACAGTAGAAGCTTAAATATTTAAGCTAGAGGGAAGGAACTTTTTTTTGTTTCTCTAGCAATTAGCACTGTTACTGGTCCATAGTAAGTGATTAATAAATGCTTGCTGATTATCTCCATTTAAAAGGGGGGAAAAGCATTACACTAGTTTGGTTAGCCAACTTCATTTTCTCTCACACAAATCCTCACTTTCTTGCACTTTCACTTTCTCTCACTTTCACTTTCCTCACTCTCACCTCTTCCTAACTTTCTCCCTCGCTTTCTCACAAACACATTTATGATCATATATTTATGTTTACTAAATTCCATCTTAATATTGTGTTAGCATACTCTTCTAGATTCTCAAGCAAAATCTTTTGAGTTATAATTTGTTGGATATTCCTGTTTCATATTACAAATATGAATGATGGATTTGTTTACCTTTGAGAAAACAGAAGATTCCAAAGTCTTATCAAATAATGAAAATTATTTTTTTTTTGCAAGGCAGTGGGATTAAAGTAACATGCCCAAGGTCACACAGGTCTGAGGTCATATTTGAATTCAGGCCCTGACTCCAGAGCCAGTGCTCTATCCACTTTGCTACCTAGCTGCTACTGAAAATTTCTTGAGGGAGCAAATGAAGCAACAAAAACAAGGTATTTAAGTACTTGCCTTTATCATAGTCTGCCTGCTCTCCTCGACAGCTACTATATGTACTTGTCCTATCTGTGCCTATGCCAATGATTATGACTTCATGTACCTCCACTATTTTCTCAGGTATGTAGGTCTTGGAAGTGGACATCTGTTGTATCCTTATATCCCTTATAAGGTCTTATAAGGACTGATATTCATACATCCCTTTAGTTTTCATTGGTCTTCTCATCATTCTGTTGTCCACTTTGATCCTATATTTTTCTTCCCTGTGGCTGACAAGCTCTGGGAAAGCCAACTATACTTTCTTTTTTCCTTCCTCCTCATACACTCTTATTGAGACCCTCTGTGTTCTGGCTTCTGACCTCACCACTCAATTGAAATTGCTCTCAAAAATTACCTTTTTTGTAGCTTTTGCCACTGTTGACCATTCTCTCCTTGTAACCAAGCCCTTATTCTCTCATTCTCATACTCCTCAACTCTATCCTTTCTATGCCCCACTCCAATAGCTCTTGCTATTCCCTCTTCCCCTCCCCCTCCACCCCCCACTCTCAAATCCTCTGAATAGATTTAGAAAATGTATCTTGACAAAATCCTCATTGGGAAATCAATAAAAAAATTTAAGTGTCTTTTTTCCATTCCAGGTTAACCTATAGAACCAGACGAGAGGTGTGTGGACAGTGGAGACAGGTTCTGCCCAGGAATGAATTAAGCACATCAAAACAGGAAAAGGCTGTGCACCAGCACAAGGTGGGGGTTCAAGAATAAACTAATGAGCCTATAAATCCATGAAAGCTATGGGGAGATGCCAACTGGCACTTTTGCTCATCCCTTACCCAGACCTGCATCACAGATCCTAGGAAAACTGAGAAAGGGACTTGCACTCAATGTGTTGGCATTCTGGGGTAAGGAAGTGGTGTGGTAGCAGGTCCTGAGCAAGAAGTATAAAAAAGGGGTGGCTAGGTGGCATAGTGGATAAAGCACCGGCCCTGGAGTCAGGAGTATCTGGGTTCAAATGTGGTCTCAGACACTTAATTACCTAGCTGTGTGGCCTTGGGCAAGCCACTTAACCCCATTTGCCTTATTAAAAAAAAACCTTAAAAAAAGTATTAAAAGTTGTAGTAGTAGTAGTAGGGTTCAGGTTCCAAGAACAGAATGGAATTTCAGCAAAAATAATTACATTCCTTGCCTCCTCACACTGAGAATGAAAGAAAAAAATGTTGCAAGTTGAGCAAAACAAATTTCTACAACTTGATGTAGGATAAGGATTCAGATTCTACCTTGCTGAAATGCTTGAGCTGATTATGGAAAAAATATAAATGAAAAGAATAAATAATGTGTCCATGAAAAAAATTTGAATTTGTTTTGTGATAATTGATAACATTTTTAGTTTTTGAAAAGGATATATTAATTTGGGACAGAATTGGGACAGGTGAATGGTAGAAAGGAGACTTAAAATGCTATTGTGAGGGGCCGCTAGGTGGTGTAGTGGATAAAGCACCAGCCCTGAAGTCCAGAGTACCTGGGTTCAAATCCATTCTCAGACACTTAATAATTACCTAGCTATGTGGTCTTGGGCAAGCCACTTAACCCCGTTTGCCTTGCAAAAAAAAAAACCAAAACCTAAAAAATAAAATGCTATTGTGATAGTTTTCAGGTGAGGTCTAGAGGAATAACCAGGCAAGAATCAGACCAAAGGGAAGCTTGAAATCATCAATGATACATGTATATGTATATATGTGTGTATATAAACAGACATGAACATACATAGCACTCATTAGGTACACAAACATACACATTCATATTTTAGACTTCTAGAAAAGACTAAGAATTTTGTTGCAAATTAATTTTTCCTTTTCACAAACTAAAATTTTTTATCAATTAACACAAAACCAAATTCTTTTTCTTGGACACGTTAATTATTCTTTTCATTTTTATTTTTTTCATAAATCTGCTTAGGCATTTTAGTAGGGTGGAATCTGAATCCTTATTCTACAGCAAGTTGTAGAAATTTGTTTTGCTTGACTTGTAACATTTTTTTCCCCTTTCATTCTCAATGCAAGGAGGGGAGGAAAGAAAGATTTTTACTGGTTGAAAAAAATAAAATTCAGCTTAAAAATAATAAAAATTCTAAAAAAAGAAGTGAAGCAAGAGGAAAGTCTAGAGAAGGTAGAGAAAAAATCAAATCTGAAATCCATTTTTCTTACACACTTATGAAAAGGCCTTCCAATCAGACAAGCAGATAACATGGAGTTATCTCTACCCAGTGTTTTGAATAGAAACTGTTCACACAAGTGTCTTGAATTTCAGAGGATAAATAGAAAGGGAAAAAGTCTGGATATTTTCCTGTTTGAGTATATAGCTGCCATGAAGTAGGGTCAGAAAAATTAATATTTATAAATTTAGGATAAAGGTGTTTCATCATACAATCACACAGATTCATATGATATTTATGTGCCCATTTTAAAAATTATGATCACTACACTTGAAATAAAAAGTCGGGAATACTAACCTCTGAATTACACTGAGTCAAGCTCAAAATACTTTTCTAAAAAAGATTAAAATAAATTTGTGACAAATTAATATATCTTTTTCACAAATTAAAAATCATCAATGATCACAAAACCAATTTCTTTTTCCTTGGACACACTACTTACTCTTTTCATTTGTTTTCCCCTCATCTATTCAAGGCATTTCAGTGGGGGAGACTCTGGATGTATCCTTATCCTATCGTGAGATGTATCCTTATCCTATGGCAAGTTGTATCCATTTTTTTTTGTTGATGTCACCTTGTTTAAACAAATGAAACAGATGAGTAATTAGCAGGTTATCAAATTTACCAACCAGTGAGGCTGAGAGTTTCCTACAGTCAAGGAGTTGGGCTTGGAGACAGATCATTCTCTCCTTTGGCTTCTGACAATCAACAAAAAACATTTATTGTCTATTTTATACCACATACTATTCTAAGCTATTGAGGAAGCAAAAATAAAAAGTAAATCAGGTCCTACAGTCAAAGAGTTTTTAATGTATCTTATTTTCCATGACACTCTTCTTGATTCTCCCATGTGTTTCATTTTTGCTTTGTTATTACCTGGGATGGTGCCTTTCAAATAGTAGACTCCGACTATATGTAGAAGGCATTGTATGGAAGAGAAAAGAATAAGATGCACTTCTTACTCTTTGTTTAATAAAACCTGCCTTTAATATGGAAATGTTTTTCCCTGACTTTATAGGTATCATCTGTATAAAATTACTTGCCTTCTCAAAGTGGGGGTAGGGGAGGAAAAGAGAGTGAGAGAATTTAGAACTCAAAATTTTAAAAAACAATTTTTTTTACATATAATTGAAAAAAGTTGCATGATGTTGAATGACATTAATTAGCAAACATATTAAATTCCTATTATATCACTCATTAGTTAATAAAAATTTATTAATTGACTACCATGTGCTAGGCACTAAGCACTATGAGGATACAAAGAAAGGTAAAAGGAGCTTAAAATTGAATGGTTAATAATATACAAAAAGGAGCTGAAAATTCGTGGGGCTTCAGGAAGGGTAAGAAAGGAGGTGAAAGTGTCATGGCAGGGAAATCAAGTCCAAAGGGAACGTAGCTAGAGATAGATTATGTGATGCCTCCCCCCCAACCCTTGAAAGGAAGCGTGCACCCCTTTAAATCAGAGGGATAGAAGATATTGATGAGGGAGTGAGTGCCCATGCTGATAGAATCTGGGAAGATGTTCAGATTTCTCAGTGATGAGTTTATTGGGAGCACAGTGGAGAAACTAAGGAAGTTCAAAATTACATCTCCTACCTTCAGGGGGAGCTAGGTTTAAACCATCAGCACTGAGTGAACATGTATATCCCAGAAAAAATGTTTAATTTTCTGTGCTTAGCCTTTTGGATAGGACTTTCTACTCACAGAGACCTCATCTTATCTAGTACCAACGCCACTCCTATCTTGCCCCCATCTCCAGAACCCCACCTCCAGTATCTCTCTGATGGATCTCAGAAAATGTGTCAGTTCTTGACTCTTGAATTCTGTTCTAAACTAGATCTTCGACTTTGGAAATTTCTTTCATGGTCTCCTGTGCGAAGACTTACTTGGTCTCTGATATGACATCTATTTAGACCTTTCAAACTTTCTAGCTGTTTAGAGATTGTCTGTGAGGTTAAACGCAAGAATCTAAGTGTCTTCCCCTGCCTTCCAGTTAACTCTGGATCCTCTCGTGCTTTACTACACGATTGTTTTGCATGCCAGCTCAGGTATCTTATGTTGAAGAACTGAGGAATGAATGAGAGCTTGGCAGAACTCAAGTATAAGGGTAGAAGAGGAATCTCTCATCTGGATCTTTGTTCACTTTCATCTTTCTGCCTGGAATGAAAATCATTTTTCTCTGAGCTAGACCCTTTATAGTCAGATTCTGCATAGAACTAGCTATAGCTTTGTCTTTCAGGTGATAATCCTCATACATCCATTCGCCTTTTCTGCTTTCTCCTCCAGGTATACAAAGCTAAGTAACTTCCCTTGTGTGAAGCAAACTATGCTTGTTATATAAAAGCTTGTTGCTTTTAACATTAATAAGTATTTTTATCTTCCTCCTCCTCCTTTTTCTCCTCTTCCATTTCTTCTCTTCCCCCTCACAAAAAAAAAAAAGCAGATACACAGTCTTTCTTTCTTCAGACTTGAAAATCTCAAACAGAATGATTGCTCTCTTGAAGCCCCAAACTAGGAGACCAGAATCTTTCTTCTCCTAAGCTTTTGTCAACTCCACCCCAAAGGGCAGATGAGGAACTCTGCATCAACATTAAACTTTGCCAATGAGGAGAGATCTGAATAAGGATTGAGCCATGGGCTACATTAGTATAGGTACTTCTCTTTTTATGAATGAATTTGTTCCCTTTGTTGGTGGGTACATCTTACTTGAGATCAGAGTGCATATGGGGGAAGGGGGAATAACTATGAACAGTTTTGTATTTCACAGATTCTCTATGCTAGGGCTTTACAGTTCTGCACAAGAAGTCAAAAAACCTCCCTGTGTGCTATGTAAAACTTTTAATTTCTCTCTCTCAGGAACATTAAGCTTTGATTCAGAGCTCTATTAGATTTCCTTTGGAAGAATCAGTATCCCTGACTCCAGCCTAACATAATCTGTGCTGGTGCCCCATACAAAGGATTATGTACAGTCCAAATATAGACTGGCTAACTTGGAAAAGAATCTCAGGGAAGGCACTAAGCTTAAAGAAAACTAGGTAAGATTTTTTAATTTAGTTTTTTTTTTTTTGCAAGGTAAAGGGTTAAGTGGCTTGCCCAAGGCCACACAGGTAATTATTAAGTGTCTGAGGCAGGATTTGAATTCAAGTACTCCTGACTCCAGAACTGGTGCTCTATCCACTGCACTACCTAACTGCCCCCCCCCCCCCCATAGGTAAGATTTCTTGAGGAAGTTGGAACTTTAAACGAGATCTGAAGGAAACCAGAGAGGTCAACAGGAGAGAATTTTAGGCAAAGAGGACCTGGCCAGTGAAAATGGAGACTATGGAGATGGAAGATTGTGTGTTAGAGGAAGGCTGACTGCTTTGACTAGATTCCACAGAATATGGAGGAAAGGAGAGTGGAAGAAGACTGGAAAGGTAGAAAGGGGTCAAGTCACAAAGGGCTTTAAAAATCAAACAGTGGATTTTATTTTTGATTTCTGAGGTGAAAGGGAGTCACTGGAGTTTATTAACAGGGAAGGTGACCTGATTGGACCAGTGTTCAAGATAGATCACTTTGGTAACTGAATGGAAGATGGACTGGAATGGGAGAGACAAAGGTAGGGAGGCCATCCAGTAGGCTATTGCAACAGACCATGTGTAATGTGAAAAGGGCTTGTAATGTGAGGAGATGATGGCAATATCAGAGGAGAGAAGGGGGAGTGCAGGATGACCTATTTCCCCTATCATGAAACTATTAGCATATTCACATTGCAGGAGAAGGTGGAATGCTCTCAGATTTCACAAACGTAAATTCTCTTGCCAATGTAAAGTTTGCTAAAATAATTAACTATCTAATTAATTAGCCAAATTAATTATAATCCTTTAGACTCATCACCTTCCTTTCTTTTTCTGCTGGGTCTCAGGCCTGAGTCCTTGCTTATTTATTTTGCTGCACTAGGGGGTACTGTTAAGTTGTAAAACTCACTCAGTGGCAGCTGACCAGTTTGTTTTTATGGTAAAATAGCAGCTTCTTTCACCATGTCAGTGTGTGCATGAGGTTATGATGGAAATGTGTAGATTTGTTTTGAGTGCATGAAAACTAATGAGGACTCCAAATGGAACTTGCTACAAGTTAGGGAATGAAAAATGTACATCATAGTGTTACTGATTGGTTTTTTTTTCCTTTTGGTTCATTTAGATTATTAACTCACGTGTGATAATGGCAGGATATAAAATGCAATCACAGGGGAAACAGAATCTGACCTCCTTTGTTTGAAACTTATTCCCCAAGACAGCTGGAGTCTTCATTTGTCTAGTTTGTTTGTAATGTTCTTCCCTAGTGTTTTTGGAATGAATTTAGCATCTCTCAAAAGTTACTGGACCAACAGCTTTTAGACAGACATTCTCTGTTTTTTTACAAAACCATCTTATGTCTAGGTGAGCCTTGTGAGCAGCTTTGAAAAAGGTCTGCCAATCTGATCTGAGACTTGACCCAAAAGGATTCTGCCTGGGCTTGAGAAAACAATTCAGCCTCA
Source organism: Macrotis lagotis (assembly GCF_037893015.1). Classification (NCBI taxonomy): domain Eukaryota; kingdom Metazoa; phylum Chordata; class Mammalia; order Peramelemorphia; family Peramelidae; genus Macrotis; species Macrotis lagotis. Next base: position 20,062,393 of record NC_133665.1, read on the forward strand.
AGTTGGGGACCCAACAATGAAAGTCAAATGAAAGAATCAAATTCATCCTTTGGAAAAAGATGTGTAGTAAATCATAGGCAAAATAATAGCTTACACTACATAGTACTTTCTTGTTAAATGATGCAAGATACACACACACTTCTCTACATAATACAAACAATTGTTAACCTAAAGATGAGGAAGCTGAAGTTCTAGGAGTAGGATAGGAACTTGTAGGATCACAATGGTAGATCTGAGATCAAAATCAGGTCTTTTTAAATTCAACTCTGCCAAGCTTCTCAGCAGACTAGTAAACCTGATACAGAACTTTATTTTAAAAATGTTTATCACTTTGTAGTTTGTACAACATTTAAATTATTTTTGAGGGCCATTCAGATTACATCTCTGAAGATTATTTTAGATTTAGACCTTAAAAGGACTTTAGAGGGCATCTAGTTCAATCTCCTCATTTTACAAGTGGGTAACTGAAACCCAAAGACTTGTTGAAGGTCACACAGCCAGTGTGGCTAAGGCAGGATTTGGACCCAGGTCTTCCTCACTTCCAGTTCCAGTAGGTGGAATTGGAATATTTCTCTCATACACAATTTTTTTCCCAACTAGCTTCAGGAGAGATGATGCTTGAACAACAGTTAATAATAATAATAATAATAATACTTAAATTTATATTTTGCTTTATGGTTACAAAATACTAATTTACATCCAGTTTAGTTGGTCAATAACATGGACAAATATCTAAAACAGCATATCTCAAAGTGTGGTCTAAGGAAGTTTCTGAGACCCTTTCAGAGATTCATGAAATAAAAACTATTTTTATAATAATAATACTGTTGTATTTTAATTTCTGATATGGTCAATAATATGAATAAATCCATATAAACAAAAGCTCTTTAGAATCCTCAATAATTTTCAAAAGGGTAAAAAGATCCTGAGACTAAAAAATGTTCGAGAACCACTTGTCTGAAGATAAAGTTATTTCTGAATCCTCAGAGAAACATATACCTGAATTTAATTAAATCTAAATATTTGATGTGATCCTCTGTGTACATGTTGGACAGTTGAGTCTGGTCATGGTTTGTCATAAACCTTTAAGAAACACAACATTCACAAGTATATGTGCAAAATACCTCTGTGTGTGGTTCTGTGTTAGGGATTTTACTAGGCTATATCAATTTGACTCCTCTAAGATCAACTCTTTTGACATGAACAAAAAATAATTGATACAAATATGACCAAATTATTGGCTATCTGCAATTAAGTTTTATTGACAAAATTTAATTTAGTTAAATCAATCACTATTTATTAATCACTTACTTTGTGCCAAACACTGCTGTTAATACTATCTTAAATGAGTATGTATATATGTATATATTAATATATGTGCAAAAATACATATGCACTATAACTATGCATGCAAATGCAAGAAAGATATGCAATGCACATTATGTGTGCACACACATGTTACAGAACACAAATATAGTACACATACAAACCTCAAAGCAACATATGAACAACACATGGGAAATTATGCATATTTACCTAGAAAACTTACAAACACACATTTGTATAGGCTCACACACAGGCTTAGACATGTACTTGTGCACACTGCACATATGTGTACACACATGGGCACAAATGTACACAAGATGTGTGCATGTATATGCATATGTATCATGCATTTGCAAATGAGCACATAAATGATTGATTTGTTTATTTGGTTTAGACCTGAGATTTTATTAGCCAATGGAACTTCTGGTGAGGTAAGTTTGTCTCTAGGCAGACCCAGTGGTTCTAGAACTTTTGGTCTCAGATAGTCAGACAGGTGTCTTGGACTCAAGGTACTGTCACTTGCCCACTTTGCTCTGCCTTGATGTATCAGAGGCAGGACTTGACCAGTTTTCCTGGCTCCTTCTACCTTCACACTGCCTCATGTTTACCATATGTGAGATATGTACAAATATACTACTCCTTCTTAAAATTATTTTATATAACTTTTAGTCACTAAGTTTTGTTTATGGTAGAATATGTGAAAAGAATATTATTCACTTTGGAGTCAGTTTATATCCTGCCTTTTGTGCTTACTATGACTATTATTTTGGTCAAGGCATTTAACCTCCTTGGATCTTAGTTTCTTTAACAGTAAAATGAGGGAGAATAAGATGGGTGGCACAGTGGATAGAATATCAGGCCTGAAGTCAGGAAGACTTACTTTCCTATAGAAGGAAATGACAAACCATTCTATTATCTCTACCAAGAAAACCCAAAAGGACCTGACTGATTGAACAAAAACATGAGGGAGGATCTGATGACCTCTGAAGGTCCCTTCTAGATCTATGGTACAGTGATATTAAGTGTTGCCACTTAGAGTTTATAAGGGGATTTGATTTATTAAAGAGATGAGTATGACTGATAATTATCTTTTCATTAATTGTACTGGCAACTATATTAATTATATACAAATAAATAGGCTTTTCTAAAGATCTTAAAACAGCTATTCTCTTAAGTAGGTCAGATATTCTTCAGAGCAATCTTCTTTATGCCACTGATTTATGTATGAAATTTTATGTGGTAAATTTTAGGTCTCTAATAATTATTATACATTATCAATAAGGTTTTGCTTTTAAATTTTTAAAATAAATTTTTATTGATTTTTTTTTTTACATGGCCTATATTTGTTCCTGTTTCCCTTAGGATACAGGGGATATATCACCTATAGTAAAGAATATTTTTTTTTAGATTTTTTTTCAAGGCAATGGGGTTAAGTGGCTTGCCCAAGGCCACACGGCTAGGTAATTATTAAGTGTCTGAGGCTGAATTTGAACCCAGCTACTCCTGACTACAAGGCCGGTTCTCTATCCACTGCGCCACCTAGCCGCCCCAAGAATTTTTTTTTAATAAAAAAGAAGAGGAAAAAATCAGCTAAAGCAGTTTTAATAATAAGGCTTCTATCAGCCAAACATGATTGCACCATAGGGCTAAATTTCTCTACTACTATTTGGGGGAATTTATTGTATTAGGAAACGTGACCTAATACCCTTATCAAATTGTGAAAATGTGTCTTGGAGACCTAAGTGAAGAAAGAAAGGTCAAATGAGGAGAAGTGAAGTGGATGGGGCTTTAGCCCTCACTTCCAGTTTCTCCTTAGCCACTGTCAGAAGTCTAGCTACATCTGTGCTCATATTACTGTTCCCCCCCCCTTTTTTTCAATGATCATTGTAACCTAAGACAACCAGGGTTGGTTTTTCTGGGCCCCTGGCACTTGGGCAATACATTTTGACTCATTTTTTCCATGCTAAGCAGATAAAGTTCGCTTTGAGATGGATTCAGGGCATCCAACACTGGGTCCCTTGTCCCTGGAACAATAAGGGCCACATTCAACCATTTAGAAGCACTGAAAGATTTGCTTCCATTCAAGATCTAGTGGTAATTTTATGACTCTAGAAAATGGATGTATTACTTAGAGTACGGTGATGTTAAAGCTACATGAATAGGGAGAGCAAACCATTAGGCCTGGAAGCAAGGCCAGAACACCCTGGGGAGCACCTGTCACATATGCAGCTGAATGGATTGCTACCTGTGAACTAGTAATTCCTGGAAGAGGCCTCAGTTAAATTTCTCAGAAAGCATTCCTGTGAAGGTGAGATCTTGTCGTGAGCATATCTTAGCATTAGACCTAGGAAACCCACTGATTCTCTTTTACTTAAATATTTTGGAGGATGATACATAGCGTATAACTAAAGGGAAAATTTATGTTAGTCATCCAAGGATAAAGGAGTTAACAAAGCAGGGGAGCCACTAATTTAGAGACAGAGTATCAGGGGATAAGCTACAGTGCAGACTATCTGCCTTTGGATATTATCTCTCTAGATTTATAATCTATACATATTTTCACCTAGCTGGCAACAGATTCTTTTGACTTAAATATATTAAAATTAAATGAGAGGAAGTTATGGAGGATCCAATTTGATTGTTCAAACCAAAAGTGTTTCTACTTTGTTTTTTTTTTTTTTAGGGTTTGTTTTTTTTTTTTTTTGCAAGGCAAGTAGGGTTAAGTGGCTTGCCCAAGGCCACAAAGCTAGATAATTATTAAGTGTCTGAGACCAGATTTGAACCCAGGTACTTCTGACTCCAAGGCCGGTGCTTTATCCACTACGCCACCTAGCCACCCCTTCTACTTCATTTTGAATTATTTCCCTCTTGGCATTGAAAATAACATGGCTTATTCTGGCATTGACAGGGATTGGGGTGGGGCAGGCAGCCTCAATGGGAAAGAAAGGGGAAAAAAAGGAAAGGAAAAAAATAGGTCTTTTAGGGCAGCTAGATGGTACAGTGGATAGAGCACCAGCCCTGGAGTCAAGAAGACCTGAGTTCAAATCCGACCTTAGACACTTAATGATTACCTAGATGGGTGACCTTGGGCAGGTCACTTAGCCCCATTGCCTTGCCAAAAAAAAAATTAAGAAAGGGAAGAAGAGAGAAATAAGGACCTAAGGTCCACACATAGGAAGTTAGGAAGGGGAGGAGATGGGAAGTACCAGAGAAAGGCCTTGGTTTTGATAGAAATTGTCAACAAGGTGCTATTTTCTCAGAGTTGCACCTGGGATAAATATCTTCCTGACCCTCAGTTATGTCCCTGGCTGAGCATATATGACAGCACTTGATATAGCTGAGACACCTCCTATATCTTAGTTCAAGATCACTGGCCTAGAATTCAGGAAGTCTGATTGTTCTTTAGTGTATCATTTCCTTGCTTCTAACTTTTAATCAAGCCTTAGCCTTTTCTGTAACATCTAAAAATGTTTACTTTGTACCCTCTTTTACTTATCTCAGTGAGATGTGAGGACAAATTAGACAATATAGATGAAGCTTTTTTATCTTTCTACAAGAAGAATATTTTGTGGCTCCTAAGTATGGTCATGTAGCATCAGAGGAATATAGATGTATTTCTGGAAGGGTCCTTAAAGGACATCCAATTCAGCTCCCTCAAATCATGTGCCCAAGGTCACAAAGAAAATAGGAATATGATGCAGGATATGGACTGAATGTCTACATTTTTGAAATCCTTTTTTACTCTCTAGGGAATCTTATTACTTTGTTCAGCATAATAAGGAAAATATCACTCAAGTGAAAAGGAAGCTTTAGTGGTCCCCAAAGGGAAATGGGTGGTTGCTAACACTCCTGTTTAGTTAGCTAATCAGCAAAAATCACTTCTATTAATGTTCTTTTTGTGGTCAGAAAGAGATAATGTGTATAAAGCACTTGGGATATAGAAATAAAAGAAAGAGTTCAAAGCCTGAAATTATTTTGGTGACATAGATACAATTGAGAAATTGCCCTGGCAGTTTTTTCAGGAGTGTAGTTATTAGAATAGAAGCAGATGAGGTATAGTGTAGCCTTTAGAGACCATGTAGGGAGGCAAAATGAAAGCTCATCCCAATTTAGAGCAGAGTGAGACCTGGTACCTGGGAAGTTTAATTTTAAAAACTGATTATTAGGGCCTTAACTATCTGGGAGGATCTTGTTCTGTGTTCTATAGACCTTGGCTTCCGGGGTAATGAATTTCATGTTGGAGATGAAAACCTGTTTTAGCCAAAATGTTGAAAGGAATAGAAAAAAAAAATCCATGATGAATTTTTTTCATAAAGAAGGATTTTTTTTTCCTTGGTTCATGATCAAAGTTCTTCTTTTCTAAGAGAGAAAATGTCTTGGGATTTTAAGCTAAAAAAGCTTGGTAGAACTTAACTCTCCTCATGAGGAGGGTACAACATAACCAAGATTGAAATCTTAAACCATAAGCAAAGAAAAACTAAAGCCAATTGTGTGTGTGTATGATTCAGTAGATGTTTTATGCCCTGTGGAGTAGTACTTAGTGGAGAGAATATCTCAGGTAGAGACAAAGGTTGTAGTGGAGATGAGCAGGGATAAGACTTGGTAAGAGCAGAAAGCATTAGGGACCCTGTAGCAATTGAAGTATGAATTGCACTCCTAAATTTGTGCTCTTCTACCTGTGTAGGACATGTATTCATTCTATATATGTTTTTCTACATGTTTTCTAAATCCACTTTTCTACTACGTGTATATATTAGAGAGTATTAGGTTTGTGGAAGAAATGTCTTTTTTTGCTATTTTATTTTATTAAGTATTTTTCCTCTGAATGATTTCTTCTATTAGAGATAAATATTGATGGAGGCTCATGAGCAATGGCTTTGATTGGATGCAAAGGTCAAAGGATAGTGAATCTGACTGGACCCCTGTCTGGGGTTCCATTCTTTGAATTAAGAGTATGCCCCCAAAGAGTTGTGCAACTGTTAGCTCTTATTGGGAAATCAATGGCAAACTTGAAGAGGGAAAAATATTCATGAAAATGGTTGTATTTTCTAGGTAATTTGTCTTTTAAGAATTCTTCAACACTTTGGCTGAGACAGACTTGCAGAGGTCAGGAAGTCTAAATTCTTTATGTGATCTTCTGTGATTTATTGGGATTTACTGTTTCCCAGATTATTAAATGAATTCTTAACAATGTCCAAAGAATGGGCATGAGTTTGGGCACATTGCAATTTCAGCTCTCACTTGGGGTCAAATGTAAGGACATTTTCTATTTCCTCTTATTCCAACTCTCACTATTGGAGGCAAACAGTTCTTCCTCAATGTGTCTGTCAGCAGAGGCTCATAATTTTAAAAACATCAACACTCCTTCCCCCAAATATATTTTCTGCTCTTTCCTTCTGGTAAAAATAAAATGGAGGCAGCAGTAAAATATATTTCTTCTTGTTTTCTGCATAAACAATGGCTTTGAAATATTTAGGATGGAATTTGGGAAAGAGGAATACTTCTTTTGCACAATGGGAATACTATGTATCTAGTAGGTACAAAACAAAAAAAAATTTTTTTTCTTCCTTCAATTGAATATACATACTGAATAGAAAGCATATGGAGATGTTCATTTTGATCCTGATCCCTACATTTGAAATCAGAGGACTTGGGTTCAGAGGACTTTGTTGTTTATTGCTTATGTAGTTTTAAGGGCCCCTTTTCCGTTTATGTCTCAATTTTCCTAGATTGTTTCCTAGATTGTTCTCTAAGGCAGAAGTGTAAAACATGTGACCCACAGCTATGTGCTGTTCACAATACTACTGAATGTGGCCATATTAAAATGTAATCAGGAAATATTTGCTAAAATAAAAATATGCAATAAAACACAAATAATAATTAATATGAAAACTAAGTCAATATACAACCCACAGGGATCCTTGTGTACTGAATTAGTGGATTCTATTTATATTCATGTTTTATACTACTGTCCTAAGGTACTTTCCAGTTATAAATCTAGGATCCTAAAGGCTATGTCAAACTATAGGTAGGTGATAATCTTTATTTATGTTTAGAATCATAGCCTATTAGGTCATCTCTAGTTCATCATTTTGTAGATCGGAAAACTGAGTCATAGAGAAAGGGTAGTGACCTGCCCAAGGTCATATAGGGAACAAGTAATAAGAGCCAGGATTTGAATCTATGTCCCTTGACTTTCCATTTTGCTCCCATACCTCTTAAATTTAGTAAACTTTTCCATTTTTTTTGTATTTTATTTTATTTTCCCCCCCATTACATTTTTTTTTTTTAGGTTTTTGCAAGGCAAATGGGGTTAAGTGGCTTGCCCAAGGCCACACAGCTAGGTAATCATTAAATGTCTGAGATGGGATTTGAACCCAGGCACTCCTGATTCCAGGGCCAGTGCTTTTTCCATTGAGCCACCTAGCCGCCCCGCCCCCATTACATTTCAACATTCACTTCATATATTTATTTATATTTATATATATTTATTTTTTATCATAAGTCTTTCAGAGTTCTCTTGGGTCACAGCTTTTCTGAGAAAAGGTATAACGTTTCCAGTCTTTCAATGCAAAATGAAACCGACAGATTTGGTGATTTCTCTACAAAAGGAAAGTGAGCAGTTTGAAACTTCTTCAATCATCAAAGTTACTTGGTTTATTCTCTCAAACTGAACTTCTCTTTCTGACATATCACTACTCCCAGCCACTTGTGACTCTTAAGTCATGTTTCCCAGATCATGCCTTTAGTTCTTGCCAAACCCTTTCCTTGCATGTTTAGCCCCAAGTTCAATTAAAGCCCTGTCCAACCCTCATATTCTAATGGCTTGGAAAATTACTTCCTTAGGTTTTTAGATGTAACAGAATTAGAATTTGTTTCTGGTTATCTGGATTATAGATATAGGTAGAGAGCTAGAAGGCACTTTAGAGGTATTCCAATTCAGTTTTCTCTTTTGGCAGATGAAGACATTAAAAGTCAGAGAGATTAGCTTTCTCCACACAGGAGATTTTCATGTTTCACAGTGGCAGATTAAAGATTCAAACTTATAATCTTTTGTCTTAATTTATTGTTGTTGTTTAGTCATTTTCAATTATGTCTGACCCTATTTGAGGTTTTTCTTGGCAGAGATACAGGAGAGTTTTGCCATTTTCTTCTTCAGCTCGTTTTACAGATGATGAACTGAGGCAAACCAGGTTAAGTGACTTGCCTGAGGTCACACATCCTTGAGTTGATAGGTAGAATGAACAAAAACAGATCATAAATTTATGATTTTTCTTGTGTAGGATGAGAAACTCCCCCTACTAATTCAGACTTCAAGTCTTAGAGAAATTCCTAAAGCACTAAGAATTTAAGTGATTTGCCCAGTCAGTATTTGTCACAGGCAGGATTTGAACTCAAGTCTTCCTAGCTTCAAGGTCAACTTTCTATCCACTGTTCCATGATGGCACTGCATCATTTTGTAAGAAAATGTATAGCAGTATTCTAGCTCTTTTGCCCAATTTGGTAAGTTTGCCGTGGATAGGTTTCAGTAGGTGGGAAAGAGGGATAAGGGAGGAAAGAGAATGATGGACATTAAGGGGAAAATAATTGAAGGGTTAGGAGTTGAGTCCTCTGCATAGTATTTTACACATGGTAGGTTTTTTTCCCCAGGTTTTTGCAAGGCAAATGGGGTTAAGTGGCTTGCCCAAGGCCACACAGTTAGGTAATTGTTAAGTGTCTGAGACAGGATTTGAACCCAGGTACTTCTGACTTCAAGGCCTGTGCTTTATCCACTATGCCACCTAGCCGTCCCCACACAGTAGGTTCTTAAAAAAATTTTTATCAGTGATTTAGGAGACTATGAATGTGTAACAGGGTATGTATGTATTTGTGTGCAAGATAGAAAGAAAGAGTAAATGATCCTGGAAAGAGAGTGGTGTCCTTATTCCCAAGAGACATATTGTTTTCACCAATTTATTCAAGTTTTTTTAAAAGATTTTTTAAAAAGGTAAATCAATAATAGACAATAATAGTTTCAGGGGCAGATAGGTGGTGCAGTCTATAGAGGACTGGCCTTGGAGTCAGAAAGATCTGAGTGAAAATTTGGCCTCAGACACTTAATAGCTGTGTGAATCTGGACAAATCATTTAATCCCTATTTGTCTCAGCTCCTCATCTATAAAATGGAGACACACTTGGAGAAGGAAATGGTGAACTAATTCAGTGTCTTTGCCAAGAAGTCTCCATGGACAAGACCATGGGATCATGATGCAACTGGATGACTGGACACCATCATCACTAATAATAATAATAATATCAGTGTTTCCAAGTGCTTTACAAACATCTCATTTTATCCTCACAGCAACCTTGGGAAGTAGGTACTGTTTTTCCAATTTTACATATAGGAAACTGAGGTTGAGGAGCTTTAAGTGACAATAAGTATCTGAATCTGAATTTGAACTTGGATCCTTCTGACTACAAGATCTGGGTTCTTTCCACTCTACCATCTAGTAGTATTTTTTTTTGTTTTTTTTAAAAGAAAGCTTTTATTCATTTTGAGTTTTACAATTTTTCCCCTATTCTTGCTTCCCTCCCCCCATCCCCCACAGAAGACAGTCTGTTAGTCTTCACATTGTTTCCATGGCATACATTGATTCAAGTTGAATATGATGAGAGAGAAATCATATCTTTTTTTTGCTTTTTTTTTAAATTTATTTTTTATTCTCATTTTGTACAAATTTTTTTTACATTAATAAAATATTCTTGTTTTACAAGTAAACAAAATACCCCTCCCCCCATGAATATAGACAGACTTGCTCGGGTGAAAAAAGTAAAGGGGAGAGAAAAAAATTAAAATAAAAAAAATAATAGTGATAATTGTAGGTATGGCCAGGTGGTGCAATGGACGAAGCACCAGCCCTGGAGCCACAAGCACCTGAGTCCATATCCAGCCTCGTAAACCCAATATTCACCCAGCCATGTGACATACAAGCCACCCGATCCCCACTGCCCTGCAAAAACCAAAAAGAAGAAAAAAAAAAGACCCAAAATAAAATAAAATAGTAATAATAGTAGGGGTGGCTGGGTGGCAGACAGAGCATTGGCCCTTGAGCCAGGAGCACCTGGGTCCGAATCTGGCCCCAGACACCCAAAGATCACCCTGCTAGGTGGCCCCAGGCAGGCCACCCAGCCCCACTTGCCCTGCCCCCTGCCCCAAATAATAATAACAAAAAATGTGCTTCAGTCTTTGTTCCAACACCAACAACTCTGTCATGGGTGGATCACATTCTTTATGATAAGTCCATCACAAAAGTTACTTCCATATTTTTCCAATTTTGCCATTGCTGATCGCAACTCCCTCCTTTCTTATTTCTCCACTACCATGTACTCTATTTTCTCTCTCCTTTCACTCTGACTCTGCTGTAGGGTCACTGAGTGGCGCAGCAGACAGATCCCTGGTCCTGGGGCCAAGAAGCCCTGAGCCCCCATACCACCCCTTAGGCCCAGAATCCACCTGGCCCTATGGTCCTGGGCAGGCCATCCAATCCCATCCCCTTGCAAGAAGTAAAAAAGAAAATGTGTTATATCTGACCACTCTCCCCCCATGGTCCATCCTCTCCTCCTTTATTCACATCCCCACCCCTTCCCCCTGCTCCCCCCTCCTTCTTACTCCAGATGTCTATACCCCAATGAGTATATTTGCTGTTTCCTCTCCTAGCCATCTCTGATGAGAGCAAAGGTTCCCTCATTCCCCCTTGCCTCCCCCCTTCCATATTATTGCAATAGCTCATTGTAATAAAAAGAATCTTATTATATGAAATATCTTGGACTATTCCCCCTCTCCTTTTTCTTTCTCCCATTCCATTTTCCTTTTTTTTCCTATTGACTCCATTTTTACACCATATTTTATCTTCGAATTCAGTTTTCTCCTGTGCTTCAACTATAAAAGCTCCCTCTACCTGCTCTATTAACTGAGATGGTTCATATGAATATTATCAGTATCATTTTTCTATACATGCAGTTCATCCTCATCAAGTCCCTCATATTTCCCCCCTCTCCTCCCATCTCCATGCTTCACCTGAGTCCTGTATCTGAAGATCAAACCTTCTGTTCAGCTCTGGCCATTCCAAAAGGAACCTTTGAAATTCCCCTGGTTCATTGAAAGTCCATCTTTTTTCCCTGGAAGAGGACATTCAGCCTTGCTGGGTAGTTCATTCTTGGCTGCATTCTAAGCTCTTTTGCCTTCCGGTATAGTGTATTCCAAGCCCTATGAGCTTCCAATGTAGTTGCTGCTAAGTCCTGTGTGATCCTGACTGCAGCTCCATGATATTTGAACTGTGTCCTTCTGGCTGTTTGTAATATTTTCTCTTTGACTTGGGAGTTCTGGAACTTGGCTATAATATTCCTGGGGGTTGTTTTTTTGGGATCTCTTTCTTGGGGGGATCGGTGGATTCTCTCCATTTCTATTTTGCCCTCTGCTTCTAGAATATCAGGGCAATTTTCCTGTAGTAATTCTTTGAAAATGATGTCAAGGCTCTTTTCCTGATCATGACTTTCAGGTATTCCAATAATTTTTAAATTATCTTTCCTAAGTCTGTTTTCCATATCAGTTGTTTTTTCAATGAGATATTTCACATTTTCTTCTAATTTTTCATTTTTTTGGTTTTGAAGTATTGATTCCTGATTTCTGGTAAATTCACCAGTCTCCCTGAATTCTAGTCTTTGTCTGAAGGATTTGTTCTCCTCAGAGAGTTTTCTTATCTCTTTTTCCATCTGGCCCATTTTGCTTTTTAAAGCATTCTCAATAACTTTTTGAACTGTTTTATCCATTTGACCTAAGCTGTTTTTTAGCATGCTATTTTCTTCAGCATTTTTTTGGATTTCCTTGACTAAGCTTCTGACTTCATTTTCATGTTTTTCCTGCATCTCTCTCCTTTCTTTTCCCAGTTTTTCTTCCAACTCCCTCATTTGATTTTCAAAGTCTTTTTTTGAGCTCTGTCATAGCCTGAGCCCAATTTCTGTTTTTCTTGGAGTCTTTAGATGTAGGAGCTTGTGCTTCCTCATCTTCAGACTGAGTATTTTGATCCTTCTTGGGCTCATTTGCAAAATATTTCTCAATGGTCTTCCTCTTGTTTCTTTGCTTGCTCATTTTCCCAGCCTAAGCCTGTTTTTTTGGGTGCTTCCTGAGCTTTTGGGACACTCCCACAAGGGTCTCAGTGTGTGAGGCTCTGTCCTCCCTCCTGGTCTGTGAATGCCCATATGCTCCCCACTCTGCCATGGGGCCGAGGTGGGGGGGGGGCCCTGTTGTTCTATGGGGGGGCCTAGACTGGGATCAGGATCTGAATGTGGTCAGAGCCCCAGAGTCCTGTTCCAGGGGCAGAGGACAGAAGAACTCTGCAGTCTCTCTTCACTCCCCTCCCTCAGCTCAATGGGCTCATGCCCTGGAGGCTCCTGCTTACTGGCTCTGCCTGCTTCTGTTTCCTGGATCAGGGCTGGGGAAAGACCATGCTCCTTGCTGTGTGCCCTGAGGGCTGGGCTCCACGTGCTCACTCTGGCAGAGGTCCCCCGCTGTTCACCCACTTTGTGCCCGGTGCTCCCCGGGGTGCAGCTCAGGAGACTCCCTGCTTCTGGGAGCCATGGCTTCCAGCGCCCTGGGGCTGCCTCCTGGAGGCTGAAGTTCTTTGGCTCTGGTGGGCCACCCCTCTGGCAGGCCGCCTCTCCGATCCCGGGGAGCAGAGCCTTTCTGCTCTTTTCCAGGTTACCTTGAGTAGGAGAACTGCCTCACTGGGTCCCTTTGTGGGTTCTGTCTCTCAAAAGTTTAGTTAAAGTCCTTAGTTTATGAGTTTTTATCAGAGAGCTCCTAAGACTCAATCCCTTCATGTGGCCATCTTGGCTATGCCCCTGGAAATCATATCTTTAAGAATGAAAGATAAAATATAAGAGATAGCAAAATTGCATAATAAGATAATATTTTCACCCCTAATTTGAAGGTAATAGTCTTTGGTCTTTGTTCAAACTCCGTAATCCTTTCTCTGGGTACAGATGGCATTTTCTATCGCAGATAGCCACAAATTGTCCCTGATTGTTGCACTGATGGAATGAGCAAGTCCATTAAGGTTGATCATCACCCCCATGTTGGTGTTAAGCTATACATTATGTTTCTGGTTCTTGTCATCTCACTCAGCATCAGTTCATGCAAATCCCTCCAGGCTTCCCTGAATTTCCATCCCTCCTGGTTTCTAATAGAACAATAGTGTTCCATGACATACATATACTGCTGTTTGTTAAGCCATTCCCCAAACGAAGGACATTCACTTAATTTCCAGTTCTTTGCCACCACAAACAGGGATGCTATGAATATTTTTGTACAAGTGATTTTTTTTACCTTTTTTTCATAATCTCTTCAGGGTATAGACCCAGTAATGGTATTGCTGGATCAAAGGGCATATACATTTTTGTTGCCCTTTGGGTGTAATTCCAAATTGCTCTCCAGAAAGGTTGGATGAGTTCACAGCTCTACCAACAATGTATTAGTTTCCCAGATTTCCCACATTCCTTCCAAGACTGATCATTGTCCTTTCTAGTCATATTGGCCAGTCTGAGAGGTGTGAGGGGGCACCTCAGAGGTGCTTCAATTTGCTTTTCTCTAATAAGTAGTGATTTAGAGCAATTTTTCATATGACTATGAATCACTTTGGTTCCTCATGTGTAAATTGCCTTTGCATATCCTTTGACCATTTGTCAATTGGGGAATAGCTTGTTTTTTTTGAAAATTTGACTCAGTTCTCTGTATATTTTAGAAATGAATCCTTTGTCAGAAATACTAGTTGTAAAAATTGTTTCCCAATTTACTACATTTCTTTTGATCTTGGTTACAGTGGTTTTTATCTGTGAAACCCTTTATAATTTAAAGTAATCAACTAGTAGTATTTCGAACACCTTTTAAGTAGATAACTACAAGAGTCTTTTTCCCTAAAATCCTATAGAATGGCTTATTTTTTTTAATTATAGGGTTTCAGTAATTTGGGCTATCTGCCTGAAGATTATTTTAACTTGAGGGAGGCAGCGGGCGATAGTAGAGAGAGAGAGACTTTGCTGTCAAGAAAACCTGGTTCAAGAAATGCCTCTGACCCCTACTGACATTCTGACCAAAATCATTTGACCTCTGAATGTCCTCCAGACGACTGTCTAGGACTAAAAGTTGTGTAACTTTGCAAACATTACAGGCAGAATTAGAGCACTGGGTGTTGTCTAGACAAAAGTTGCATATCCAGCTCTTTCAACCCCCCCCCCCAAAAGATGAGAATGAATATAGTGCTTCTCTCTGGCACCTTACTCAAGATTTCCAAGAATTTTATCATCTTTTTTTATGTCATTTCTAAAAATTCAAACTCTCCTTTTTGAGTGCAGTTAGGTAGCACAGTAGATAGAGCTGGGCTTGAAGTCAGGAAGATTCATCTCCCTGAGTTTGGATCTGACCTCAGACACTTATTAGCTGTGTGACCCTGGGCAAGTCACTTCACCCTGTTTGCCTCAGTTTGTCATCTATAAAAGGAACTGCAGAAGGAAATGGCAAACCACTCTAGTGTCTCTGCCAAGAAAACCCCAAATGGGATCACAAAGAGATGGAGACTGACAACAACCAAATTCCTTTTTTGCGTAAAGTATCACCATGAGATAAAACATTCCTTCTTATTACAAACCTTTTCCCAGTCTTTCACAATATACTTAATTCAAATTGTTTAGAGTTTAGACCTGGTTAGTCACAACTTAAGGCATGGTTTGCCAACAGGGTCATGATACTTTAGTGTATCTTTAATGACTGCGATAAAACGTGGATTTTTTGTCTCATCAAAATAGTGAGCTCTCAAATGAGAAAACTCCTTCTGTTAATGCAGGCCAGCACCTTCTCTTAAATCTATAGCTAAATTTAGAGAGTTTCTTAGAGCCCTGAGAAGTTAAGTGACTTGCCTGCAGTCACACAACTAGCTTTTCCAGGCTTCAAGGCCAGAATTCTATTCACTTTGTCAAAACACAATATTTTTTTTTTCTTTTTAGGTTTTTGCAAGGCAAACGGGGTTAAGTGGCTTGCCCAAGGCCACACAGCTAGGTAATTATTATTAAGTGTCTGAGGCCAGATTTGAACCCAGGTACTCCTGACTCCAGGGCAGGTGCTTTATCCACTACGCCACCTAGCCGCCCCAAAACACAATATTAATTGTAAAAAAGCCTTTAATATGTAGTTCCATCAATAAAGTTCCAGAGACAAATTTGGGTAGGATTATGTATTGGGTTTCTTCACCATTCTTTGTCCATATTTGATCAGGATTGTGTGTGTGTGTGTGTGTGTGTGATAGATTTACCAT
The DNA here is from genome assembly GCF_037893015.1 of Macrotis lagotis. Lineage (NCBI taxonomy): Eukaryota > Metazoa > Chordata > Mammalia > Peramelemorphia > Peramelidae > Macrotis > Macrotis lagotis. Next base: position 20,078,063 of record NC_133665.1, read on the forward strand.
TAATTAGTTGTATGAACTTGTACAAATCTCTACACCTTTCTGGATTTTAGTTTCTTAATCAGTAAAATGTAAGAGTAGGACCAGATGATTTAAAAAGTCTTTTCCAATTTTATATCTATGATTGCTAAGAACTCTTGTAGCTCTAAAATTCTAGGGATAAGCAACAGTGGCAGGAATCCTTTTAAAAAATTTCATATATATATATATATATATATTTAATTAAATATTTCCCAATTACATGTAAAATGTTTTAACATTATTTTCAAAAAAACTGAATTCTGAATTTTATTCCTTTTCCCTGTTCCTTCCCCATCCCTTAAGAAGGCAAGCAATATGAAAGCAATTATATATGTGAAGTAATTTAAAACATATTTCCACATTAATCATATTGCAAAAGAACACACACACACACACACACACACACACACACACACATACACACACACAAGCAATCCCAAGAAAAATAAAGATAGTAATAAAAAATATACCTAAATCTATACTCAGAGTTTATCAATTTTCTTCCTGGAGGTGGGTAGCATTTTTTATCCTGGGTCCTTTGGTATTGTCTAGGATTGTTGTCTTGATTAGAGTAGCTAAGTCTCTGCCCTTAAGGAATTTATATATATATATATTATCCAGGGGGAAACACAATAAGAAAATTGAGCCATACAGAGACGATGACAAAAAATCCAAGATTATGTAGGTGGTAAATACTTGAATATAAGTCATTTGCCTTGAAATCCAGTGTTATTACCACAATACCATGATACATTTTTGTTCTGAAAAAAAAAATAAAAAGAATTCTACCATTAAAACAAATAGGGGAGGGGCAGCTAGGTGGCACAGTGGATAGAACACTGACCCTGAAGTCAGGAGTACCTGAGTTCAAATCCGGCCTCAGACACTTAATAATAATTACCTAGCTGTGTGGCCTTGGGCAAGCCACTTAACCCCATTTGCCTTGCAAAAACTAAAAAAAAAAATAGGGGTAAAATACTGCTTCATTATTCTACATAGACTTTAGTCTACAATCAATTCTAGTAAAACACACAAAAAATACTTTAGGATCATTCTAGAAACTAGCTCTCTATATAAAACACATAACAAAGAATGTTGCTATTGCTGTACATAAAACCATCACACAAGCAACATATCCTTCCTTAGAGCAGATCTTGTTAATTGCACTTTCCAAATTAAAAAAATGCACCTTTCTAGATTGTTCTCCAAAATAACTACTAATATTTTTGGGAAAACATTTAGTTTGTACTTTTAAGATTTTAAAGAATGGTTTAAACTTGAAATTTCATGGTTTCCTTTGGGTGATATTGCTGATAAGAGAATTTTAACAAAAGAAAATACAAAATTTGTGTGTCTGAGAAATGATCAGGAAGGGGCCGGTGACAACTTGATGACGTGGGCAAGGAGAAGAGGGATTAATAAATATCAACAGCCTTGCCTTGTTTGATCCTACTCTCAGGTTGTTGTTTGTCCTTGGTTTTTGAAGAGAATCAATGGGTCATGTCTTACCTGACTCCTGTGTGAATTGGACCTAAGTGAGGCAGAGCTGCACAAAGTCATCAGCCTCATTCTGTCTTCCAGAGTCATTAAAGTCTGGTGGCACAACAAAAGTCTTGCCTGGCGTGGAATGCAGTGGATGAACTTTGCTCCTTCAATATTTGACCAGGTTATAAGTGCTCCACAGCACTTGCTTCAGATTGTCTTCATGACCGTTAGAATAAATTTTTCTCTTTTGTGTGTTAATCTTTTGATTATAAGTTTAAGACTTGACATTTATTTGGATGAAATTTTATTTGACTAAATTTAGTTCATTATTTTAGCTTGCCTAGATATTTGTGGTACTGGATCTGATATTGAGTATATTAACTATTACTCCCTCTTTTGGCATGTCTGAAAATTTCATAAACAATCCATGTATGTCTTCATCCAAGTTAGAAATTTTCTAACATTTGAGAATCATGGACTTCTTTGGTAAAAACCTATGGACTGTATCTGAAAATAATATTTTGTTTACATTCATAATCCCAAAACTACTAAATTTTAGCAAGAAGCAAGTGAAAATAAAGATGTATTTTTGTACTATTCATGTTCATGAACCCAGGTTCAGAACTTCTGATCAAAGTTGTTGACTGAAATGCTCAACAGAAAAAGACCAAACACAGAGACTAGTGGTTTGCTGTACACATGAAGTGATTTTTTTTAAATTGGAAAGACAATTCTGTGTAGAACGGGGTTCTTAAACCAGAACTCATGAATTAGAAAAGACCACTTTCAACATACAATTGCTTTCCTTTGTAATTCTAAGTATTTTATTTTATGCATTTAAATATATTATTCTGAGAGGGGGTACATAGGTTCACCAGCTTGTCAAAGGAGTACATGACACAAAAAGGTTAAGAACCTTTAGCCTAGACTGGCATTTATCCATTAATTAACATTCTTTGTTCCTGGACCCTAAAAGAAAACAACTGGACTTGACTAGTTTGAGTTCTACCTAATAATACTAATATTCAATCTACATTTCTCCATATTTTGTGAAAGACTTTGCGAATTGCCTTCTTGGAATGCTGTCATACCAAGTCTAAGGTTCTGTTAGTGCTACTCATTTTGTGGGCAGTAGTTGGTACAATGGATTGAGTACTGGGTCTGGAGTCAGGAAGACTCATCTTCACATACTAGCTGTGTGACCCTGGACAAATCACTTAATACTATTTGCCTCAGTTTCCTCATTAGTAAAATGAGCTGGAGAAGGAAGAGGTAAACCATTCCAGTATTTCTGCTAAGAAAACCCCAAATGGGGTCATGAAAAGTTGTACATGAATGAAAAAATGTCTGACTTCCATAATTACTCATTTTATAATCTCATCAACAGAGATAATGAAATTAGACTGGCATAACTTGTTCCTATCAGACATGCTGGTTTATAATGGTTTCTTTTTTAAAAACGATTCTCTTTTTCACATGCTTACAAGTCATTCACTTAAGACTCTCCTCTAGCTTTTTTACCAGAGATCAATGTCAATCAGCAAGTAATTATTAAATGATAAGTCCATGCCAGACCCTGTGCTATTGGTTTATGACAATTACTTTTATTGTTTTTTTTTATTTTTTGTTTTTAGGTTTTTGCAAGGCAAATGGGGTTAAGTGGCTTGCCCAAGGCCACATAGCTAGGTAATTATTAAGTGTCTGAGGTTGGATTTGAACTCAGGTACTCCTGACTCCAGGCCTGGTGCTCTATCCACTGTGCCACCTAGCTGCCCCCGACAATTAGTTTTCAATCAGAACTGTATTTGCTTGCCTTGACTCTTCTACTTCCTTTCTTGTTCTCTAAGGTTGTTCAATTCAGCACTCAAGTCCTCCCAAATTCTAGCAATTACCCAGGATATAATTCATCAAATTTTGTACAAGTTTAGGCCAACTAAGTGTTATTTTGCTATCACCTCACTTATCTTAAAGTTTAAGTTCCCTATTAATCATTTTTCTTCAAGTCATGGCAATTGGATGATCATTCTTGAGAAGCAAAAAAGAAGAAAAAAATCATAATTAATTTAGTTTTTTTGCTCTCATTAATGTAATCTCTGGGCCCCTATCCCTTCCCATTTCCTCTTTCCCTCAATATCACTAAAAATCCTTCTTTATCATTTTTTTAGTAATTGCTTTGCAAGCCTTAGCTTGTTCTAAGCTTCCACCTTTATGACAATATTCCTGAAGGACCTTGCCATTCTTTATAGTAGCTTTCATTGAAAAAAACCTTGCTTCCATCTTTTGCAAATATCCTTTAAAAAGCATTTTATTTTATTTTATTTTTTATTGATAGCTTTAGTTTTTATGTCACCTTCATTTCATTTCTCTCTGTCTCTCTGTCTCTTTCTCTGTCTGTGACACACAAACACACACACACACACACACACACACACAGACACACAGATATCTTTTCCTCCATTCCCTATCCAGTGAGCTAGTGCTTATTACAAAATATTGAAAGAAAAGAAGGGGAAAAAAACAACTCAGAATAACTAATGAGCAGCTGAGTCTGACAATGCAGGATGTTCCATACTTAACCCCCCCATATTTGAAAGGTTTATTATTTTGAAATTTAAAATATTGACATTTTTCTTATAAAATTCTATAGTAGCTACTGTCTTGTGCTATATATTTCTGTGGTTGATTTCTGAACTTTGCAAATACTTTTATCCTTTGCTATTCCTTGAACAAAAGGCTTGTATTTGTAATCCTAGCCTTTAATAACACTTAGTTGGCCTAAACTTGTACAAATTAAGAAAGAGCTTAATTAATACATGACAATTTAGAAGTGACCTCATAAGAAAAGTCTAAAGGTCATAGCTTGGGTGACTGAGGAAGGGGATTTCCTCTGGCATCCAACAATCTGAGAAATTGCATAATCACAATGAGTATACTGTCTTGCTAAAATTAAAATAAGAAACATTATTCAATATTAAAAAAACTAAAATAAAATGAATGTAAACAGACTTTCAAAGGATGCTCTTTTTGGATGTAAGTTTGTAACATTTTTACTTTTAAAGTTAATAAAGCTTAAAACTACACTGATATTTTTGGGTATTTTGTATAATCAATATTTGATACCCATAAGCCTCCATTCCTCAAAGAAAGAAGGGAGGTATAGTTTCCTCATTTCTTTTCTGAGCCAAGGTATGACCATTGTAATTACAATGCAAATTGTAGTCTCATTTTTTGCCTTTTTCTTTTGTGTTTATGGGTTTCTTGTTTCCATTTACTCTGCTCCACAGCTGCTCAAGTAAACTTTTCATGTTTTTCTCAGTTTTTATATTTATTGTGCATTTTCTTATAGCACATTAATATTTCAATATTTTCATATGTATATCTTTTAAAATTTGTGCTTATCTGAAACAGACTCTTGAAACTAAGTATCCCTTTAGACAATTCTCCCTTTTCTTCTTAAAAAAAGATAAAAAGATAGAATTTTGTTTTTACAAAACTCTCATCCCTTATTAGCTATTTTAATTTTAGTGAGTCTGCCCATGAAATCTCATACATGTTTCCTTTTAATGATAACTAGTAATAATAGCAAATAGTTATATAGTATCTACTATGTGCTAGACACCATTTAGTGTTATTTACAAATATTAATTTTTCTTTTTTAAAACCAACTTTATTTTTTCACTTCTGAAGTTTTTTCCCTTTGTTCCTCCTTTCCCTGTTGAAAAAGAAAAACTAAACCCATTATAAATACTTCTGCATCAGCCATGTCAAAAAAAAAAAAGAAAGGAAAAAGAAGGAAAGAAAGAAATAAAGTGTTAATCTGAGTCCATTAGTTTTCTATGTGGAGGTGGATGAGTCCTTTGGAATTGTGTTGTTCAGAATTACTAAATTACCAAGTTTGTTAGGCATTGGCTTTCTTTGCTATAACAAAAGAACTGTTATTAATATTTTTGTATATTTAGATCCCTTTCTTCTTTCTTCTTATAGATAGAGTAGTGACAAGGTTGAGTCAAAGAATATGCATGGTTTAGTAACTTTGGGGGCATAGCACGAAATTACTTGTTGGAATCTATCTATATGCTATATATTTTCTGTTAATTTTGTACTTCTGTTTTATTATTTGGTTCATGGGATATATATATATATATACACACACACTCACAAATTTTATATATATATACATATAAATATGTATATAAGAACATATATATGTACATATAGAAGTATGTATGATCTATCCTTGTGGAGGTAGTACCTATACCATTAAGCTCTCAAACCCAAGTTCTCCAAAATGTCATTGAATCTGGGAATCTGAGAATTATTTAAAAAATTTTTTTTTTGGTTTTTACAAGGCAATGGGATTAAGTGATTGCCTAAGATCACACAGCTAAGTAAGTATTATGTATCTGAGGCTGGATTTGAACTCAGGTTCTCCTGATTCCAAGGCCAGTGCTCTATTCACTTTGACACCTAGCTGCCCTGAATTTGAGAATTATTGACATAAGGGAACTTGAAGGTAGAATGTATCAAAGTGGGAAATAATAGCTGGATGAGTAGGACTTTTCTTTTCCATCCCATAAGAGGGATTGTGGATTAGAAATTGGAAGAAGATTTTGGGACTAATACATTTCCTTTATTTTACAGATTAGAAAATTGATGCCACAGAATTAAATTTCTTCCTCCCTCTCTCGTCCCTTCTCTTTTCTCTTCTTTCCTCCTCTGTTTTCCTCTCCTCTCTTTTCAACTCTCCTCTGCCCTCTTTTTCTCTTCTCCTTGGCTCTGTTCTCCTCTTCTCTGACTAGGCCAGATCAAAACTCCTTAGGCAATCTGGTCTCCTTCCCTCCCACTTCTCCTCCTCACCTCCCCAAGGACTCTCCTTGACGAACTGAGTCCTAACACCTGATCAGTTTAGCCCACTGCAGTTTAGAAGTCCCAGGCTCAAAAGACCTCAGCATCCCCAGCTGCAGGGATTACAATATCAAGCTACAAAGCTAAGTTCACAGATTCATCATAACTTGAAAAAGTCCCTAAAATAAGGAATCTTTGTATGCAGAGCCCTGAGTTCAAAATTTACCCTCTAAATTGTCTCATTGTGGGCAGAATAACAGAATAAGTGAAATGAAAACAAAAGAAAAGAATCCAGGAATTATGATTCGTCTCCTATTTCTCAACTTAATTATTCTGTGTATTAAGTGTTTATTTCTTAAAAGTCTAACTTTATTCTCTTTGGGTCTCAAGTTCTTGTCAATGGAAAGAACAGGTACTGTGGAAATCTTTTGTAAGATGATTATTTGTCATTATGCTAGTAAATTTTCTTTTGTGTGTGTGTATACACACACACACACACATATATAAAATGAAATTTTTTTTAATTGCAAAAGCTGGAGGAAATGATTGTATGTCTTGGGTCATGAAAAATGAATGTAAGCTAAATAAATGATCTACATCTGGATTCTTTGTCATGGATCAAGGATTAAAGAGAAATAGCTTCCTTCATAGAGAGGGTTGAAAAAGGCAAGATAAGTTTGAAAACATGATTTCCTTCTAATATGACAAGGGTAGGTTTATATGGCATCTTGGGGTTTTGGAAATGGTTTTTTTTTTATTATACAATAACAAAAGAAACCATATTATCTTATTTTTTTTAGGTTTTTTTGCAAGGCAAATGGGGTTAAGTGGCTTGCCCAAGGCCACACAGCTAGGTAATTATTAAGTGTCTGAGACTGGATTTGAACCCAGGTACTCCTGACTCCAAGGCTGGTGCTTTATCCACTACACCACCTAGCCACCCCCTTGACAATGATTCTTTAAAAATTATTGAGAGTGATATTAGGCTCAGTTTTGATGAGCATATATAATTAAATTAGGGGGAATATTTTATTCTCAAATATAACTGTAAAAGTAAAGAAGGAATAATTTAAGAAAAAAAAGAAGCACTGTACATAATCAGGTCATTCTTACCTACTTCCCACTCTCAAAATTGTTCCTATTTCTGCTTATTTTATGTTTGCAGGAAATACTGAAAATGGTTTGTTGCTCCTTCGTTTTTTAAGTCATATCCTACTCTTTGTGAGTAGCAAAGATACAGGAGTAATTTGATATTTCTTCCTCCAGCTCATTTTACAGATGAGGAAACTGAGTTAAGTGACTTGCCCAAGGTTACACAACTAGTAAATGTCTGAGGCTAGATTTGAATTCAAGTCTTCCTGATACCAGGTTCACTGTACCAACTTGTTGCCCTATTGAAAACAGTAGAAAAATTTGAATTGGGAGGGATTAGTAAATTAACTAGGAATGACTTTTTGTCATATTTAATGTCAATGTCATAAAAAAGGATATCACAGGCATGAAATTAAGCAACTATCATAGATTTTCCTCATTCTCATCAGACTAAGGGAAAAATAGCATTGTATTGGCCAGGTCCACAGACTCTGGAAGTCTACTATTGAGAGAGATTAAGGATATGCCCTACTGGCACCCTTCTCTTCAACTCTAAAGCCATTTACTATAAGAAAAACAAAGATTAACTACATGGGTAATTTTATATCCAAAAACAATTTCTTGGAAAGTGGAAAGGGATTAATAGGCTTCTAAACCCTCTTAGTCATACTCATCACTAAATCCAGCAGCAATTTATATTCTCAGCTTTGATTTCTTTGTAATTTTATAAACTGTTCATAGCACCTTCCAGTGGATAGTTTTAACTCCCTTGGTTTCAGAGACAACGCATCTATCTGGTTCTCCTATTATTCCCTCTGTTTCTTCACTTACCCTGAAGTCCTTTTTCTGGTCCATTAAAGTACATGCTCTCCAAGAGAGTCTTCTTGGCCCTCTTCCATTCTCTTCCTTGACAATTACATTTACATTTCCAGCTTTAACAACACTAGTTAATGAAATTGATTCATGTTTTAACAATTAGAAATAGATGGATAGAGTGGATAGAGCTCTGGTCCTGAAGTCAAGAAGATTTGAGTTCATAACTGATCTTAGAGTAGCTGTGCCACCTTGGATAAATTATTTGACCCTGTCTGCTCTGTTCCTCATCTGTAAAATGAACTGGAAAAAAATTGCAAATTATGTTAGTACCTTTGCCAGTTTCAGTAAGATGTGACTGAATTGACTGAACAAAAAAATGACTATGCATGTACATTTGGTAGTGTCAGGGTAAATGAAACTTTGTGAATGATAAATTTCAGCAAAGCAAAATTCCACATCCCTTGGTGAATGTCCTTAATCTTTCCTTCTTCATAGTCTACAGTGCTTAGATTCCAAGGAATTACAGTTCTTATGTGATTCTGAACTCTAAAGATAAATGATTCTATTTTAAAAGTTGCAATAGAGTATGCTCCCAATGGAAAACAAGTAACTAGTATAACTTTTCTTTGATATTCCTACTGGAAAATGTTACAGCAAATGTGGAATGGAAAGTTTAGAATAGTCAGAAAGTGTGAAGGAGGAGCATAATTGCCTGAAACAATTGAGAAACAATAGCAAACCATGGCCTGGCATCTCATGCATTCAAGCTGGATTGTTTTTTTAACTTTCTATATATTCCTTTTCATTCACTAGATCAAAGGTCTCCCCTCAGTTGCTTAGAACTGCCTAATTTTGCATGGCTTTTAGAAACAGAATAATTCCTTAATTAAAATGTCACATTTTAAACAGAAGGAAACTATTTTTTTAAATGGCAGCAGTGCTCTCCATAAATCAGTTTATTAGTCAGTGTAGCTCCCTAACTTTACCCCATCCATTCTTCCCTTTCTCTCTGCACACCCTCCCCTTCTTTTTGGTCCCCCACTGCTGTCAGTGTTCTGGGATTACTCTAAAAGAGAAAATTAAAAGAGTAAAGAAAGCCAATAAGCCACTCAAGAAATTGCTGAGGCTCTAGGAGGGACACTCAGTAGGGGGCAAGATAATGGGATTGTACATTGAATGGTAAGTAAGCAATTCCAGATTTTGTTGTCAGAAATAGTGCTCCTTGGAAGTGAACTGGTGTCATATCTGCTTATGTTCAGGATCTAAAACCTGCAACCAACATCACAGGGAAAAGACATCACTGGTTCTAGTGGGTACAGGGACTCTGGTGACCTAACACTGAGAAGGCTTAAGGGCAGTCCCTGCTGGCATCCCCCCCCAATTATGGAGTTTTTTACTGTAAGAAAAATAGAGAAGCTATGTAGGTAATTTTATATCTGAAAACAACTTCTTGGAAAGCAGAAAAGCATAGCCCAAGCTGGGCAGAATCCACCAGAGGCCTCCTCAAGGTGGCCTTGTTTTCTTTTTTTCAGGAATGCTAGAAATTCATCTCCAAATATACTTCCACCCCCATTATATTTATTGTTAGATACATCTGGTCTAATTCACTTGATATTGTACTGTTTAAATTTTTCTTCATAGATTAGCCCTAGGATAATAATAATAATAATATTTTAAGGTTTGTGAAGCACTTTATGCATGTTATGTTTTTTGATTCTCATTAAAAGCATCTTTATTATCCTTATTTTACAGATGATAAACTGAAACTGAAAGGTTAAGCTATTGCTGAGTTGTATTAGATAGTGATTGTTTGAGGCAGGATTCCAACTAAATCTTCCTAAATTCTACACAATCCACTCTGCCATATAGCTGCTAAGTATACAAATATTGTTAATAGTGTTATCACTCATTCTGTTGGTGAGGTCTATGAACTAGAGAAGTCCAAATGATCTTTGCCTCAGTAATTACTTTGTGTTGAGCATATGCAAAGAAGTCTTAGAATTGTTTCTTTTGGGGGAGATCCTGAAAGAGTTGAGCAAAAACTAGGAATCAGTAGAGCTAAAAGGTATCTGGATTCTTGGCAGGAAGAATGAAAATTTTTGCATGCATATAGTCCCCTTCTCTGAATCCTAGGAGAAGATGGAGTCACAGATCTCAGAATTCTGGATAGAGAAATGGGAGATTTACTGGATGGTGTTGAGTTCCTGGAGAGTTTGGTACTCAGCTTTTCAGAGAGATAATGGGGAATTATTGGGCAGCACCACCCTCTTACAGAGAAGAGGTTTATATGCACGATGCTTGAATTAGAGAAGCAACAAAGGACTGACATATTAGAAGAATAAAAACCTAGGTTTTATCCTTGGTGATTACTTTGTATTAATTGAACAGTGCATTCCTAATGAAAACGGTTGCTATTCTAGCAATATCAAATTTGTTTTCTTTCTGGGGGAAGCCCTTAGGGTAGTACCATAAATAAGGAGGCCTGAATAGATTCCTGAAGAATATCAGAAGATTACTCTGTATCAATTCCTATTTATATTTTTAAGGAAATCCAAAATCCAAACTAAAGTATTTTTCTATTAGTCTGTAGTACTAAATAGATGCCTAGGAGGGAGATAGGACTTGGAGAGAGAGAAGAGAATTATTATTTTGAGCTATAGTAAATCTTTTGCCTTTTTATATTTAGTTTGTGGATTGAAGAGAAGTCTGCCCTATACATTATATGCATTGTTACACTGAATGCTTGCTGAGACCCTACTTATTCATAGAGATCTAGACATAAACTGTAACTAGGGTAATTCTGAATAGGGATAAATGAGTCACAGATATATTTGGGGGTCTGCCCCCAAGATTGAATGTGGTTCTTTTAATAACCTTAATTTGGTGTTTTCTCTATCATTTCTGCTCTATTCCTTCCTCCATCCCCCATTAGGACTCTCAATATCTGTGATTTAGGTCTTGATGAATAACATGATAGAGGTGAAAGAACATAAGATTTGAACTAGAGGACTTGGATTTAAATCCCAACTATCCCATGCGATTTAGAACAAGTCACTTTATTATTCAGCCTGTTTTCTAATCCATGAAATGAGAGAGCATTGGACTGGATGATCTCTAAGATCCCTTCTAGCCTCTTAGTGCTATGATCTTATAAAAGGGATGAAAAAGACTCTGAAAAGTGAGAATTAAGGAGCAAAAAGTTCTGGGAATTTCATAGTCTAAAGTGTCCTGAAAGTTCTAGGATGGATTTCCCTAGGACTGCCTTCTTTCCTCTGATCCTACCCAATTCTCTCAAAGTCCAGAATATAAGGGATATGTGCTCTTGGGAATGCAGAGTTAGGCAGGGTTAGGTTGGAGATGACCTGTACTTATTACCCTTCCTGTGTGGCCATGGCACAGCAGGATGAAGGACAAAGGGCCAATTGTCCTTCTCAGCTGGTGGGACCCTGTAATTTTGCTTCTTTCAATGCAGTTTCTTCCTCACTTCCTTCCCATCAACCCATTTAAGAATAAAAATTGTCAGATACTACTTTCACAATTTTCCAGACTTCTTTACTTGTAATAATAACAAAAATAAGCTTGACATAATCATTTATATAGTGCCTTAAAGAATAGGGGGGTGGCTAGGTGGTGCAGGGAATAGAGCACCAGCCCTGGAGTCTCAAGTACCTGATTTCAAATCCGGCCTTAGACACTTAATAGTTACCTAGCTGTGTGGCCTTGGGCAAGCCACTTAACTCCATTTGCCATGCAAAAAAAAAAAAACCTAAAAAAAGATTTGTAAAGTTAACAAAGCGTTTTACAAATATGATCTCATTTGATTCTTTTAACAACTTTGAGAGGTTGGTTCTATTTTTATCCCAATTTTACAAATGGGGAAACTGAGGCTGGGTGAGGTTTAGTGATTTATTGAGAGACTAATATAGCTAGGAAGACCCTGAGGAAGGATTTGAATACAAGCTGGTCTTGTACAACACTTCATTCACTACCATACCATGTAGCTTCTGAAAGATCAAAAACATATGCCTCAATACTAAAAGACCAAGTCAGTCCTCTTATAACTCAAAATCTGTTCTGTCAAGCTTGAACTCAACACAAATTTCACCCAGGACTGTACAGGATCCAGTTTGTATTTGCTTGTCAATTCTGGTTATTAAATTTTCAATGCGAGCATTTACATCTCAGAAATCAGCAAGTGCTACAAATCTGGGCTTGATTTATTGTCTAGACTTATGAAAGTAATGGAGAAAATGTTAATAATAGAGATAAAACTTAAAAGTTTTTCATGATTATATTCCTCTTCCCTTCCTGAACCATGTCAAGAATTGATTTCTTTTAAAAATTTATTTTCAATTCATGGAACAAATTGAGCATTTCTACAACACAGTACAATAAAAAAGATGATTGTGCATGAAATTGCAAATTGATGTTCAACATATAAAATTAAATAAAATTATTCTGCACATATTTCTATTTATCTGTGTACAGATAGTATCTTTCTTCTTACATCTCTTTATTTATTTTTATTATTTATTTATTTATTTATTTTAGGTTTTTGCAAGGCAAATTGGGGTTAAGTGGCTTGCCCAAGGCCACACAGCAAGGTAATTATTAAGTGTCTGAGACCAGATTTGAACCCAAGTACTCCTGACTCCAAGGCCGATGCTCTATCCACTACGCCACTACGCCACCCCCATCCCTTTATTTTTAATTTGTGTATTTATAACACTGAAAACAACTTAGTTATTCAAAGTTCTTCTTAAAACAATATTGTTGTCACTGTATACAATATTCTCTTGGTTCTGCTCACTTCACTCTTAAACATGTATCATGCACACTCCTCATTCAACCCTGATCACTGAAAGTGCTGAAGGAACATCCAATCATAGATTTAGAGTTGGAAAGAACAGGACATTCCTAACCCATGTCTCTGTAATTTCCTGACCTATGTCTCTAATCCCTCACCTAGAATGTTCCTCCACTTGCCTTCCTAGTTTACTTTGCTTCCTTCAAAACTCAACTGAAGGGGCAGCTAGGTGGCACAGTGGATAGAGCACTGGCCCTGGTGTCAGGAGTACCTGAGTTCAAATGTGGCCTCAGTCACTTAATAATTACCTAGCTGTGTGGCCTTGGGCAAGGCACTTAACCCCATTACCTTGCAAAAACCTAAAAAAACAAAAACTCAACTAAAATTCTATTTTTGCAGGAGGACTGTCCAAGTCATCCCCAACTTCTAGTGCTTTCCCTCTGATAGTTTCTCTCATTAACATTGTATATTTCTATTTATTTATATATATATATATTAAATTATTTATATGTTGCCTCCCCCAATAGAACACGAGCTCTTTGAGAGCTGAGTTTATATTCTTACCTTTCTTTTTATCCTCAATACTTAGACCATCACCTGGTATGTGATTAATAATTGTATTTTGATTGATCCTCTTACAGATAAGAACCTAAGTCCCATAGAAGTCTTGAATAAACTTAGGCAGAGGATAGAAATTAGTGCTTTAATATTTCAAAACATTATAATCTCATAGAGTCCTTGTTTCTCCTCCCTTCTTCCCTTTCTGCCCTTTGGGTTCTCTAAGTGTGGATAACTGGTTCTGTAAGTGATCAAACAGGTAAGACAAATTTATGCCCATGGATCTTGAGTCACCCTGTCAGTAGACACTCTTATACTCTTATCTAGGAAACAAATGCTAGGGACCTCTCCCAGTTCTGGAGTGCCCTTCCTTTGACTTGAGCCACTGGGGCTACCATAAAGTCTTGTCAACTTTATTCTTCACTCCTAGATTCATATTCAGCTTTTGTCACTTCCTGCCTTGGTCTCTTGGTGACTTATTTAATCTGTTCTACTATGTACCTATCTCACTTAATTTTTTTATTCCTAGAGAATCAGACTATTGACTAGGGATTGTGATCCTAAATAAAAAACTATGTTTCAACATTTTAGGAAATGCTTCTGGGAATGTGGCCTTTTCATTTTTGTTTTATTTTTTCATTTACATTATTGTGGTCTCATACATATTGTTTTTCCTGGTGCCATTTATTTTACTCTGAGTTAATTCATACAAGCCTTGCTACATTTCTCTGAATTCCTCATATTGTTGTTTCTTTTGGCACAGTAGTTTTCCTTTACATTGATGTACCAGAGTTTGGTAGCAATTTTCCAATGAAAGGACTTTTACATTATTTCTAGTTCTTTGCTACATAAAAAATTTCCATGTATATTTTGGAGTACTTTCTCTGGGAAATTTTGAAAACTTTCTCTCTTTGATTTCCTTGGTTATATGTCTAGCAGTGAAATCTCAAAAATATGAACATTTTAATCACTTCACCTTGTTTCAAATTATTTCTAAAATAGACAAATTTGCAATTCTAATAGTGGTTTATTAGTATAATTTTTTTTAGATTTTATTTTGCAAGGCAATTGGGGTTAAGTGGCTTGCCCAAGGCCACACAGCTGGGTAATTATTAAGTGTCTGAGGCTGGATTTGAATCCAGGTACTCCTGACTCCAGGGCTGGTGCTTTATCCACTACGCCACCTAACCACCCCTAACCCCTACTTTTTTCACTTCAGCTGAAGCAAAATATATTTTGCTCCAACCTTTTTTCTTTACTCTCTCTATATCTCTCTGCTTCAAATGAGTTTCTTCTAAGCAGCATATTGTAGGATTGTGGTTTTCAATCCACTCTGCTATCCTTAAGTTTTAAGGGTGAGTTCATCCCATTCACATGCAAAGTTATAATTACTAGCTCTTTATTGCCCTCCATGCTATCTTCCTTCTGTTTGTATTTTCCCCCTTTTTTCCCCTTTATCCATATTCCCCAGTGTTTTTTTCTGAATACCGCCACCTTCAGTGTGTTTGCCCTCTTAAATTGACCCCTCCCCTTTTTTCCCTTTCCCTCTTTCCCTTCTTCCCTTCCTTCTGTTAGTTCCCCTTTTTCTCCCCCTCCCCATCCCCCCCTCCCTTTTCCCCTTTTAATGCTTGAAAGGTAAGATAAGTTTCTTAACTTGATTAAGTGTGTCTAAGTCAACTTAAAGCCAAGTCTGATGAGATGAAGATTCAGGTGGTTCTTACTTCCTCCCTTCCTCCCCTCAATTACAATAGGTCTTTTGTACCTCTTTATGTAATGAGATTTACTCCATTCAGTCTTCCTCCAACCTCCCTTCTCCTTACTGCCCCTCTTTTTAAGGAGGTAGTGTTTTTAAATCATTCTATCTGAGTCCAGAAAAGGTATGAGTGTCCATCACTTCTGGCTATGTATATTCCCTCTAATAAAGTTACATTTCTCAAGAGTTATGAGATTCTTTCTCCCAAGTGGGTATATAGCCAGTTTCATCTTATTGTATATCAGTTTTTGTTTTTTTTACCTTTTCATGTGTCTCTTGAGCCTCCTGTTTGATGTCCAAATTTTCTATTTAGCTCTAGTCTTTTCATTATGAAATCTTGGAAGTCTCCTATTTCATTATATGTTCATCTTTTTCCTTGGAAGAGAAGGCTCAGCTTTGCTGGGTAGTAGGTTCTTGGCTGCATTCCAAGCTCCTTTGCTCTTTGGAATATCTCATTCCAGTCCCTTTGATCCCTTAATGTTTCTGCAGCCAAGTCCTGCGTAATTCTTACTGTGGCTCCTTGGTATTTAAATTTTTTCTTTCTGGCTGCTTGTAGGATTTTTTTCTTTTATCTGATAGTCCCGGAATTTGGCCACAACATTCCTTGGTGTTTTCATTTCAGGATCTCTTTCTGGAGGGGATCAATGTATTCTTTCAATAACTATTTTGACTTCTATTTCCATGATATCAAGGGCAATTTTCTTTCATTAAATCCTGTAATATTAAGTCTAGGTTTTTTTTTCTCTTCAATGTTCTCAGGAAGGCCAATAATTCTCAGATTCTCCCTTCTTGATCAATTCTTGAGGTCAGTGGTTTTGCTGATGAGGTATTTTACATTTTTTTCTATTTTTTTTGATCTTTTGGTTTTAACACAATCTTGTCATCTCATGAAGTCATGAGTTTCCGACAATTCCATTTTTTTTTCTTAGAGGAGATTTTTCTTCCTTTATTTTTTACACCTTCTTTTTCCAGTTGGTCCATTCTATTTTTGAAGGACTTGAATCATTTCATTTTTGCATTTGCCCAATTGAAGATCTGAAAGAGTTATTCTCATTTTTTATTTGTCCAATTGTTTTTTCCAAGGATTTGTTTTCTTGTTGCAAGATGTTAATTTTTCTTGCAATGTGTTAATTTTCTCTTAAGTTTCTTTTCCCAGTTTTTCCAATTGGTTTTTAAACTCCTTCCTGATTTCTTCAAGGAAATCTTTCTGGACTGGAGACCAAGTCATATTTTCCTCAGCAGTGCTAGATCTGTCTGGGTTAGGATCTGTCTCTTCTAACTATTTCTCCATGGGTCCCCCTTTCTCTGGCCTGTTTTCATCTTGTGTTGGGGGCAGGGCTGGCTCTCAGAGGTTTGCTTTTGAGGATCCTAGAGGCTTTGTTTACTTGGCTTAGTAATTCCAAGGGATGGCCAGAAGGGGGTGCTGGTTGCTTCCTCTGCAGTGAGATCCTCAGCAGCAGGGTCTGAGTTGACCTTGAAAACTGGGCTGAGCCCTGGGGGAGGGAATTAATCTCTTTCTGTAGAGTGAGCTCTGCACCGGACACTCACCAAAGTCCCCAGGTCTGGGGATGACCCTCTAGCCACCCCCCAGCTGCCATCCACAGCTCTGATCTCCTCTCCCAGTTCACCCATAGTCCCCAGAGACAGACCCTCTTGGTAGGTGATCTTCTCCTAGCTTCTCTTTCTATTAAGAGGTTTCTCTCATGCTATTTCTGAGAGCAGAGAGAGAGAGAGAGAGAGAGAGAGAGAGAGAGAGAGAACTATCACAGTGTCTGTCTTATCTCCGCCATCTTGGCCGGAAGTTCCACAGTGTTGTTATTAATGTGTAAAATGTTCTCTTGGTTCTACTCCCTTCACTCAGTAGCAATATTTTTAGAGGTCTTTCTATCCTTGAACCCAAAGTAAAGGGATTTAATTATTGAGTTCTTATTCAACATATTCTCTGATTTTCTTTGCTTTTTTTCCTGTTTGTTTCTTTCTCTCTGATTCCGTCTATCTCCCTCTTCCCCCCATTTCTTTTGTCTCTCCCTCTCTCTTCTGTCCATTCTCTTTTCTCTCCATCTTTCCCTTAATATTTAATCAACTCTCAATATGCAGGTGTACTATATTTTCAATTTTTACCTCTAGAGAAATAGAACTTATTTTCTTTGCACTCAGTACTTTAAAAAAAAATTAAGTGAAATTCAAGGAGAACTGTTGGTTTGGTTTGCTGCATGTGAACAAAGAACAATGAGAAAAATAGCAGAAATGCTCCTGATTTTGATTCTTCTCTCCAGGGTTGAGTCTGGACACACTCATGGCAGTGCCTTTTTTTCCTCTCAGCTGAATTGCATGCTTATTTGGTGTCCTAATCTTTCCCTGATCTGATGCAGTGGATAGGGGCCTTGAGTCAGAAAGACTCCTTTTTTTCTGAGTTCAAATTTGAGCTTAGATACATACTACCTGTGTGATCCTAGGCAAGCCACTTATCCCTGTTTGATTCAGTTTCTTCATTTGTAAAATGACCTGGAGAAGGATATGGCAAAGCTCTCCAGTACCAGGTCAAGAAAACCCCAAATGGGGTCATAAAGAGTATGAACGACACCATTCTTTCCCTGAGTTGGCTGTCATGTAACTATTTACTGACTGAAAATTAAGGTGTCAGCAGATAAAAGCTTAAATTGGACAAATGGAGTTGATTTGACAGGTTTGTGGTATAGAAGGGATATTCTGATAGGGAGCTAACTTCAAGTCCCCAAAGAAATAGAGCTATAATGTTATAGGAACAGATGGTAAGTTGATATTTGAGCTTGGAAATCTTTAAATTTTTCTTCACCTAAAGCTAACTCTGCCTATTTATGAATCTGAGCATTTGTATAAGCTCTATCATTAAATCATCCTTTATATGTTGAGGTATTGAAAAGGGACCAGTAAATACCCTTGTCCTCTTCTCTTATTTTGACTTCTTCCAGTCTGGTGGTGTTTCACTAAGAGACAAACAAATTGCAAGAGGAAAGGCTTCAGGCTAATAATTTTAGAGAATGAAATTTCCAAACCTTTAGGGTTACCACTTAAATATTAAGTGTACCACTATAAAACTGGGAATACCCTTTGATCCAGCAATACCACTGCTAAGTCTATATCCCAAAGACATTCAAAAAAGGGAAATAGATCTATTTGTACAAAAATATTTATGGTAATTCTTTATTTGGTAACTAGGAATTGGAAATTGAAGACATGCCCATCAATTAGGGAATGGCTGAAGAAGTTGCGGTACCACCAGAACTGTGAGGGAGACAACTTCACTCTCTCACAACAAATGTCAAGGGTTCAGTTTTATCTCAGAAGAGACCAGCATAGGATGAAGACTCTATGGCCTTACTCTCCTGAAACTAGCTTGTAATCTATCACCTTTACTTAAAATGAAAGAACAAAAGAAGAGGAAAAGAATGGAGGCTTGTATACATTGGTCACCTGTTGCTCTCAGGTTGGAAGAGCCCAAGATTTTGCCTTTTCATAGCTTTGTCTTTCATCAGAATGCTGTCACAATATTGAGGTAGTCAAAATGAGAAGAGATGAGGCCAACTAGAGCCTTTTGAATGCTAGTTCCATAGGGTCAGTAGAGTGGAACCAATTACAGAGTGTAAATGCTTGCTCCAGATTTCTCCAAGGCAATTCCATCAAATGCCACCCTGACTCTTAACAGTTCCTCACTGAGCTTGGATATCCTTGCATTGTGTGTGCTCATAAGGACTAGGTTCAATAGCTAGTTTCCTGGTACACTACCCCTGAATTTAAATAATAAATAAATTATTTCTTTATATTTAAACATATATATATTTATATATATATATATATATATATATTTTACATATCATTCTCCTCTTCCCTTCCCTCCCCTCATTATTTTTTCTTTGTGACAACTGCTTTACTAAGTAGCAGTAAGTGATTATCTTAAAAGTGTGTTATGAACATTTAATGAAGCATGAACCATGCTAGTTTCTGAAAGAGATTTGATTTGGATAAATTGCTCTGACAAAGCCTTCAGAAACTCTACTGTGATAAAATGTGGTCCAGATTATAATGGCAATAGTACTAACATGTCCTGGGTTAACTCTCAGCACTTCTGCAGACAGGAGAAATGTCCCCCTGTTGGAATGATAATATATCTGTCTAAAATGGAGAAATTATGTGAACAAATTCATTCAGAATTTGCATTGGTTCATGTAATGTTCCTTCTTATTGGGATTTTTGTCCATCCTACACATCTGGGAGGAGGACCCTTTTTCTCTACCAATTCCCCTGTAGTGGGAGGGTTAACCAGTAGGTAAGGCTGACTCACAATAGCCTCTTGTCCTGCTTGCTAGCTCTCCATCTTGGTGCCTTAATCTCTTCCTGTTAAGCCTCTTATGGCTTCTAGGTCATTCTTCTGTTATCAATGCATCTCTCTCTCTCTCTCTCTCTCTCTGTCTCTGTCTCTGTCTTTCTGTGTCTCTCTTTCTGTCTCTCTGCTGTTTCTCTGTCTCTGTCGGTCTGTCTGTCTGTCTGTCTATCTCTGTCTTGGCTCTCTGGCATTTTAATATTACTACCTAATCTGCACAGTTCCTTTTGGGATTCTTGATGCCATGAAATTAAATTTATAGGATTCTTTTTCTGATACTTCAGCATGCAAATATGTAGGGATCAGATTTCAAGAGATATCTAGGATAAAGGAAAATGGAAGGAATAAATATTTATATAGCATCTGCTGTACACCAAATTTACAGATGTTTAGCACCTGCCCAAGGCCACTTAAAGCACTACATTTGAATTTAGGAAGACCTAAGTTCAAATTCTGCCTCAAGCACTGTGAGATGTCTTCATCTATTAACACAAGATTGTTGTCTTGTTGTCAGGATCAAATATGATACATGCAAAGCACTTCGTAAATCTTGAAGTGTAGTGTACTAGCTATTATAATTATTACTCCCAGATTAGAAGACAAAATGCTATCAAGTGGTGTGTATTCTCACTTATTTCTTTGATAACATAGAGTCATTTCAAAGACTTGTAGTATTAACCATTGTTTCTGACACATTGAGGGAGACTTTTTGCTATTGACCTTGCTATAAGTAGCTACATGAATTTTATGAATAAGATGAATTTGTACATGCATAAAACTGGTAAGGAATTTGGAAAGGATTCAGTGAATGGGGATATGTATGTTATGGCAGGGTTCTGTTAAGCTGGGTTTACTGATTTGGTGTTAAAGCTAGGGTTACATTTGTTTGTCATATAAGGAGGTTTGTTGCCAAAACAACTTCTCATTGGACTTTTTGGGACTCAAAAAGTTAATTTACAATTTTCAGGTCTAAGGGAAAAAACAGCAAGTAGAATATTATCTATTCCATGGGGATTATTATAAAGCCAAAGAATGTCACAGACTACATTTAGTTTTGTGTCAGAACCATAAACAGAGTAGATGGAGTTTTACTTCATTGAGTGACAATGGAGTGTGGGGTGAGAGTGTGCATTCTTTTTCCTCACAGAGGATTATGCATATGGTACCAAAATTTGAAGAGTAGAAAGGGACTGAACCATGCTATGGGGAGCAAAACTATTGAACTTTACCCTTTACTACTTCTGTGAGTTATTTGTACAGTACAGGTCAGATGGATAGTGGCTTGCCTCTTCAGTAACCTCAAGTTCATTTCTCTTTCAAAGGTATTCCAAACCATAGGGTACTGCTGTGACTCTAGGGGATCTTGCAAAGCCCTGGGGGAAAAATAATAGTCTCTCCTCTCAAGGAGTTCCATTCAACTGAGGCATTGGGGGCAGAAGAGAGGGCTGGTTTATCTGGGCCTGTCATTTCATCAAACTCCCTTGGTTATAGAGAGATAATTTCTTCATAATTTATAGTCTTAATTCCCAGGGAAACTGAGAGGAGAAATGATTTGCTAAATGTGGTGTCTCATTTAGTATATATGAAAAGACAGACATAAATCCAGTTTTTCATGCCTTCAAGACTGGTTCTCCATTTATTGTAACTATATTGATTCTCTATTGGGTCATACAATATATGAAAAAAAAAGGACAGTTCAGTCTATGTTCTTCTGCATGCTTTTTCTCTTTCTATAGGCTCATTTTTTTTTTTCATAAGGTTGCTCTCAGGTTCTAGCTGAATTCAACTGTACTTCTTAGGTTCATAAACAAGAATGAAAGGCACTGCTTTTTTTTTTTCATTGTGTGAGAGCTGGTGTTAGGTTCATAAAATTTATCAGAGCTGGAAGGCTCTGTCATTTAAACTGTCATTTAAAGGATAGGGAAATAGCTTTAGAGTTATTAAATGATTTGTTTGAATTCATGCAACCAGTTAGTGGCAGAAATGGGATCAGAACCCAGCCAAAGTAAGCTCATCTCTGTTAGAGAAGGTGTGGTTTATTCACTTTCTCCCAGTGGTTATTGGTTCCAATGATTACCCAAAACTTGATGACACCATAACAGGGAGGGGTAGCCTGATTTTTTTCCCAAGATGTGATGAACTTTCTTTTTAGAAGGGGAGGGTGAATTATTTTTGTGGATTAGTTTATACTTTTTTCTAAACTTTCCTCTATGGCTTCAGAAGTAGTAATGTTCAGAATAGAAATCTACTATTTATAAAGTGTTGTATTGAATCTCAGTCCATCACTTTTAAGTATCTATGGTAGCACAAGCCAAATAATTTTCAAAATTGTCCTGCTCAGTCATCCCTTCCCTAGTTAACTCACATCTGGCCCCTGGATCACCTCACACACCACAACTCCAGTTTTTTTTTTTTTTTTGCAATGAGGAATGAGTTCATTTCACAGTCTTTCCCTCTCTGCTAGAGAGTTTTGTCTGCTTTTGCTCATTCCTCCTTAGGGATTACATGGAAGGACCATGTTCCCTTCCTTCCCCTCAAAGATTCATGTTATACTCTATACAAGATAGAGAAGGGGGAGAATAAAAAGATTAAAAAAGAAGAGAAGAGAAAAGGAAGAAAAGAAAGTGAGGAAAGGAAAAAAGGAAAGAAGGAGAGCTGAAGGACTTTGAACCTTTCCTTTTCAATGCCAGATATTCTTTAAAGAGATCTTTGTTTTCTTTTTTTTTAATTTTTTTTTTAGGTTTTTGCAAGGCAAATGGGGTTAAGTGGCTTGCTCAAGGCCACATGGCTAGGTAATTATGAAGTGTGAGACTGGATTTGAACCCAGGAACTCCTAACTTCAGGGCTGGTGCTTTATCCACTGCGCCACCTAGCTGCCCCCTTTGTTTTCTTTTTAAAAAATATTTTATTTGTTTTTTTCCAACTATATGCAACAGCAATTTATACCAATCATTTTTTGCAAGGTTTTGAGTTTTACATTTTTCTCCTTCCCCCCTTTTCCTTCCTCTCTCCCCCTGACAGAAGATAATCTGTTATAGGCTCGACATTTGTAACCATGCTAAGCATAGATCCATATTGATCATGTTATGAGAGAAGATTCAAATCCAAGTGGAAGAAGAAAACATTAGAGAGGATAAAAAAGACATACTATATAAGAAAATTTTTAAAAATTGAAAATAATAATCTTTGGTCTTCATTTAAACTTCACAGTTTCTTCTCTGGATATGGATGGTATTTTCCATCACAAGTCTTTTAAAATTGCCTTTTGATTATTGTACTGTTCAAATGAACAAGTCCATCATGGTTGATCATCATTTCGTGTGTGTAAAATATTCTTCTGAATCTGCCCATTTCACTCAGCATCAATTCAATGCAAATCTTTCCATGCTTTTTCTGAAATCTTGTCCCTCATGATTTCTTATAGAACAGTGTTCCATCATTACATTTACCACAATTTGTTCAGCTATTTCCAAACTGATGGACATCCCCTCAATTTCCAATTCTTTGCCACAACAAAAAGAGCCCCTATGAATATTTTTCTATATATGGGATTTTTACCCTTTTTCATGCTCTCTTCAGGATACAGATCCAGTAGTAGTATTGTGGGATCAGAGTCTGAACATTATTTGTTTGTTTTTTGCAAGGCAATAGGGTTAAGTGACTTGCTCAAGGTCATATAACTAGGTAATTATTAAGTGTCAGAGACTGGATTTGAACTCAGGTCCTTCTGATTCCAAGGCCAGTGCTCTATCTACTGCACCACCTAGTGGTCCCAAGTCTGAACATTTTTTATAGCCCTTTGGGTATAATTTCAAATTGCTCCCCAGAAAGGTTGGATCAATTCACAACTCCACCAACAATACATTAATGTCTCAGTTTTCCTACATCTCCTTCAACATTTATCATTTTTCTTTCTAGTCATATTGGCCAATCTGAGAGATGTGAGGTGATATCTCAGAGATGTTTTAATTTGCATTTCTCTATTCAATAATAATTTATGAATTGGGGAATGGCTTTTTTTTTTTACAAATTCAACTCAGTACTCTATGTATTTTCAAAATGAGTCCTTTGTCAGAAACACCAGTTGTAAAAATTATTTACCAACTTGATACATTCCTTTTAATCTTGTTTGCTGTGTCTTTGTTTGTACAAAACCTTTTTAATTTAATGTTATCAAAAATTATTCAGTTTGCTTTTTATAGTCTTCTTTATTTTTTCCCTGGTCATAAACTGCTTCCCTTTCCATAGATCTGATAGGTAAACCATTCCTTGATCTCCTAGTTTGCTTATAATATTGTCTTTTATGTCTAAATCCTGAACATACTTTGATCTTATCTTGGTATAGGGTGTGAGATGTTGGTTTATTACTGGTTTCTGTCATACTATCTTAACAGTTTTCCCAGAAGTTTTTAATTGAAGAGTAAGTTTTTATTCCAGAAGTTGGAATTTTGGGGTTTATCAAACAGAAATTTACTATAGTTATTTACTGTTGTCTCTTTTGCACCCAATCTATTCCACTGATACACCTCTTTATTTCTTAGCCAGTACCAAGCAGTTTTGATGACTGATACTCTATAATATAATTTTAGATTTAGTTTGACTAGGCTCCCTTCCTTTGTATTTTTTCATTAATTCCCTTTTGTTGTCCCTCTAGTTACTATTTTTTCTAGCTCACTAAAGTATTTTTTCGGAAGTTTGATTGGTATGACTAATTAAGTAATTTAATTTAGGTAGAACTTTCATTTTATTTTTCAGGAGTGATTGATGGATTCTTTCAATGGCTATTTTGCCTTCTGGTTCCAGGTTATCAGGGCAGTTTTCCTTAACCATATCCTGAAGAATGGTACCCAGGTTTTTTTTTATCAAAGCTTTTAAGTAGTCCTATGATTCTTAAATTGTCTCTCTTGGATACATTTTTCAGGTCAGTTGTTTTACCAATGAGGTATTTTACATTTTCTTCTATTTTTTTCATTTTTTTTTTATTTTAACAGATCCTTGGTGCCTCATGAAATCATTAGTTTCTTTGAACACTTTTTTTTGGCAAGGCAATGGGGTTAAATGACTTGCCCAAGGTCACACAGCTAAGTAATTATTAATTGTTTGAGGTCAAATTTGAACTCGGGTCTTCCTGACTCCATGGCCAGTGCTCTATCTACTGTGCCACCTAGCTCCCCCTCAATCTATTTTTCAGGGAGATGTTTTCTCCATTTAGTATCTCCTTTTCCATTTTATCAATTCTATATTTAAAGGGGTAGTTATCTTTTTCTTTTTTTTTTTAGTTTTTTTTTTTTTTTTGCAAAGCAAATGGGGTTAAGTGGCTTGCCCAAGGCCACACAGCTAGGTAATTATTAAGTGTCTGAGACCGGATTTGAATCCAGGTACTCCTGACTCCAGGGCCGGTGCTTTGTTCACTACGCCACCTAGCTGCCCCAGTTATCTTTTTATTATTTGCCCAGTTGTGTTTTTGGGGGATTTATTTTCTTTTTTGCATTTGTCCAATTGTATTTTTAAAGGATTTATTTTCTTCTGCCACTTTTTTGTTGCAAGATGTTAATTTTCTCTTGCATTTCTTTTCCTACTTTCCCATTTGATTTTTAAACTCCTTTCTGCTCTCTTCTAAGATTTCTAAGAAGTCTTCATATTCACTCCATCTGTCCTCTTTTCTTTTTTTTTTTGAGCTAGTATCCTTATCTCCAAGGTAACAAACATTCAATAGACCCTGCTTCCTGCTAACCTTTTTTGATTTTGGGATTAGGTCTTGTGTTGGGGGAGGGGTTGGTTCACAGACCTTTGATGTTGAGAACCCTAGAGGCCAAGTTCACTGCAGTTAGAAACTCCAGGCAGTTACTCAGTGGACCAACCAGTAAGAAATGCCAGAAGCTTTCTCTGGATTGTTTGTGTTGGGGGTGCCCAATCTCTGGGAACTGTCTTCATCGCAACCCAGTCACTGGGTTAGGTCATCAGGGCTAGAAACTCCAGAGGGTCTCTGGATAGTCAGTATTAGGATAGTCTGCTGCCCACAACTGGGCACTGGGGAAAGGTGCAAACACCTGGGGCTGTTTCTATGTTAATACTGGGAAAGCCAGGGCCTGGCCCACAGGTATACAGAGGGGGATGGAGGTGGGGGGTGGGTGGGAGGAGTGAGTGTTAGGGTTAGGGCAGTCCAGACCAGCCACACTGGCTGAAAGGGTTTCCTGGGCAGTTGGAGCTCTACCAGTTTACCCTCCAACCACACCACAAAGACTTCAGCTCCCACAGCTGAGGTTCTCATGTTAGTCCCCCACTTGCTTCCCTTGCCCTGGATCTCTGCTCTCTGCCCTGGGCACACCCACATTCCCTGTGACAGACCTTGCTAGAAGATGTCCCCCTCTGTTCTTTTGTGGGTTCTGTCAATCCAAAATCTTTAAGAGGCTTGATTCTTGTCAGTTCTGAAGGAAAGCCAGGGGAGCTTAAAACAGTACCTGACTTCTCTCTGCTATATTGTCTGGAAGCCACCTCTGTGTTTTCTTTTTTTAAAGAATGTTTTAATTTTATTTTTCTCAACTACATGTAATAATAATTTTTAACATTCATTTAAAAATAATTTTTGAGTTTCGAATTCCCTCCTTTTCTCTCCTCCGTCAATGAGAAGGCAAACAACTTGATATAGAGTACACATGCACAGTCATACAAAACATATTTCCCTATCAGCTATGTTGCAAAAGAGAACAGACTAAAAAATTAAGGAAAAAAAAGAAAATTAAAAGAATGCTTTGATTTGCATTCAGACTCATCAGTTCTTTGTCTGGAGATGGATATAAATTTTTCTCTTAAGTCCTTCAAAATTGTCTTAGATCATTGCATTGCTGCGAATAAGTAAGTCATTCATAGTTGATCACTATACAATATCGCTGTTACTGTGTAAAATGTTTTCCTGGCTCTTCTCAGTTCACTTTGTATCAGTTTCTATAAATCTTCCCAGGTTTTTATGTAACCATCCTGAACATCATTTCTGTACTCCATCACAATAATATCCTACAACTTGTTCAGTCATTCTCCAATTGATATGCATCCCTTCAATCTCCAATTCTTTGCAAGATCTTTGTTTTCAATCAATCAAGAAGGATTGCTATATGCTGAGCCCTGTGCCAAATCTTAAGGATACAAAGAAAAAGAAAAGTGTCCCCCAAAAGCTTGTATTCTAATAGGAGAGACAGCATATCCATAAATAGGTAAATGCAAGATACATACAAAATAGATAGATAAAAGATAACCTTAAAAAGGAATACATTAGCAACTGGAGGAGGGGAATAGAGAAGATGCTTAGGAAAGATGGTGGCTGAATTGAAGAATTTTAAGAGTTAGGAGGAGAGAGAGAATTCTAGGTATTGGATATAGTCCCAAAGGAATGTAAATGGGGACATGGAGTGCTGCATCAGAGGAATAGCAAGCAAGTCAGTATGATGGGAGCACACAGTAAGATGAACAAGAGTATAATGGTTAATATAGAAATTTCATGACTGTACATATATATAGCCTATATTAAATTGTTTGCCTTCTCAAGTGGGTAGAGGGAAGGGGAGGGAGAGAATTTGGAACTCAAAATTTAAAAAAATGAATGTTAACAATTGTTTTTACATGCAATTGAGAAAAAAACTTTAAAAAAAGTAATATGTAAGAATATTGGAAAGGAGGAAAAGACTACCTTGTGAAGAGCTTTAAATGCCAGTCAGATGAGTTTATATTTAAACCTAGAGCCAGCTAGATGTTCTAGTTAATAGAACTTGGAGTCAGGAAAATTGAATTCAGTCCCACTTCAGATACTTTCTAGGTGAGTGACCCCTGGCCAAGTCACTTACCCTTTGTCTCAATTTTCCCATCTCTATTAAATGGAGATAATAATAATACCATCCTTCTGAAGTTATTATGAGGATAAAATGAACTATCTCCATAAACCATAAAGTGTTTTATAAATGATAGTTACTATTTGTGTTTCTGCCAAATACTATTACTGCTATTCTTGTTCAGTCTTGTCTGACTCTTTGTGATCCCTTGAACTATATCACATCAGGTCCTTTTGTCCTCCATAATACTATCCAGGGAATTTTCTTGGCAGATAGTGGAGTAGTTAGCGATTTTCTTTTCAGTGGATCACTTTTTGTTTGAGCTTTTCACTATGACCTATCCATTTTAGGTAACCCTACATAGCATAACTCATAGTTTTATTGCGCTACATAAGCCACTGCCACAAGGCAGTGATCCAGAAATCACTGCTGCTGCTGCTGCTGCTGCTTTTCCTCCTCCTCCTCCTCTTCTTCTATTGCTACTACCGCTGTTGCTATTTGCTGCTGCTGCTATTGCTACTATTTTATTATTAATAGAGAGACAGTGGCATTTATGGGGTGTGTGTTTGACTGGGTAAGATATCTACAGATCTACACCACAGGAAAATCAATTTGGTTGTTGTGTAAGTGAAATAGAATAGAGAGAAATTTTAATCAGAGAGATCAGTTTAAGTATTTATGATAGTCCATGCAAGAAATGATGAAAGCTCCAGTTAGTGTACTTGTTAGGTGAATGGAGAAAAGGCAAAATATACAAGATATATTATGGAATTAGAAATAACAAGATTTTTTGGGGGGATAAGAGTTTTAAATTTTAGTTGCTGGTGGTTTTCAATAAGATTTAGACTGATGATCTCCCTTTCTTTGAAGCATGTTGGTTTCCAAATTGTTGTTCAAACTTTGTCAAGCCTTTGCATAAAGGACTGTAGGATTAAAAGCTGGAAAGACTTCAACAAATCATTTAGTTCAGAAGTTCCTGAACTGAGATTCATTGGTAGATTCCATGGGATCTATTAACTTACCTGAAATTTTTTTTTTTTTTAGATTTTAGATTTTTAGATTTTTTTCAAGGCAATGGGTTTAAGTGGCTTGCTCAAGGCCACATGGCTAGGTAATTATTAAGTGTCTGAGGTCAGATTTGAACCCAGGTATTCCTGACTCCAAGGCTGGTGCTCTATGCACT
Organism: Macrotis lagotis; assembly: GCF_037893015.1. Taxonomy (NCBI): domain Eukaryota; kingdom Metazoa; phylum Chordata; class Mammalia; order Peramelemorphia; family Peramelidae; genus Macrotis; species Macrotis lagotis. The sequence continues at coordinate 20,106,803 of NC_133665.1, forward strand.
TTGCCACCTAGCTGCCCCAGCATTTTTCAATTAATTTAAAGACATTATTCTGAAAAGGGCTGTGATGAGGCCTCACCAGATTATGAAAAAGGTTCATAAAATGTAAGGAATTTCTGATTTAGCCCAAAGATGGAGAAAATGAATTTTTTAGAGATTAACTGATTTACCCATCCCCATTCACTCAAGAAGTGAGATAAGAATTAATAGTCAGCCTTCAAATGAGATGACAACAAATAAATTTGAAATTATGATTCTTAAAACTTTTGCATATTATTAGACCCTCCCCCATTGAATTTTTACTCTAGAACTATCATTTTGACATTTCCTAATTACTACCATAACTGTCTTCTGTCTGATTGTTTAAGTAAAATGAAATTACTGGATTTCAGATAATCATTTCCTAACAATATTTTGGGGGATGGGGTGGGAAAGAAACACAGATCAACATCTGAGTACATCGTCTGTCAAATTGGAGACAGGAAAAAGGAAGAAACACAACTTATGTTGAAAATAAAAATTGTATAATTAAAAAGATCAACTGCATTTCCTTTATGTGATCACATTTTCTGGGGCATAAACAAATCAGACTGACTAAAAGCTTATGTAATTGTAATGTTACTGGAAATATTGGAAAATCCTACATTTTCTCCTTTTCCTTTCTCTTTGCTTCTCTTTTTTTCTGTCTTTTTCTTGTCTCTACCTCCTTCCCTTCCATTCAGCTTTCAAGTGTAGTAATGCACAAATATACAAAATAAATCTCTTCTACTGGGCATGATGAGACTTGAGGATCATTTGAGCTCCAGAGTTCTGAACTTCAGTAGACTAAGGGATCAAGGATGTCAGGGGACACTAAATCTGATATTAATATGATTCCCTAGGAAGCTCCCCCCTTTCTGCTACACAGTAGACATCTAATAAATACTTAATGATTTGATTTTCTTCTTCATCAAAGTCTTTTCTTCTTTTCTTCTGAGAATTTAATTCTTGAGTTTTTCAATTCCTCATGAGCCAAATTTCTTTGAAATTCACTTCCCCCCAAATCTGGGGTACCTGTCAAACCATGTCTCACTTTCATGTCCTTCTATATCACAACTTCTGTGGTAGAGTTTTCACTTACTGGTGGCTTTCATTATCTTGATTTGTCAGAATAGTCTCATGTTCTGAAGTCCAGTCTTCTTCTTCCTTTATGTTTTGAAGAATTAAATTATCAGTAAGGCAAATCAGTAAGGCAGAGAATTCAAGAAGTGAATAGTTAAAGTTCCAAATAGTTAAAGTTCCTAATCATTATATTTACATGACAGGCTTCATACCACCTTCTCTTCTCCCTTTATGTCCTGGATTATTTTTTAAACTCGTACTTATGCTAGTGAGTCTTCAGAGTTTTAGGGTTAATACTTATGTATAGGTGATTCCTGACATCTTGCCCCATGTAGAAAGGGGATGAGTATAGCCAGATACAGGGAATCTTACTCTACATATTCCCCACAAGAAGGAAAGACAGATGTGCCCTGATACCTTTCAAATCAGCCTGTCTGAACTTATTTCATAATGACTTGGTTCTGATTCTTTTCTTAGTTTAGTCTTAGGCTTAAAATGAAAAGTCATTATCCTTCAGTATTTAATAAGCATATCATAATTGGTTTTTGTTTTCCCCTGTTTCCCATTAAGATCTGCATTCCCTTCCCAACTTTGTATTATCCAAAGGGAAAAGTCATTCACATTACTGGGTAAAATACATTTGCTACTGTATGATATTGGAATTAAAAAGATGCAGCATCAAAACTCCCAAGTGGTTGAAAACCTACCCCTGCTATTGAGTTCTAAACTTTTAACCCAGTTCACAACTTCCCTTTTGCCAAGAGAATGAATGCTTCCTGAACCAATAGCAGAGGAGAGCAATCATAATTTTTCTATGATATTACAGTCATAAGATTGGGAAAAAGGCAGGACCAGTAAGGACTAGTACCTTCTTTACAACTTATAATCTTAGAGAATTTCCTAGGATTCCAAAAGATTAAGTGACTTGTCAAGTTTATCTAGCCAGTTTTTGGTAAAGGCAATACTTGAATTAGGTGTTCCTGATTCTTAGGTCAACCCTTTATCTACTACTATGTCACACTCCCTCTCATAGCATAGTTTCACTCATAGATGTGCTGTAAATATTTAACAACTGACTCCCTCCCCTCCCCCCAAATGCATCACACTTTTAAGGTTAGTCTACATACTAACATTTTTTTCTCCATCACTTTCTTAAGTTTAAAAATCAACATAACAATTCAATCAGCTCTGATTTATAGTCTTTGTCAATTTCTGAAGTGTAAATGCTCATGCTGATAATTTAACATTTAGCTTTTCTGGGTCAATACTAGTTATTCCCAGTATACTCAGGGTCTCACTGAACCAAGAACCATTTTGAAAGCTGTAGTTGTAAATGTTGTTTATAGTTGATTGTCAGGAAAACTCTGGAGCCCAAAGATCATTAAAGATGCTTTTGGAAGTCTCTGATATTACCAATAACTGTTCCATTGTCTTGCAAACCACAAACCATTCATGTTATGATTCAGAAGTTACCATATATCCTGTTGGCCATGCCTCCTGTAGCTCAGACTTTACTTTTACTTTTCCCCTCCCCTCCCCTCCCCTCCCGTCCCCTCCCCTCCCGTCCCCTCCCCTCCCCTCCCTTCCCTTCCCTTCTCTTCCCGGCAGAACAAGTTTCAGTGCTTTCATGTGATATTCTTTTATGTGCCCTCTTTTGGTATGGCTGCCCTGAGTAGACACAATTATGCCCCTCTACCCAGGCTCCTTGATTTTATTTTATTTTATTTTATTTTTTTTGACCATTGTGATGCTTTTATTGTCAAAAAAATAAAACAGCAACAACATTCACAGACGGCGACCTCGGCGACCACCCTTTCTGCGAGTGCTATCAGAAGGAATTGGAGTGACATCCTCAATCCACCCAATCTTCATTCCAGAACGTGCCAGAGCTCTCAGGGCTGACTGTGCACCAGGGCCAGGTGTCTTAGTCCTGTTTCCCCTTGTTGCCCAAAGTTTGATGTGAAGGGCAGTGATGCCTAATTCTTTACATCTCTGGGCAACATCTTGAGCAGCCAACATAGCAGCATAGGGAGAAGATTCGTCTCTGTCAGCCTTGACCTTCATTCCACCAGTTACTCTGCAGATGGTTTCTTTGCCAGAGAGATCAGTCACATGAACAAAGGTGTCATTGAAGGAAGCAAAGATATGGCAGACACCAAATACATTTTCTCCCTCTGCAACCTGAGGTCCAAGTCTGATGACCTGCTCTTCCTTCTTTTCCTTCCCCTTGTGAGGTGCCATTTCTGCTCCTTCGCTTGGGCCGCCAACACCAGAAAAGCTCTTTGATTTTAAAAGATTTATTAAGTATGCTATTAAGTATTACTTAGTATGTAATTTACTTAGTAATTTACTAAGTATGGGGAAAGCTAGGTGGCGCAGTGGATAAAGCACCGGCCCTGGAGTCAGGGGTACCTGGGTTCAAATCCGGTCTCAGACACTTAATAATTACCTAGCTGTGTGGCCTTGGGCAAGCCACTTAACCCTATTGCCTTGAAAAAAAAAAACCCTTAAAAAAAGATTTACTAAGTATGACAATTAAAGATCTGTGTGGGGGCAGCTAGGTGGCACAGTGAATAGAGCACCGGCCTTGGAGTCAGGAGGACCTGAGTTCAAATATGGTCTCAGACACTTAATAATTGCCTAGTTGTATGACCTTGGGCAAGTCACTTAACTCCATTGCCTTAAATAAAAATACAAAATACAAAATTAAATAAATAAAAAAATTAAATAAAAGTCTGGCCTAGTCATTGATCATATTTAACTTACACACTTCCTGAGGTGTCTTAACAAATGTGGAGGGGAAAACACTTATGGTGTGCTGCAACCAGTTCTCCTTTTTTTGAATATGGTATTCCTTTAAGAATCACATTTCAATAATGAATCCACCAAATCTCATTGCTACATATGAGGTCAAATTGACCTCCTTGCATTAGAATTTCTAAGTCATTCTGATGTTTGTCCTTCACTCTTGAAGAAGACCTTGACATCAGGAGGTGATGCTATGACAAGCACATGAATTGTATTTGAGTTAGGGGAATGCTATACTAAGTCACCAGGTTATCCTATTAAAAAAAATCATACTTGATGCATTGGTACACAAAATCTGAAACCATGAATATTGTTGCTGATTCATTTCTGAGATCTTGTCTCCCATGTATTCCAAGTCCTTTTCTACTATTCTTTCTCTGTTGTACCTGATTAATCAGATTCACAAGGCGCTGGTTTTTGATTGGTATGATTACTAATGGCCAAGGCTTGACCCAGAATTTCAAATCTCAATCACAGACTTCATCTTCTTAGTCAACTGTTCACTTCCTTAACTAACACTTCCCTTTGTAATAAGTACTCTTTCTCCAGTGAGTATATAGTAATCATTAAAATGTTACCTAAACATTTATTCCTAAGGTCTTTAGGTGGTAGAACCATGGACAAAATCTATCCCATCTCCTCCTTCCCTAAAGTTTACCAAGGATTTTTATTATAACTTAGTTCTCACATTCAACCACAACATATGCTTCAATACAAATTCTGCTTTTCCACTTCAAGTTTTTTCCCTGTGATCCTTCCATAAACTTCAGTTCTCAAAATTGATGACAATCGTGAGAGTTGAAGGTTGCTCAAATTGACTTGAAAGGTAACATGAATATCTAGAAAGGCACACAAATAAGGGATCAACTGCAATCATATATAACCTTTCAGAATGTCTCTGAAGACCTTGTAGTATAACTTGTTAATGTAGCCTTGGTGGAAAATCTCTACCAGTTTTAGGGTATGCTTGTTTTCTGGCTCTTCTTTTTTTTGGGTCTACATATTTACTAGCTTACTAAATATTCACGGCAATGTTGTGTCTTCTGTGATCCAGTGTTATCTGTGATACAAAACACTTATCAGTGATAAGTGCTATATATATATATATATATATAGATAGATAGATAGATAGATAGATAGATAGATAGATAGGCAGTCCCTGCTCTCAAAGAGCTTACAATCTAATGGAGGAAGCTAATACCTAAAAACTGAAAAAGGTGAGGAGGGACACCAGGGGTTATCTGAATTGTGAAGGGGCAATTCTGTTCCTTGGTAAAGCCAAACAGAACTAAAGATAGAAAGTGAAATCAACTGGAATTCTATTTCTTCTCTCTGCAGAGGCTATGGAGGAATTTGGTACTCCCCATCCTGCTTTCCAGTCAGAGGGGAGAGGAGGCTGAGGGAGGTGGCAAAAGTGTTAAATATCCTGCACTTAAATGAACCGTTTGGGGATGAGATTAGAAATGATCTGTTTGTATCTGGGAGGGGGTATCTTGTGCTGTGAAATTAAAACCTAGCAGAACTGCAGATGGAAAGTAGAAAGCAATCCTAAACAGTTTATTCTTTTCATCCTTCCCTAGTCATCAGTGATGGGAGAGAACCACTTAGGTCCAATTTGGGACTGAGCTCAGAGTATTGTAACAAGAGTCCAATGTTATATACAAAGAAAAGACAACCCAGATGTAAGCCACAGATTTCTAAGTGATGGAGAGGGACTCTATTATCTGTTCATCAGTTTCTGGAACTGTTGATATGGAGGTTATATCAGTCATATGTACTCTCTTTTGATCATAGATTATATATAATTGCAGTTGGCCCCCCTATTTATGTACCTTTCTAGGTATTCATAAGATACCTTCTGGGCAACCTTCAAATCTCACTGATGTCATCAATTTTGGGAACTGAGGTATGTGGAAGGATCACAGGAAAAAACTTGAAGTGAAAACCAGAATTTGTAAGGAAGCACATGTTGTGGTTGAATGTGAGAATCAAGTTATAATAAAATTCCTTGGTGTGCTTTAGAGAAACCAGTCATCCAGATGATAGGGTCAGTGGCAGGATTTGAACTCAGAGGCAGCTAGGTGGTACAATTGATAGAGTGCTGGGTATGGAGTCAGGAGGACTCACTTCCGAGAGTTCAAATCTGACTGACCCTGGCAAAGTTACCTAACCTTGTTTGCCTCAGTTTCCTTATTTGTAAAATAAGCTGAAGAATAAAATGGCAAATCTCTTCAGTATCTTTGCTAAGCAAAACCCTAATGAGGTAAATAGAGAGCCAGACATGATTGAAAAATGATTTAGTAGCAACAACAACACCAACAACTTTTAACTCCAGATTCAGGGTTCCTTCTACTGCATCATTCATTTACTTTCAGACTGTTTTGTTAGTTTTGTGTCCTATGGTATCCTTCTCCGAACAGTTATACTTCTTAATTGGAGAGAACATATTATCGTGGGAAGATCTCTGGTTTAAGAATCAGAGACCTGAATTTACTTCCTGGCTATATTCCTTGCAATTTGGCATAAGGGACAGAGAGCTAATCTTGGAGATTAGAAGACCTGAATTCAAGATCTACTTCTGGCACGTATTAATCTGTCTGTATGACTGAGGGAAAATTACTTAATATTTCTATGCTTCCAGCAACTCCTCTAAGTTCAGAAAAAAATTCAGAAAAAGTGAAGAACTTCCTCATTCAGGACTTATCCAAACTATTGAAAACATAGCTTCAATCCCTCCTCTCCAACCCTTAATACTTATTAATTCTGTGACCTTCGGCAAATCCTTTTACATCTCTGGTTCTCATTTTCTATTCTGTAAAATGAAAGGGGTGGGGCTAGATAACGTTATAAGATCCCTTTCAGCTCTGACATCCTGTGAATTTTAGAAAAATCCCAGTTTCTGCTTTCCTAAGCATCTGTCTTTTGAATCTTATTTGAAAGTTGCTTTGGCTCTCTTTGGCTCTCAGTCAATCATTGTTGGGGCCTCTAAATCTGCAGGAGGGGATTTTCCTTTCCTTGTTTCAAATAGTCCAGTATCTTTCTTTGCTGCAACATTTAATTGCTTTACATTTCTTCATGTTGTGCATGTTCTGAATGCCTTCTTGGCATTTTGGCCTCTCTGATACTTTAAGTGGCTTTTTCCTGTTCCTCCTCTGTCACAATGGTTACAGCAGGCTCACAGCAGCTTCACAGCTGTAAGAAGGTCAGGGAATGCTAATGTGACATTTACTAACAAGCCTCATAGGCTTCCAGAATGTCAGGGCTGTGTGATTTTTTTGGCCTTCACTCTTGAAGAGGACCATGACATCAGGAATGTGATGCCATGACATGCAAGTCTTTGCGAAGGATAGTATTCTTCATCATAAGTCCTTCAGAGTTCTCTTGGGTTTACAGCATTGCTGAATTAAGATAAGTCATTCACAGCTGATCATTCTACAATATTACTGTTACATTGTTCATTTGCTCATGCAAATTTTTTACTGGGGCATCCCATTCATCATTTCTTTTAACAGAATTACATTTCATCTTAATCATATACCACAATTTTTTCAGCCATTTCCTAACTAAAGGACATCTCCTCAATTTCTAGTCCCTTGACACTAGAAAAGAGCTGTTATAAATATAGGTTCCTTCCCTTCCTGTATTTCACCTCTTTACAAATATAGATCTGGTAGTGGCATTGCTAGGTCTATAGATATGGTTTTATAGCCCTTTGGGCATAGTTCCAAATTGCTCTACAGAATTGTTGGTTTTACAACTCTTCCAACAGAACAATAATATCTCCTTTCCTACATCCCCTCCAACATTTGTCATTTTTCTCTTTCTATCCTATTAGCCAGTCTAATAGGTATAAGGTAATACCTCAGAATTGTTCTAACCCATTTCTTCTGTCAATAGGACATTTTAAAAAATGATTTAATTGGATGGAATTGATAACCTCATTTGAAAACTATTCATATCTTTTGATCTTTTATCAATTGGAGAATGGCTCTCATTTTTTTTATAATTTTGACTCAGTTCTCCATATTTGAGAAATGAGATCTTTATCAGAGAAACTTGTTTCAATATTTTTTCCCACAGTTGCTATTGCTATTTTCCTCCATCTTATTCCCCCACTCCCATTTATTCTAATCTTTCTCCTTTCACTCATTGTCTCCTCAAAAGTGTTTTGTATCTGACTACCCTCTCCCACAATCTTCCCTCCCTTCTATCACCTACCTCTCACCACTTTTCTCCCATCCCTTTCTTCTCTTACTTTCCTCTAGGGTGAGATATATTTCTATACCCAATTGGGTGTGTATGTTATTTCTTCTCTGAGCCAATTCCAATGAGAGTAGGTTTACTCACTCTCGCTCACTTCCCCCTCCTTCCACTCCATTGCAAATGCCTTTTCTTGCTTCTTTTATGCAAAATAACTGATTCCATTCTACATCACCCTTTCCCTTTCTCTTAGGACACCCTTCTTTCACCCATTAACTCCATCTTTTTAATATATTATCTCTTCAGAGTCTTTTCCATCTGTGCCTTGTCTATATATATACTCCTTCTAACTGTCCTAATAAATGAAAAAAATTCATTTGAGTTGTCAATATCATCTTTCTATGCAGAAAAATAAATAGTTCAGCACCATTAAGTTCTTTATGACTTGAAAATCAAATTTTCTGTTTAGTTCTGTTCACTTGATTAGTAAAGTTTGAAATTCCCCTATGTCATTAAATGGCCATCTTTTCCCTTGAAAGAGTATGTTCAGTTTTGTTGAGTAGTTGATTCTTGGTTGTAATCCAAGCTCTTTTGCCTTTTGGAATATCATATTCCAAGTTCTATAATACCTTCCTGTAGAAACTACTAAATCTTCTTTTATAATTGAATTGCTCCTTTCTGACTGGTTGTAATATTTTCTCCTTGACTTGAGATCTCTGAAATTTGACTATAATATTCTTGGTAGTTTTCATTTTGGGATCTCTTTCAGGAGGTGATCTATAGATTCTTTCAATTTCTTTTTTTAACCTTTGCTTCTAGAATATAAGGTCAGTTTTTCTTGATAAATCCTTGGAAAAGTATGTTTAAGCTCTTTTTTTGGGCCATGACTTTCAGTAGTCCAATATTTTTAAATGATCTCTCCTGAATGTGTTTTCTGGGTCAGTTGTTTTTTCAATGAGATATTTAACATTTTCTTTTGGTTTTTCATTCTTTGGTTTTGTTTTATTATTTTGTTTTGTTTATTTTTGGGGGGCAATGGGGTTAAGTGATTTTTCCCAAGAGTACACAGTTAAGTATCAAGTTTTTGAGTTCAAATTTGAACTCAGGTCCTTTTGACTCTAGGACTGGTGCTTTTTCTACTGTGCCACCAAGCTGCCCCTGTTTTATTGTTTCTTACTTTCTCACAAAGTATTTGTTCTATTCTATATTTTAAGGAATTATTTTCTTCATTGAACTTTTGTATCTCCTTTTCCATTTGGTCAATTCTGCTTTTTAAGGCATTCTTTTCTCCTCATTGGCTTTTTTGGATCTTTTTTCCATTTGGTCCTATATGATTCTTAATATTTTTTTCTTCAGAATTTTTTTGTATCTTCTTCACTATGTTGCTGACTTGGTTTTCATGATTTTCCCACAATCCTCTTAATTCACTTCCAAATTTTTCTACCTCTCTTACTTGATTTTCAAGATTCTTTTTGAGTTCTTCCATAGCCTGAGCCCAATTCATTTTTTTTTCTTGGAGGTTTTGGATGTAGAAGCTTTGCCTTTGTTACTTTTTTCTAAGTGAGTATTTTGATCTTCCACATGACCATAGTAATTGTCTATAGTCTGATTTTTTCCTTCTATTGCTTGTTCATTTCCCCAGTCTATGACTTGATTTTAATTTCTTGTTAGGGTAGGACTTTGTTAGCAGAGTGGAGGATGTACTGTCCCAAGCTTTTGAGGATTTTTGTAGTTGTTTTCAGAGATTCTTTTGGCATCTGCAAGTTTTCAATTCTTCCAAGGTCTTATGAGAGGTTATGATTATTCCCCTGGTTTGTGCTCTGGTCTGTGGATGACCACAAACACTCCTTTCTATCCTGAAACTGTGAGGAAGTTCCTGCTCTACTGCAGGTAGTAAACTCTGTTGTACTTCAGCTCCTCTTCCTGGGACATGGGGCCCCAGACTAGGGCATAGATTTGAGTATGGGCAAAGCAGTAGTGTCCTGCCTCAGTGATAGCAAAGAGACCCCTGTAATCTCCTTCAGATCCCCTTACTGTCAGTGGGCTGAGAGCTATGGAAGCAGCTGATACTTCTGATTCAATGGTTCCTGAGGCCTGCTCCTTGTCTGCTAGGGTCAGGTCTGCACAGCTTAGGCCTTTACTGAACTGGGTTCCAATCTTACTGTGGGGTGGTAGAGTTTTCCTGCTGACCTTCTAAGTTGTTCTTGATAATCCCTGGGCTGAGAAATCTGGAAACCACTATCACTGCTACTAACCCAGTCGCTCAACTTCCTGCTCCTAGATGATTGGGGTTGGTGTGGCTTGTGCTGCTTGGTGTTCCTCTCTTACCTCAGGGTAGCAGACCCTACCCCAGAATCTTCCATGTTGTCTTTGGCTGGAAAATTGTTTCATTCTTTTCTTTTTGTAAGTTCTGCCATTCTAGAATTGGATTAGATTCATTATTTAAAGATGTTTGGAGTGCTTTAGGGGAGGGCTTAGATGAGTTCCCACCTTTATTCCACCATCTTGGCTCTGCCAAGGAACTACCAAGTTCATATTTCCTCTTTTATAGATGATGACCAGAGAGGTCTACTTTGGATCTTATCCACCACTTTTCATGTAATAAATGCATTATAATTATCAAATGGTTATTAATAGCTTGGTGGGAAATTGGAAGGAATTGTCTCTAGCAGACTGCTCCAGTCTTAATTCTTTTTTTTTTAAATGTCTGAGGCCGCATTTGAACTCAGGTACTCCCTTAATTCTTTTATTTAATGATAATTGCCATCTTATTTCTGCTTAGACTATTATTTCTTCCTCCTTTAAAAAGGAACCTTAGACTCTCTGTCTGGAACCTTTTGGGCTCTGATAGGTCTGTCTTGATTTTATTTTGCCTAGATCCCGACTTATGTTACATTCACATGTTTTTTCCAAGCCTCCCTTCCTCTTTCCCCAGTAACCTTCTTTCCCTGCTTTCTAACCCCGCTTCCTAATGTTGTTTTTTCCTCTAGTAGAACATAAGCTTCTTGAGGGCAGGGACTATTTTTCTTGAGAATCACTGCATGAGTGGTTTCTAAAAGTGAAATGGGCTTCCTTAGCAGGTAGTAGGTTTCCCTAATTGTCAATATTCAATCAAAGACTGGATAGCCATTTATTCAGTATATTATGGGAGGATCTTTGTATAGTTACTGCTTAAATCAAATGCCATTTGAAGTTTAATTCTTATATTTTTAATTCTGGGTTTGTACATTATGCCTCTATTGTCTCTGAGGGCAAGGGTTATGTATTATTTCAGACCTGAGCTTTTAAAAGCAGAATAGAATATAGACTGTCAGCTATAGCTTTAGAACTAAAATCCAGTTCTCCTGATTTTAATTTATTTCTATTTCCATATCATAATTTTGACTTTTTTGGAGTTTTTTCCTTTGAAAACAGATATCTTTGGGTTGGTAATAATGATCATTCCAGGGACATTTTGCCTTTGTCATTTACTGCCAATTTGATTTGGGGCAAGTGATATACCTGTTTAGGACTTTTTTTTTCATTTCCAAAATGGAGGAGTTGGATCAGTGGATAAGGCATTGGATTTAGGATCCTCATCATCATTATAACTAGTTTTATATAATGCTTACTGTGCACCAAACTGAATACTTTAGTGCTTTAGTGCTAAGTGCTTTATAATATATGTTTCATTTGATCCTCACAAAATTGCTGGGACATTTGCTATCAAAATCTCCATTTTACATCTGAGGAAATTGAGGCAAATTAAATAATCTGTCCATGGCTACATAAGTATCTGTGACTGGATTTGAAATTTGTTCTTCCTGACTCTGGGCCCAGTCCTCTATTCATTGTGCCACCAACCTTCTAAGACCAGGGCTCAAATCCTTTCTCAGGCACTTACTAACTGAGTGTCCCTAGAGGAGTCATTTAACCTTATTTAGTCTAGGTTTCCCCATCAATACAATAAGTGATTGAATTCCATGGTCTCCAAGGTCACTTTAATATAAGATCTATGATTCTGACTAGATGGCCTGTAATGTTTTATATTGCTCTAAATTATACCAATATTCTCTGGCCTAAAGTACTAGGAGGTATAGATTGCTGGTTCCTGTTCCTTCCTTTCTTGATGATTCAGATAGTCAATAAACATTTAATAAAAGGCTAAGTAGAAAAATAGGTAGAGTGCTGAGCCTGGAGTTAGGAAGATTTCTTTTCCTGTCTGGCCTCAGACACTAGCTGTGTGACCCTTGGCAAGTCATTTAATTCTGATAACTTCAGTTTCCTCCTCTATAAAATGGATTGGAGAAGGAAATGGCAAACCACTCTAATATCTGTGCAATAAAACACCAAATGGCACCACAAAGAGTCAGACAGGACTGAAACAGCTGAAAAAAAAAACAACAATACTTTTTCCAGAGGTTTCCATTCACCTGTAATCATTTGCTTCAGGATGGTTTTTTAGTGTGGTATGCATAATTTAAGTTTCAGGCTTTCTAATTTTTAAGACACCAGAATTATTTTTTTCTCCCGAAAGAGATTGTTTTCTTAGGTGGTACCTTTTCTATGTCTTAGAGACTCATCTAGGGCTTATTCTCACTCTGTGAACAAATTGCATAGTCAAAAGCCCTAACAATGAAGCAACATCCTTTATCTTTGTGTTTCTGCATTCCCCAGGACTAGCAGAAGAAGGACACTTAACCTACAAATAGCTAGACACTGGTCCCCCTCTTGGTACTGAGTCAGTTGGCTACACTCAACTTCACAATCTTAGATCCTGAGACTGAAGGTTTGCTGATCATAATAGTGTTTAAAGGCAGTGAGAAGGTAGGGGAAAGTAATTGGAAGAATCAGCAGACTTTTTAAGCTTGATTTTTAAAAAGTGGACATGTGATAATCACTGGATAGGAAATTCTCAATACTAAAACTCCCTCTATCAGATCAGATCAGATCAGTGCTGTTGCTCAGTTGTTTCAGTTGTATCTAACTCATCATGACCCCATGGAGGTTTTCTTGGCAGAGATACTGGAGTGGTTTGCCATTTTTGTCTCTAGTTTACAGAGGAAGAAAGGAGGCAAACAGTGTGAAATGACCTGTCCAGGGTCACATAGCTAGTAAGTGTCTGAGGCCAGATTTGAAGTCAGTAAAAGTAAGACTTCCTGACTTTGGGTCTAACACTCTATCCAACATGCCACTTAACTGCCCATATAGATCAATACCTCCTCCGCATTTTTTCTTACAAAGTTGCCTGGGTAAATAACTTGTCTAGAGCCACATAGCCAGGATGTGCAAGAGGTAAGGTTTGAACCGAAGTCTTAGAGATTGACTCTGTGTGTACTATGCCACATTGCTCCTCACGAGCTAGCTATAAATAATAAAAGATTGGAAGAGATTAAAAAAATTATGATTTTTGAGCTTGAGAGAAGGGGAAAAATTGGTACCACAGATATACCCAAAAGAACAAAAGAAATTGTTTTTTTTGGGGGAGAGTAGGAAATATACTATTTTTGACATAAGTAATTAAATAATTTATTTTGAACTTGACAATTTTAAGAAGTATAATCAAAGAACAACAATGACAACAAAAAGCAGATAATATATAAACCCATAAATATCTATTATGTGCTTGCTTTTTAAAATTCATAGTAAAGTCAGCAGTATTTTCCTTTGAAACTCCATTTTCCTCTGTGAATTGAAAAAAAAAGCTTCATTGTTATCTTCCCTTTACCTTCCTGTCCCTCTTTTTTCACCTTTCTTATTGCTATTTCCCATCATTTAAAAAAGTCTGATAGAAGGATATTTAAGTGGAGTTATTACAGAGTTATTTGCTGATATGAGACTGGAGCCTGAGAAAGAAACCTAAGGGAGAGAAACCTCTTTTCTTTGAAAGTCATCAATATAGGTTTGATGGATTAAGCCTAGTGTCAGTATTTGTTCATAGTGAGAAAGAATGGAGAAAGAGAAAAAAGAGCAGAGGGCCAAGAATTGAGCTTTGGGGAATGAACAGCCTACCGTGAGTGGGTAAGTCGAATATAGCACATGGAAATTCAATAAAAACCAGCCATCAAAATGGACATCTGCTTCCAAGAGTGACCTAGGCATCTAGTGGGAATACTGTATTCTAAAACTCAGTATGGATGTGTGGGAGGGCTGTCTGGGGCAGGAAAGTGGCACATTTTAGTTCACGCCACAATTCTCCTAAGAGCCATTGTAGCAAGACTGGAAATGAAGGGTGAACATTGTTTTCTTGTTAAAATACAAACCCACAATCATTCTATACATGCACAGAGGAGACAGAAAACAAGGGATTTCCCCTAATTAAAGGCTTGCTTCCCATTCCTCAGTTTATAGGGTTAGAAGATGGTCCCTTGTAGTAAAAACTACTACATGGGATCTGGCTACTAAATGTCTTTCTCACTTCCTCCTTCATGTTTCAGACCAACCATCAGTATCACAGATGGGGAAAAGGATTTTGGCTGGTACAGAGGGTACTATGTAGTCAAAGACAATAGTGCATAAATGGTCTTTAAGAGACAGCCATAGAGAAGCAGAAAGAGTCTAATTAAAGGGGAAGGATGCAATTTATTTGACAAGAAAATGCTTTCAGTAGAACAGCAGTAAAAGAGTAAGAAAGGAAATGAGAAACACCCTGGTTATGGAGAGAAGAAAAGGAAGCAGGCTCTATTTTATGTCTCATCTGGAAGGAAGGAGATTTAGAAAAGTGTTATCAGCACTTTGTGCCCTTTCCTCCCATTAGCCTTTCTGACCAGTCCCTGAGAGAAGTAAAAAGTGAGGAGTGTTAATTAAGCAAGTTCCTAATTAAGGCAACCCTGGAGGACAAATGTGTGGACTTGCTTTCTAATTGGGAGATTAGGGTTAACCTTCTCACTGGCTTTGTAGAGAAATTATTTAGTCTTCTCCAAACAGACATAGGCTATGAGAAGACAATATGCCCTGGACTGCTTAAGGAGCAGATTTATTCATTTGAAAGCAGGCCTGGAGAGGGCCTGGGAAGTGTGAAAATGACTTCACACTCTATCCAGAGCACTTTTTATCCATGAGAGGCCAGAAGTGGCTAAGACACTATGAAGTTATTTTTTTTTAAATTTTAAAACTGTGCTTCTCTTTCTACCATAATGACTCACTAGGTACAAAGAATGAGAAGCCACATTCTTTTTTAAAAAATAGATTTTTGATATATTTTATTTTTTTATCAACTAGATTTTTCTGTGTCCTTTCCTGCTGAGTCTTATCCTTTATAAAAAAAAATTTAAAGGAAAAAAATAAAAGAAGAAAGAGAAAAAAAATCCCTCCCAAATTGATCAGTATATAAACAAATCTTACAGCATCTTCAATATCCTATAAATATGAACTTTCTACCTCTGCAAAGGAGTTGAAGGGGCAGGGTGAGTGAAGGGGAAGTATCAGCTCATATCTCTGCTTTGAGGCCATGCTTATTCTTTGTAATTTTGCAACATTCATTTTCAATTGTTTTGTGGTTGCTGTTCTTTCCATTTTCATTGTTGTTGTCGTCACTGTGGATATTGTTTTCTTGATTCTGCTTACTTCACTTCTGGTAAGTTTTGCCATGTTTCTTGGAATTCTTCAAATTCATTTTTTCTTGCAGCATGGTAAAATTCTGTTATAATAATATATGCACAATTTGCATAACTCTCTTCCATAGATATGAGAAGTTACTTTCTGTGATCCTACAGGCTGTCTTAGTGAGAAGTTGTTTGACTCTTTAAAGAAAAAAGGGGAAAGAAAAATGGAAGAAGTAATGTTGTTTTGGTAGTACAAGTGACCAAGTTTGAATTCTTGCTACTTGTGTGACCTTAGGCACAGCACTTAATTTCATTGGGTCCAGTTTCCTTATCTTTGAAATGAATATTTGGACTGGATGGCCTTGGAAGTCCTTTCCAGCTCACTATCTATGATCCTATAATGCACCTAATGAAATCCTTTCCATGCTTCAAGGTGATGTTCAAGCACTACCCCTTCTATGATGTCTTTTCTGATCCCTCAACCAGAATTAATCTCTACATTCTTGGAAATATGTATGATTATTGTGTTTTATTTTGGCAACTTTGTAAGGCTATAAATTGCCTTTACTAGTAGAGTTTCCTTACCTAGGTGTCTTTATATCAATAAAATCCTAGGTTCAATCCCCATCCCATTCATAAAAATGTTTCATCTTTCTAGATATACTCTAACTCTTTGTATTTTATCCAGCATTGTATTCCTGCTACCCAACACAGAATTACTTACAAATATAGAGGACATAGTTGTTACTATTTTTGAATTGAATTTGACATCAAATCCTTTCTTTGTTTTTTTTGTCGTAGTCTCTTAAAGGCACATGGTATTATGGACTGCTGTCTTTTATATTTCCTCACTCACTCTACATGACAGCTGAACTATCCCCCACTCTCTGTCCTTTCAAATTCTCCTGGAAGCTACTTGAAGGAGGATCACCTGCTGATCTGCTTACTTACCATTTGCTTCCATTCCTGGGGAATTAATTTCCTTCCTTCCTGTTACAACCACCAGTTAGTCCCCAGATGGTTTGCCAGCTTTTCAGAATCACTCTCTGCTCCTCTGCTGTGATAATTTGAAAACTTGGGATGTATCAAAACCCATTTGGCTTGAAGACAGAGGGAATTTTTCCCAATTTGCTTTCTTGTTTTCTCTTTGGTCAATATGTTCAAATTATCATATGGATTGCCATCATAGTTGGAAAAAATATATATGGAATATAAAAAATAAAAAGTGGTTACTTACCTGCTAAAAAATTTCCCAATCCTCCCCTCCCCTCTCCCCCTCACCCCTGTTACCCCACCCCTGGCCCCATGATTTTGTAGCACTTTGGTCATACACAAATGGGAAAATTAAATCATAAACATGGTCTAGTCATCTATTGATCACACTATCATATTTCCTTGATATCTTCTACCTCCTCAGTCCTGAGTGAAAGATTTCTTTATTTTTGGTGAAGATTTTTTTTAAGGAGTATTCCACAATGTTAACTCACCCTTTGCTATTATTGATCCACAGTCTTGGAATATATGGTTCCTCATCCACAGCATTCCGGTATTTATCTGCATGCCTTTGTTCAGACCTATCCTTCCATGCCTGGAATTCACAGTCTCCACACTTTTACCCTTTAGACTCCTTCAAAGCTCAGCTTAAGCACCACCTCTTACATGAAGCCTTTCTTGATTCTTTTCCTCCTACTGCCTCTTAAAATTGCTTTAAATTTATTTCATATCTTTTTTGATGGTTACTTTTAGATGTATATATTCTTTCCCTGATAGAATGTAACCTCTTTCAGGGTAAATTGAATCGTATGCTCACACTATGCTATACAATGAGCATTGATGATACAAGAGAAAAAAATGAAGTCATCTTTTTCCTTCAAAAATCTCATAATTTATTGGAGGTGGTGGTACAGAGAATAACATGTACATAGACAAACACATACAAATATATAGAGAATAATTATAAATTAATTTGAAGATGGGGAGGAGACCACTAACAACTGGGTGAATGGGGAAGGTCCTGAAGTGGAAATGAGACTGAAGCACATCTTTGAAGGGAACATAGGAATTCTGTGTAGAAGAAGTGAGGAGGAAGAACATTCTAAGCATGGTTGACAGTAGCCTCTGCAAAGGCACAAAGGTATATTATGAATCATTGTGTACAAAAGATTGTAAGGAGGCTGGTTTAGCTGTCGTGTAGAGTGAGTGAGGAAATATAATGGGAAATTGATCTGGAAAAAGAGGCTGGAACCAAATTGTGAAAGAGTTTAGATAATTAAAAAAATTCTTCTTTGTATTCTATCTTAGAGGTAGGGAGTTATTGACACTTTTTTTAGTGACTTGATCAGACTTGTGATTTGGAAGTTGTGCAAAAGAAAGATTAATGAGGGATTTGGGAAGAGAGGGTAGAGAAAATATTCCCTTCTTAATTTTGTTAGTTTTATTGCATATTATGTCTTGTATCTATTGGCTTGCTTTATTCACATAATCAACACCTTAGTACCCTTCCTCATTTTCACCTCTTTCTTATGCTGTTGTACCTTAATTGACTTTCTAGCTTCCAGTTTCTACCAGTTTCAATCTATCTTCCATACAACTTCCAAACTGTTATTCCTAAAACTCTGGTCTGACCATGTCTGACCATGTCTGGTTTCTTCTCAAAAATCCTCAGTGGGTTCCCTATTGACTGTAAGATAAAATTCAAAAAAAAGGATTAAGAAAAAAAATCCTTTGTCTATTATTTCTTTTTCTCTCTAATTATATTTTCTCATTTGCTTTTTTTACCAGAAGTGTTAAATATATTTGAATCATAACCCTCCTGAGTATGACCAGAACTTGATTAAAATGTAATTGGGAAATTTTTAACAAAATAAATAAAAATGTAATAAACATAGGTAATATTACATTTGAAAACTAAGTCAATATGGAGTCCTCAGGGAGCTTTTTGTAAGGATTAATGGCTACTATCTCAATTTGAGTTTGATATCACTGGTATTCACAATAGTTCATCTCTATCTTTATGATTTTACAGGGACCATGTACTTTTTTTTTTAGGTTTTTTTTGCAAGGCAAATGGGGTTAAGTGGCTTGCCCAAGGCCACACAGCTAGGTAATTATTAAGTGTCTGAGACCGGATTTGAACCCAGGTACTTCTGACTCCAGGGCTGGTGCTTTATCCACTATGCCACCTAGCAGCCCCCAGGGACCATATTCTTAAATTCTTTCTTCCTAGTTTCACAGTGCCCTTACCTTTGTTGTAACTTGTTTTGAGAGCATTTGGGGTTTTGTTGGCAGAGATGTTGGAGTACTTTGCCATTTCCTTGTCCAGCTCATTTTACAGATGAGGAAACTGAATCAAACAGAGCTAAGAAACTTGTCCAGGGTAACACAGTAAGTATTTGAGGCCAGATTTGAACATAGAAAGATGAGTCTTTCTGACTACAGGTCTAGCTCTCTATCTACTGCACCACCTAATAACACTTACTTCTCCAGCACACTTGATATTCCTAGCAAACTGACCAACCTGCTCTGTTCCCCATATTCCATCTTCTGTCTCCTTGTCTTTGTTCAAGTGACAGCCATCTCTTGGAATTTCTAGTTTTATTGAAGTCTCAGCTTGAGCATTGTCTTCAGTCTAAGACCCATTGGTTTTTTTTCTCCTTCCCTCCACTCCAATTATTTTGTATATTTTTTGTATTTATTTGGATATATATCATTTCTTTTCCCTAGGATATTATCTCTTAAAGACTGGAATTATTTTTTTTGTCTTCTTATCCATAGTGTCTGGCATATAGTAGGTGTTTAATTAATGCCTTTTCATTTGCATTAAGTTAAACTGTTCCTCTTACCAATTTTTTTTTGAACTGGAGTCTGACATGGCAAGATGAAAATTTATTTGAAAGCTATGTAAAAGATGAATTAAAGATAGGATGAAACTGGAGTTAGAGAGACTGGTTATACTATTACAATAGTTCAGGTGAAAGCCAAAGAAAGTTGGAACTATCATTGTGGCTTTTTGATGTGAATATGGATAGGAAAGATATTTTCAGAGGTGTAATTGATAATATGACACGTGATTGGAAGTGTGTATGTGTGAGGAGGAGGGTAAGAAAAGATTCAAAGATTTCTTTCCCTATGCCCTTTCTTTAGAGACAATTTGATTCTTCATCATCCTCATATCCTATTTCTCTTTGAAAATGTATTAGTTTACTCGTCTCTGATATCTTTTGGTATGTAGATCTTTTCTTTGGGACACCAATTCCAGAAATTATGGAATTCTTTCTCTAACTTCATATTTCTTGGTCTACTGTGACCTTCAGGGATAGAGGCCTCTCTGTTTCTATAAGAGCACGGAGAAAAGTTGACTTACCAGAAAGGAAACTCCAGACATAATTCCTTCAAGATTTTTGCATTTGAATCCTCTAAGAGGACAAGGTGTCAGCATGACATAAAAGATTAGTAGATAGGAAACTAAACTTGGACTTAGGAAGACCTGGGTTTCATATCCCACCTAGATATTTACTATCTATGTGACCCTTAGGAAAGACATTTAACCTTTGGTGCCTCAGTTAACTCATCTCTTTTATTTTTTTCCTGACACGAAGTCTAAATTTGCTCCATTAAAACTTGTACCCATTGATCCTGGTTCTTTTCTCTGGGATGAAAGAGAACAAATCTGATCCTTCCCTCTTCCACAGAAAAGTCCTTTAAATACTTTTACACAAATATATCATTTCCTTCCTGGCTCTTCAAGTCTCTAGGCTAAACACCCTTATTTGTAGTATCTCCTTCTGTAATCTATTATTTGTGTGCTCTTAGAATAATCAAGTTGGCTTAACACCTACAGTTTCTAGCTCACCGGTGCTTGAATTAACTACTGTCATTTACATGTGAATTCCAAGAATAACATTCATGGCTCATTCATGTTTTGCTATCTTAGAATCTTGTCATAGTTCTTCATTCATCATAGCTGTTTTGGAGGAAATGTAGAGCAGTTAACCCTTAATTTTGTGTGTGTGTGTGTGTGTGTGTGTGTGTGTGTGTGTGTGTGTGTGTGTACATTTACTTATTGCTCTCATGTCAAAGATATAAATCATATTTCTCTGTAGTCTCCTTGCTTCTGTTAGCTTGACGATTAGGAAAAGCAAATGGTTCTAGAGTCACTTAATTACTTTCTGCTCAGAATATTAACCTAGTCTTTCTGTCTCTGTCTCTTTCGTTGTTTCTCTTTCCCCTCCTCCTCCTCATCTTTTCCTCTTTCTCTTCCAAAAAAGACTTTTTTTTATTCCTCTAACTCCTTTTCTCCCTCCCTCTCTCCTTCCTCCCTTTCTCTTTCTCCTCCTCTTCCTCTTTATCTCTCCATCTCTATTTTGAGATTTTTGTCTCCCTACCTCATCTAGGCTGAAAATACAATGGTCATTCACAGAACCTATTCCTACTGGTAATAGATATTCACACTTTGACTTAATTACTTTTTCCTGATGTGAATTGGCTCTATTCTCCTTAGTCAGCCTGGTGGTTCAGTCTCAGGGACACATCATATTGGTATCAGATTTAGTTTAGAAACTGGATTGACATTCACCTTACTGCAATTCAGAACTCCTGAGCTCAAGTTATAGATCAACTTTCCTGGTAGTAGGGATTATAGGACTGCACCACCACACCTTGGCAACTAATATTTTTCTGATGATTAAGTGGGAAGACCCTTTATCCAGAGTTTGCCCATTTGTTAAAATCACAATCAAAGAACTGGGTTGTTCTGGAACCAGTTCAAACTAGCTTTTAAGAGCTGATTATTAAATTTTCATTGTGAATATTTACACTTTGGAAATTGATACACACTACAAATTGGGCTTGATTTTTTGGGTTGATTTTCTGTACTTAAGAAAGTGATGGAGTAAATGCAATAATGCCAATTGAATTTAAAAGTGTGTTGTGCTTACATTTCCTATCCCAGAGAGTCAGTAAATGTTAAACATTTACCAATACACCCCTATATAGAACCATAGAATGTCAGAGTTGGAAGGATACCAAGAGATCATCTATTATAATTTCCTTGTTTTAAAGAGTGGGAAGATTGACATTCAAAGACCTGAAGAGGCTTGACCAAGAGTAAATGGTTTCTAAGCAGCTGAATTATAGCTCAGATCTTCTGATAAATTAACAAATATCTCTCGAATGTCTTTAGTGTAGGCAAAATGATAAGGGATGTGTTATCAGTCAGTCCATAAGCATTTATTAAAGCACTTATTATGTCATTGAATTAAGATGCAATAGAATCCAAACTCCTCATTTTACATATAAGTAAACTGAAATACACAAAAGTTAAGTGACTTCACTTAATAGAATTTGATAATAGAATTTGAACTCAGTTCTTTATGATTAAACTCAGCATTTTATCCTCTATATCATGCCAGATACTGAACTAGTTGCTGGAGATAGAAAGAAAAAGTGAACACAAAACAATCTATACCCCTCAAGGAGATTAAATTCTTCTATATGGAAAGATAGTATATATGCATATGTATATATGCACATACACACACACATATATATATAAAATATATATTTATACATACATATGTGTGTATTTTATACACACACAGACTTGCATGCAAAAATTTACTAAAATACATAATATAAAAGGTTAGGGAAGAGTCCACTATCAAAACTAGAATTTCCTAGTCAAACAAAATGAATAGAAATATTAAATAGGAGGCAATCTTTTTTTGGGGGGGATGAGAATAGAAAACACTAGTAGCAAGGAGGAGAATCAGGAATTGTTTTATGTAGGGACAGGTATAACAGCTTAACTTTAAAGGAAACTAGAGATTTTAAGAGATAGACATGAAGAGATAATGTATTCCAGGTATGAGATACAATCAGTACAAAGGTGTAGAAATTGGAGATGGATTGTCATTTCTGAGGTATAGCAAGAAGGCCACTTTGATCAAACTGTAGAATATACACTTGGGAGTATTGTTTAATAAGGCTGGACAGATGATGGTTTAGAGCAAGGGTGAGGGCTTTAAGTGCCAGAGATGTTTGTAATTGATCCTGGGGTTGATACGGAGCCACTGAAGTTTACAGAGCAGGAGAATGATATGATTAGACCTATGCTTTACAAATAGCTCTTTGGTAGCAATGTGGACAATGGGTTGGAGAAGAGACAGATATGTGGCAGGGAGACAAATTAGAATAATCCCAGTCAGAGGTGAATGAGGACAAAGAATAGGATGCTGACTCTGCCCATGAGAAGCTTCACACATGTTAATCCATGGTCACCCTATACAACTCTACATATGCTATGTCCCATGGCACAACCAATGAATATAGTTAAGAAAAGGAAGGCATTATTTTCAGTTGGAGTGGTCATGGAAAAGAATAGGGTAACTAACTTGCTCTCAAAAGATCAGAGCTGCCCATGTGTCTATTTAAGAGCTGAACCTTGATCATCTGCAGACCACAGAAAGGCAATTATCTTTCCAAGTCACCCGGAAACACATATGGTACTGGCAGGACTTGGAAGGGTCAGAAGGAAGGAAAAGAGTCACTCCAGACTCTGAAAACTGAGTATAGGCCTTTGCTTAAAATACTCTTTCTTTCTAAAGTTGTTATCTTTCAATACAGCTATGGGGGGAGGGGTGATGAAATCAGGGAATCTAGATTTGAAGGAGGAGGGAACACCTATATATTAAACATCTTCTCTATGCCAGACACTGTGAAAAGTTGAATCATATTTGGGTGAGTGACCATAGCCTCAGTTTCCTTATGTAAAATGAATAGTATGAATTCTTTAAAGTTCCTTTTAACTATAAAGCCTAATATTCCATCTGAGAACAAATATTAATAATCTCTGTTTGAATCATTATCTATTCTTATGATTTTTTTCTTTTCCTGTCTTTGGGGCTACTGCCTTGATCCTTCCTAGGGCTGGTCAGTTATTTACATTTACTTTCTACCAAGGAAACTTTCACCACATGGGGTATTTCTTAGAAGCTGTCTTTTTCCTTTTCTTTTTCTAGAATATTATCTTTATACACACACACATATACATACATGCATAGTATGCATGTGTGAATATGTATATATACACAGTGCACTTATGTTTCTATTTATGTATACATTTATGTATGTGTGTGCATGTGTGATGTTATCTTAGTGATGTAGTGGAGGCTTTTTGTCTCTAGTTTTACTTTTGAGGTAATGGCATTCAAACTCATTAACAGCTTCCCCCTTTGCATACCAATCAGTTTTTTTATATGCTTTTGAAGAAATTGATCTTCTCCTGGCTAGCTAATAGACCTTCCAACTCTGCCTTTTAGGTAGTCATTTTTTTTTCTTGCATTTTTTAGATCTAGTGACTCTAGGGGATGATGAATTCTGGGGTCATTAAGAACAATGGAGTCTTGCAAGAAATTTTAAGATTTTAATGAAATAAATGAATGGAGTAAAAAGATAGATTGACTTAGTAAAAAATATACTTCCTTCTTATTCCATAGTTATCCTTGTAATTGAGGAAGACTCTCATGGGATCTTCAACCTAATTATGGATTGACTCCCTTTGACTAATCTCTGGGCAAATATAAAAAGAACTGCATGTGATGGGAAGGCATGGATGGGTTAAGATTTGTATAATCAGAAGGAGTACTCACATTTGAGATTCAGAACCAACAAGTAATGAAAACACATTGTTAGAGGCAGAATGGAAGATCATCTTTTAAACCAACTCCACAATTTTACAGGTTAGGAAATTAAAGCTCATAGAAGGGATATCACTTCACTTCAATCATTTATTTCAAATACCTAATAAGGGCAGAGTCCTAGTGATGAACTAGGTAAGACTCTATTCCATTCCTCATGTTTCTTAGAATCAAGTTTGTAAAGATGATAAAAATAAAGATAAACTTAATATGGAAAAGGGAAGAGTCACTTTATTTATGAAATTCCAAATTACTTTCCCAAATGATTTCCAACATGGCCTAATTGTCTTTTTTGTCATCTTTGCCTAATTGCAGGGTGTGAGATGAAACCTCAGATTTGTTATAATTTTCTCTTAGAGATTTAGAGCATTCTTTCATGTGGTGATAAATATTTTACAATTCTTCTTTTGAGAGCTACTTGTTTATATTTTTTTGACCAATTATCTATTGAATGACTGTTATCTATATGTATGCACACATATATCTAAGCCCTTATTTGAGAAATTTGATAAAAAGATTTCTTCCCATTTGATCATTCCTTTCTTATCCAAGGAGCATTAATGCTGTCTGCATAGAGACTTTTCAGTTTCATTTAATTATAGTTATTTATTTAATCTTTTGTAATTGCTTCTGTAACTTGTTTGGCTGACTATATATATAGCTCTGAGAGATGTAATTGTTCTCTTCTAATTTTTAATAACATTTTTACTATTAAAGTTATGTATTTATATAGAATGTACTATAGAACATGATATAAAGTGTTTGGCTTAAGCCTAATTTCTGCTAGACAGTTTTCCAGTTTTCCCAGCAGTTAAGATCAAATGAAGAATTTTTTCCTGGGCAATTTATGTTTTCCACTTTATCAAACATTGGGTTATTGAATTCCATTGTTTCTGATTCTCCCTTGTCTACTCTGTCGTACTGATCTGTCTCTATATTGTTAACCAGTACCAGATGGTCAAATTTGAGGTCTGGAAGTACTATCCTCTCTTCATCCCTACTTTTCATCATTTCTTTTGATATTCTAGATATTTTGATTTTTCAAATGAATTTTGATATGTTTGTCAAATTCTATGAAGTATTCTATTGGTAATTTGAGATACCATGAAAAATGTAAATTAATTGGTATATTGTCACTTGTATTATATAGGTATATCTTAGCCACAAGATAATCTTAGATAGCCTTAGTCCTAGATAAGTCTTCCAGCTATTTAAGTTGTTTTTTATTTCTTGAAGCTCTTTGTAATTGAAACTATACAAATATTTTGTTTGTATTAGTTTGCTGATTCCCAATAGTAATACATTTTGTAGTTATTTGGAATAGAATATTACTTTCTTTTATGCTTCTTGGTTTTTTTATTATTATGTAGAAATGCTGTTGATTTTGAGGGGTTTATTTTGGGGGGGTTTACTGAAGTTATCTCAATGAATATTTTTTACTTCAATACATTTTTATCTCAATTATTATCTATTACATAGGATATTCCAAGTATACCACCATGTCATTCCCAGATGGGGATAATTTTGTCTCCTCTTTATACCTTTAATTTATTTTTCTTTTCTTATTGTTGTTGTTAATATTTCTAGAATGCCCTCTAGAGTGCATTTTTGAAAACAGTTCTAGTGTATTTCCATTGCATATGATTCTTGCTTTTGATTTTAGAGAAATAAAAGGACTTTTTTTTTAAAAAAGGTCCCACTATACTTATACTTTGTAGGGTTTTTAGCAATAATGAGTGCTGTACTTTGCTGTGTTAAGATTTTAAAGTCCTTTATAGTGTAGCCTCAACTTGACTTTCAAGCCTCATTAGATTCTGATTCTTCTCTCTCACTCTGATCTGTTCAATCTCTCTGTTCCTCATACAAAACATGTCATCTCCTGCTTATGCCTTTGTACTAATTGTCCTCAATTCTTAGAGCATATTTCTTTCTCATCTCCAATGCAAAAAATTACTCTTTTTCTTCAGAATTCACTAGTACCACTTTCTACATGAAACTTTCTTGACCTCTCAATTGCTAATGTTCTGCCTTTCAAATTACCTTGTATGTAACTACTTTTGATTTGTTTCTATTTATTCTCTTTAGATTTATTCTATATATATTCATAGATACTACTATCCTTTTAAGGTTGTAAACTCCTGTGAGTAGGGATTATTTCATTTACTGTGATTTTATCTTCTACACTTAGCAGAGTGCTTGGTAAACAATAGTTGCTTAATATTTATTCATTAGAGATGCAAATCAGAGACTAGAATTCAAGACTCATTCTTTTTTTAATGATATTTCTTCCCAGTTACATGTTAAAAAAGCTTTTAATATTTAAAAAACAAATTTTGATGTTCAAATTCTATTTCTTCCTTTCTCTCTCCCTTTGTCCCTTCCTGAGATGGCAAATAATATGATAGAGGTTATACATATGCAATCATAGAAAACATTTCCATATTAGTCATTTCATAAAAAGAAGACTTGAACAAAAAGATAGAAAGTGCAAAATAGTATTCTTCAGTCTGTATTCAGCTAGAATGAGTTCTTTCTCTAGAGGCAGATAGCATTTTTCATCATGAATCTCCTGGGATTATCTTGGATCATTATATTATTGAGAATAGCTAAGTCATTCATAGTTGTTAATTGTACAATATTTCTGTTACTGTGTATAGCATTCTTCTGGTTCTGCTCACTTCACTTTGTATCAGTTCATACAAGTCTTTCCTCTTAGCACAATAATATTTGATAACAATTACATACTATAATTTGATCAGCCATTCCTCATTTGATGAGCATCCCCTCAATTTCAAATTCTTAGCCAACACAAAAAGGACTGCTTCAAATATTTTTGTATAAATAGTCTCTCCCCTCCCCACCTTTTTTGATCTCTCTGGGATGTAGATCTAGCAGGGGTATTGATGGATCAAAGGGTATGCACAATTTTATAGCTCTTTGGGTATAGTTCTGAAGTGTTCTCCAGAATGGTTGGATTAGCTCACAATTCTACCAATTAGTGTTCCAGTTTTTCCATATCTCCTTCAACATTTATAATTTTTGTTTTTGGTCATATTAGTCGGTTACTCAGAGTTGTTTTAATTTGCATTCCTCTAATCAATAGTGATTTAGTCAACTTTTTAGACTAGAGATAGCTTTGATTTTTCATCTAAAAACTGCCTGTTCATATTCTTTGATCATTTATCAATTAGAGGGTGACTTTTTTCTTATACATTTGATTCAGTTTTCTATGTAGCTGAGAAATGAAGTCAATTGTTCATCTATTTATTTATTTATTTATTTATTTTTCCAATTATATGTAGAGATAATTTTTAATATTCATTTTTGTATAGTTTTCTCCCTCTCACCTTTCTCTCTCTCCCCTCCCCTTGGCAGCAAACAATCTGATATGTTATACATGTATATATCATCTTTAGCATAGTTCCACATTAGTCAAGTTGTGAAAGAAGAATCAGAATAAAAAACCATGAGAAAAAAAACAAAAGACAAATAAAAAAGTGAAAATAGTATGCTTTGATCTGCATTCAGATTCCTTAGTTCTTTTTCTGGATGAAGATGATATTGTCCATCACAAGTCTTTTAGAATTGTCTTTGATTTCTGAGAAGAGACGCTGAAATATACAACTGATGTTGAGGTATACAGTGTTTTCCTGGTTCTGCTTATCTCACTTAGATCAGTTCATGTAATTCATTCCAGGTTTTTCTGAAATCTGTTGGCTCATTGTTTCTTCTTCTTTTTCTTTTTTTTTATTTAAGGCAATAGGGTTAAATGATTTGCCCAAGGCCACACAGCTAGGTAATTATTAAGTGTCTGAGGCTGGATTTGAACTAGGTCCTCCTGACTCCAGGGCTAGTACTCTGTCCACCTGGCTGCCCCGTGGTTTATTGTTTCTTATAGAGCAATAATATTCCATTACATTAATATGCAACAACTTGTACAGCCATTCCCCAAAAGATGGGCGTCTTCTCAATTTCTAATTTGTTGCTACTTACAGAAGGAGTTGCTATAAATATCTTTGTATATGGGTTCTTTCCTTTTTTTATGATCTCTTTGGATTATAGAACTAGTAGTGATTTTGCTGGATCAAAAGGTGCCCACAGTTTGATTTCCCTTTGGTCATAATTCTAGATTGCTCTCCAGAATATTTGAATAATTTCACACCTCCACAAACAATGCAATGTTGTCCTTATTTTTCTACATCTTCTTTGATATTAATATTAATCCTTTTCCTTTTCTTTGACTTGATTTTTTGACTGTGGGCAGACATAAGAGAGTCTAGTGAAGTTTATTACACCAAACTTAAATTCCAAATGAGTCAGGGATGAGGAGGAGAGACTTTTCTCCCTCATTTCAAAGTTGTTTGGTTTAATATTTCCTCTGTGCAGATTTATCATTTACATATCTGGAATTTAAAAATAAGCAATTTTGACCATTAATTTCATGCTGCTTCTGGAATCCTCTTCCATTTTTTTCTCTTGAAGGTTATACCTCCAGATGACACAGAGCTTTTAAATGATTACTTACATATTCATTACTGTAGTGGAATTCTCTTTCACAACTGTAGCTGCTGCCTCATTGAGGTATGTCTCCAACCTGGATGATATTTTTTTTGTCCTGATGGAATTGATAGGGCACACACTATTTGCAGTCACTCTAAAAGTGTTCCCCCAGCCCCTAGGATGTAAGGATATTATATTCTTCCCTTTACTCCTGTATCATTCACTGTTTAGGAGCCTCCTTACCTCTGACCCTCTTCATTTCCTAAGTGTATTCATTTGATTTAAAGCAGAAGTGGAGTATCCTTCTCTTGAGGTCCACTGTGCCATTTAAGTAATTTAGGGGAGAAGGAAAAAACATCTAATTTACCTTTAAAATTATGATATTAAACCAATATTTCCATATTGCCTCCAGGAGGAAGTATAAACTCATTTGACATTTGAAATCTTTCATAATCTGAACCCTTCCTACTATGCCAATCTTTTTATACCTCACTCTTCTTCCCAAACTTTGTGTATATGTCATTTTTGTATATTATTCAGTTTTCTTGATGTCTGTGTTAGATTTTAAAGCTCAGTTCTCTTGATATTCTCTTCTTTCTAATTTTTTTGTGTCATTTCTCTCTAAGGACACACACTCCTCCTATGGTTGACTCCTCTTCAGTCTCCTTTGCTGAATCTTCATCTAGGTTATTCTTGGTAACCATGAGTATCTGTCCTGAACTCTCTTCCTTTCTCTATCTAAATTATTTTTCTTGGTGATCTCATCAGTAACCATGGATTCAGTTATCATCTCTATGCAGATATATTTATCCAATTTGGTACAGTGGAAAAAGTTCCAGGTCTGAAGTCAGGAAGGCTGCTCTTCCTGAGTTCAATTCTAATCTCAGTCACTTACTAGATGTGTGATCATTGACAAGTCATTTAAACCTGTTTATCTCAGTTTCCTCAAGAAATAAATTGAAGAAGAAAGTGGCAAACTATTTCAGTATCTTTGCCAACAAAACTCCAAATGAGGATTACAAAGAGTCAGAAGCAACTGAAATGACTGAGCAGCAAAAACAACAACCATCACCTCTCTTTTTATCTTCATTCTTGCATTTCTTGGACATATCTCACTGGGCATCTAATAGACACCTTAATTCAATATATTTAAAACTGAATTCATTATCTTTCCCTCAAAAACTCTCCTAATTTCCCTATTACTGTCTAGGGTACCACCATCTTCCTAGTCATACAGGCCAGAAACCTAGATGTCTATCTTTATTCCTTGTTTCTCTCCTACTCTATATTCAATCATTTTCCAAGTCCTATATTTTTTTTAATCTCTGTAATCTCATTCAAGTCCTCTTCTTTCTTCTACCACTGCCACCAAGACTATTTTAGAGTAACCAAATTTCAAAACAAAATCTTTAGACCAATGATACATACTCAAGAAGTATGATAGCTAGATTGACCCTTAAGATACAGGACAGACAGGGTTCCTGGGAAAAAAAGAGCTGAGGGTGGACTTAGAAAGTTAAGCCCTGGGGTGAGGGACAAATTGAGGTGACATAGTCTATAATAAAGTAAGAAAAACCCTGACCCTTGGGAGGAAGCAGGTCTTATAAGAAGACAATTCTTGTCTAGTTGTGTTTATCCAACTTGTAGGACTTTTGGAATTTTTTCCAAAAAATAAAAAAAGGATAAAGGTCAACCTCTCTTTAAAAATAAACACCAAACCCCCCAGATTTCTAATCTAATGATTACTGATCAGTACAGCAACAAATTTATCATGTAGAATTGCGGTGGCATCTGCTAAATACAAAGTCATAATCCTTTGTGGCATAAGCAACAATTTGTTTTTGGTTGCTAAGTAAATAACAGCTGTTTAATGACATCCTAGAGGGGGATGGGAAGACCAGAGTTTTACAAGCTCTTTTTCTCCTTAGGAAACAAGTCTAAAAACAAAGATGACATTATATCTATAAGTTGCTGACATTTCTAAGATTCCATTCACAGCAAGGTCAGTGGATACAAAGTTGTCTTTCACTAGCTAGACTTGGAAAATTACAACATAGAGCAAAAGAGAGATTGTTTTAGGACAGCCATAAGTAAAGTGATGATTTGCTCTCTTTCCCTTTGCCCAAAGCATAAAATCAGTGTGTTTATACTTTTTCCTTTATCTTTCTTTACTTTGCATTTTAATAAATCCTTTTTCTAAATATCTTATTCTTTTTTCAAACAATTGAGATCACTTTGTATAGATATTTTTCAATGGATAACCAAGCCATCTCTCAGTTAATAATCATCCTGGTGTAAGGCATTAGAGTTCTGAATTTGGAGAAAGGATGATAAAGGTATGTCTCAGCATACCATGATGCTGGGCAAATTAATTCCTTTTAACCTCAGTTTCCTTATCTGTAAAACTAAGAGGTTGGATTCAATATCATTTCCAGTTATAGATCTATAAAGATGTTCAAATAAAAAACAATTTTTTTTCTTTTTTCGTTGGTGAATGAATACACTTAGGAAATGGAGAGGGTCAGAGGTAGGGAGACTCCTAAACAGTGAATGATACAGGAGCAAATGTTTTATTTTCTTTGCCTTTCCTTGCATTTGTCATACTTTTTAGTTATAATGAACTTTACTCATTTTATCTAATTCAACCCAGTAAGCAATTTTAAAGTAACTACTATGTGCAGGATCAATAGATTTCTGGATTTGGAATTAGGAAGATGTCTTCCGAGTTCACATTATTAGCTTTGTGACCCTATTTATCTCATTTTCCTGATCTGTAAAATGAGCTGGAGAAGGAAATGGCAAGTCAGTCCTGGACCTTTGCCAAGAAAATCTGAAATGGGCTAACAAAGAGTCTGACACAACTCTGACTCAACAGCAGCAGAAAGTATGTGCAAGGTATAATAGGCAGCAAGGTATCCTTGACAGAGAAACTGGTCTCTGAATCAGGAAGGCCTAAATTCAAGTCCTGCTACTGGTTATGTGACCCTAAATAAGCCCCCAGAAACTCTTTTAAGAGCAGGTAGAAGGAATTTTCTCATCAGGAAATCACTATGTCCATGAAATCACATATTACAAACTTCCTCTCTCCCCTTTCTGGCCTTCTCCCCCCGCCCAGCCAATGTATAAGGTGCTGAGGATATGATAAGCATCATTTATATAGTGCTTACTGTATGGTAGACGTGCAATTATTATCTCCTTGAACCCTCATAGCAACCCAGGGAAGGAGATGCTAGTATTATTTTTTATTATGTAAATATTTTATTTGTTTTCCAAATACATACATTGATAGATTCTGCCAATCATTTTTTGGGGGCAAGATTTTGAGTTTTACAATTTTTCTCTCTCCCTTCCTTCCTTCTTCCCTCCCCTCTCCCCAATAGAAAACAATTGATATAGGCTTTACATTTACATCCATGATAAGCATAGATCAAAATTGAATGTGTTGTGAGGGGAGAATCAGATCCAAAAGGAAGAAAGAAAACATTAGAGATAGCAAAATGACATAAGACAACTTTTAAAAATTGAAGATAATAATCTTTGGTCATTTAAACTCCACAGTTCCTTCTCTGGATATAGATAGTATTCTTCATCACAGATCCCCTAAAATTGTCCCTGATTATTGCATTAATGGAATGAGCAAGTCCATGAAGGTTGATCATCACCACATGTTGTTACATTGTATAATGTTCTTCTGGTTCTGCTCATCTCACTCAGTAGGAGAGAAGCTATTATTATCTACATTTTACAGATGTAGAAACTGAGGTAAAAAGGGGTTAAGTGACTTGTTCAGGTTCACATAGCTAGCTAGTATGCATCTGAGGCCAGATTTGAATTTGGGACTTCCTGAGGTCACTTCTCAAAGAAATCACATTAGCTTGAAGGATGTAGTATAAGATAATTTGAGGAGTGGGAGAATTTAATGGTAATTTCTTCCTTTCTTCTCTAATCTCTTTATGATGTGACATTTTATATCTAATTCCTGCATCTATTTGCTACTTATCTTGGTATATGGTGAAAGTTATTGGTCTAAATCAATATTGGTTTTTTAGGTATCCCTGAGGTATATAACCTGGAGTTATATTGACCAAAGGTCAAACTGTACTTCAGGCACTTGCTAGATGTGTGACCTTGGGCAAGGCATTTATATTTTGTCTCAATTTTCTCAATTGTAAAATGAGGATCATAATATACTTACTTCACAGAGTTGTGCAGATCAAACCAGACATTTATAAAGCATTTTTTTACAGTGTTGGCACATAGTAGGCATACTTAATAAATATTTATTTTTTCTCACTTAACCTTTAATTCAATTTCTGCCTAATGTCTAATTTCTAATTTTCTAAGCAGTTTTTGTCAAATAGTGAGTTCTTATCCCAGTAATTTTATGTCCTTTGGGCTTTTAAATGGTAATTAGATCCATTTATGTCTATATGTTCTGAACCTAATATATTCTACTGATCAACCTTTCTCATTCTTAGAGAGTATCATTTTGGTGATTGTTGCTTCATAATATAATTTAAGATTTGGTCCTGCAATGTGCCTTTCATTCGCATTTTCCTTCTCATTATTTTCCTTAGGATTCTGGACCGTTTATTACTTCAAATGAATTTTTTTCTTACCCTATAAAGCAACCTTTTGATATTTGATTGGTAAAATACAGAATAAATTAATTTAAATATCATTGTTTTATATTATATTTGTGCATCCTACCCATGATCAGATTCCACTAGAACCATTCTTTTTATAATTTCTTTTGGAAAAGGACTAATATTCCATTATATTAATATGCCATTATTTTTTTCAGTCTTCTCTTAAATGAGAGATACTTCCTTAGTCTCCAGTTCTTTGCTACTACAAAAAGAGCTGCTATAAATATTTTTGTATAAGTATATTTACCTAGTCTTTTTTTAATCTCTTTGGAGTATGGACATATTAGTGTATTGCTCAAAGGGATATATTTGCACAGTTTAGTGACTTTTTGAGCATAGTTCCAAATTTCTTTCCAAATAACTGTATCAGTTCATAGATCCACCAACAGTGCATTAATGTATCTATTTTCCTGTAGTCCCTCCAACACTTGTCATTTTCATTTTTTGTCAGCTTTGCCAGTGTAACCAGTTCTAGGTGGAATCTAAGTGTTGCTTTTCTTTTCATTTCTCTGATTATTAGTGATTTGGATCTTTATTTTACATAACTAGTAATAGCTTGGATTTTTTTCCCTTTGAAAACTATCTGTTTATGTCCTTTGGCTATTTATCAATTGGGAAAGAGGAAAACAATTGTTCATAATTTGATTCAATTTAACAGATATTTATTAAATATCAATTATGTTGGGTGGTGAGAATATAAAGATGAAAGATCAGCCCCTGGTCAAGGAACTTATACTTTAATAATATAACTTAATAATAACAATATATACCATATACCCAGATACTTATGGTACAAAGTATTATATAATGTGAATAAAGAAGAAATTCCAAAGAAGTGTCATAAGGAAACAAAGGCAAATCTCACTTTCAGATAGAATTCCTTAAAGAAAGAAAAGAGTTGTTACAGATAGAGAAGAGAATGAAGATCATTTTATACATGGAAGGAAGGTTCAGAAGCCCAAAGAGGAGTGTTAGTAGATAAGATTATGGAAGAATTAGTAAATATTTGTGAATTAGAGAAATATGATATAGGTTGGGGATAGATCAGTGAAGATTTCGAATGTCAGGCTGAGGAATTTGTATAATATCCAAGAGGCAATAAGGAATCACTTAATATTTCTGAGTGGGAGAGTGATGTAGTAAGAGAGACCTTGGCATAGGAAGATTTGGCAATGGTGTGAAAGCTGAGATTGAAGGAAGAGAATGAAGACCAGGTAGAAGGCTAATTAATACAAAGGACCTGGTGAAAGATGATACTTGTGTGACTGTGGGAGAGAACACAGATTCATAAGATTTATTCCTTAAATATTATTTTATTTCTCCTCAATCACATGTAAAAACAATTTTCAACATTTCTTTTTTTCAAATTTTGAGTTCTACTTTTCTCCTCTCCTCTCTCCCCTTCCCCATTCCTGAGATTGTGAGCAATCTGATATTGGTTATATATACAGTTATGTAAAACATTCCATATGGATGATGATGTTTATCCTTCATTCTTGAAGAAGACTATGACATCAGGGAGATGATACCATGACAAGCATGGATTTTGAGTGAAAGGGTGCTGTGATAAGTCACAAGTCTCATTTTCTCCTCCAGAACCATCTGAGTCCAGTGTCCAAATATGAATCAGGACAACTGGAGATGACCCCGTATGTGTGGCGATCAAGGTTAAGTGTTGCCCCAGGGTCACGCAGCTAGTTAGTTTCAAGTGTCTGAGGCTAGATTTGAACTCCTGAACGCCTGACTCCAAGGCCAGTGCTCTCTCCACTACACCACCTAGCTGCCCCAAAGATTGAGTGGATCAAAGAATAAATCATAGAAACAATTGATAGAAACAATTGATAATCTTATTTTTTTTGCAAGACAATTTTGTGAAAGAAAATTTGAACCCAAAACAGTGAAAAATAGTATCCTAAATTCTTCATTCAGACTCTACTGGTTCTCTGAAGATAAATACATTTTTCATCATGAGTTCTTTGGGATTGTATTGGATCATTGTATTTCTGGGAATGGTTAAGGCATTCGCAATTCTTCATTATGTAGCATTGCTGTGTATGTATGTTGCTCTCCTCATTTCACTCTGCATCAGTCTAGGTAAATCTTTCCAGGTTTTTTGAGGTCATCCTATTCATCATTTCTACTTATAGCACAATAATATCCCATCACAATTATAAAACACTTCTTTAGTCATTCCCCAATTGATGGTCATTCCTTCAATTTCCAATTCTTTTCCAAAAAGAACTGCTGCAGAATCATAACATTTAAAGTTGAAAAGGACTCCCCTCAAAGGAAACAGATCATGTGGAGAGGGGTCAGATGCCAGAGATCTTACAAGTGTCTGAGGCCGGATTTGAACTCAGGTACGAAGAAATAACAGGATTTGGCATACAACTTGCTAAAGTAGGTATGCGAAAGGGAAGAGTCAAAAATGATTTGGAGGTTTCCAGTTTAGATATCCGGGAGAAAAGAGTTGTCATCAATTAAGATAAAGAAGTTAAGGGAGAGATAAATTTTGCTGGGGAAATGCTGAACAATTTGAACACATTGAGTTGGAGTTGCTTGCAGACACTGCGGGATACAGACTTGACCCCCAGTCAGAGAAAGGCTGGGGCTGGATATTTCTATTTTGCCTTGACATGCTTTATTAGCAAATAGTATAGCTAGAAAGTAATACATATTTAAAAGTCATCTTTACAGACAGTAGTTGTGGAGTGGGCATACTTTTCTTAAAAAAAAACCCCTCAAAACCTTGCTTTGGGCAAGTTAATTTAAACACCCTGGGTCTCAGTTTCCTCATCTGCACAAGTAGAAGGTTGGCCTAGATATTTTGAAGTGCATTTCAGCTTTTGCTCTAAAAATCTATGATTATATGATGTCTTCCTCTGTTTTGGCTTAAAACAGAAAGCAGGCTGGAGTCTTGATCTTGAAAAATGAGCCTCAAGGGTTTACATAACTTTCCAGTGGCCCCGGTCTTTTCTTTTTAAACAACATATTTATTCTGTGATAACAAATGGATGTTCCAAGTGGCTTGTCATGGTACAATGTCTGAATTGTTTGGGTAGTGTCTACCTGTCTCCTTGAGCCCACGACATTTTTGACATTCACAGAAAAATGGGGAATCTACATTCTTTCATGGCCAACAGACTTAGTGACCCACTGAATTGTACATTATGGGTTTAAAAATGGCTTTTCTATGTCATTTTGGAATTTTTCCCATAAACACTATGTAACACAAAATATCCCACAGTCAGGTTATGAGACTAAATTGTTCCTCTTGTCCCTAAAATATATATTGGACTAAATTGATTTTTAATATCCTTATCAACTTCAAATATCTGTGAACTTATAATTACATTTAATTCAACATGAATTTATTTAGTATCTGTGGTACTTAACCAAATTCAAATACATTTTTGTGTTCCTGAGGTGCTTTTGTTGTTTTGTGTTGATTTTTTTTGGTATTTGCAAGGCAGTGGGATTAAATGACTTGCCCTAGGTCACACAGTTGGGTAATTATTAAGAGTCTGAGAATGAATTTGAACTCAGATCATCCTGATTCCAGGGCCGATACTATCCACTGTGCCCCCTAGTTGCCCCATTGTGTTGAATTTACTTCATACCTTGAATTACAGTGTACCTTATAATTATGTAGTAAATCATGAAAGGTAACAGGGAGACAAAAAAGTCTGTGTTCTCAAGAAGTTTACATTCTAATCAAAGGAGGATACAATATATATATATATATATACACATATATATATCCATGTATAGATATATAGATAGATTTATACATATATACTATAGATATGTGTGTATGTCTTATATATAAAATATTTATGTGTAATTATAATAAGCAAAACAAGATAATTTCAAGAGGGAGAGAATATTAACAGTTGGAAGGAGTCAGGAAAATTTTGTGTAATAGGTGTCATTTGAACTTTTATTTATTTGTTTGTTTATTTTGAATTTTGCAATTTTTCCCCTAATCTCGCTTCCTTCCCTCCACCCCCCCTTGAACTTTGTTTTGAAGGAAACTAGGAATTCTAAAGAGCAGAGGTTAGAGGATGTATTCCAGACTTTTTGGCCCACCTGTGCACATTATGGAAGAAAGCAGTGAGATGAAATGTCATGTATGATTTCCTACAATATGTTTTGTTTCTTCCCTCTGAGATTATTTCCAATTTATTTGTATAATGTTGTCTCCTGCCATGGATCCATGGATTGTGAACTCCTTAAGGGCAAGGACTGTCTTTTTTTTGTTTTTTAGCTTTTCTTTGTATTTTCAGTGCTTAACACAATAGTCATCTTCAAGGTATCAGATACCATTGAAACATACCTATGGTAATGTAATCAATTGAGAAGCATAAGCTTTTAGATTTGGAAAATGGGTATCAAGATTTACCTAGTAAAGAGATCATCTAGCAAAGTGTCTTGCATTTGAAAGGCACTCAATAAATATATAATTTTTTAGTTTTTTAATTTTTTTTACAAGGCAATGGGGTTAAGTGGCTTGCCCAAGGCCACACAGCTAGGTAATTATTAAGTGTCTGAGGCCGGATTTGAACTCAGGTACTCCTGACTCCAGGGCTAGTGCTCTATCCACTGCGCCACCTAGCTGCCCCAATAAATATTTTTTGAAAGAATAAAAATGGAAGTGTGAATCTAGTTCAGTGGCTTCATTTTACTGAGGAAGCGACAGAGGGTCTGAGAGGTTCTGACCTGATACAACCAATAATAATAGAACTTTTAGATGTGTGTTTTAATTTAAAGCAAGCTGAGACATTGCTTAGTTTAAGACTTTAGGACAGTTTCAGTTTTTTTGTGCTTTAGTAGTTAAACAGATGGGTCACTGTGGCACCAAAGAGAAGAGTGGGATGGATGGGATGGCATACCTGGAATACAAGTTCTGATTTTGTGTTCAGCTACTGACTTTGATTAGCTTTGTTATTTTTATTCTCTGAGGTTCAATCTAATCATTGATGAAATGGGAATAATTATAACATCTATATCATAGGTCTTTGGAATATTCAAATGAGATTTTTAACTATACTTTTCAAATCTTAAATGTAAATGTTAGATTATGCTAAAAGAGTTATAAATCTATACCCCCTTTGATTCAACAATTTCATTATTAGATTAGTTTCCTAAGGTTATCTAGGGAAAAGGAAAAGAACTTATAGGTTTTAAAATATGTACAGCAGCTCTCTTAGTGGTGGTTAAGAGTTAGAAATTGAGGAGATGGCCATTTGTTTGGAAATTGCTAAATAAGTTGTGATATATGATTGTGATGGACTAAAGCTGTGCTGTAAGAAATGTTGAGTAGGTTGATTTTTAGAAACAGCATGGAAAAATGTGGAATAATGGAATGAAATGAGCAGAATAGATTAGCAGCAATATTGTTTAAAGAATAACTGTGAATGACTAAGACATTCTGACTGTTATCAATGTTCAAATCAACTACAAAGGACTTATGAAGGAAGATGCTATTCATATCCAGAGAAAGAACTGGTAGACAAATTACAAGTATATATGTATGTATGTATATACATATCAAATGATGACCTCTAGGACTGGGTAGGGAGGAAGGCAAGGAGATAGTTTGGAACTTAAAATTGTAACAAAAATAAAATTAAAAATAATTATTAGTTATTTTGTGATGTTTAACATTTCAGGAAACTTTAGATATTTATTTTCCCTACTTATTCAAGTTACTCTAACTACCAAAAAAAAAAGAGAATTTTTCAACCCTTATTCACTTAGAGCTGGAAAGGACCTCAGAGACTATTTACTTCAGTCTTCTAATCTTATATAAGAGGAAACAGAACCAGAGAAGTTAATTAATTTGCCCAAGGTCATACTGATAATAAATAACAGTGGTGGGATTTGATTTCAGGCCTCTAAAACTCCAGAATTAATGTCTTTCCTCATACTACATTATGTCTCAAGAGGGAAGACTTACTCAAGAGAGAAGTGCTTTTGTAAATTTATCAGTCACTGTTGCACCTGTTTCAAGTTGGACTTGATCTCTATTGGGAGGGGAGAGAAGAGAGGATAGGCTTAGCAAAGGAGATTGTTTTGTCCACCAGGGGCTTTTACTCACCCCACATATGTCACAAGTCAAATTGTATTGAATTGATATTTTAATGATCTTAGTATCACTTCTATTAGGTACTCTTTCCACTGCCTTCTCATCATTCAAGACTGGAATGAAAAGATGTATAAAATATCTAATAGAGGTGCTAGGAGCAATGAGATGTCAAATGACTTGCCCAGATTCACCTAACCACTATATGTCAGAGGTGAGATTTTGAATTCAGGTCATTTTTGAGTGATGGGCTGGCTTTCCTTCTTCTTTACCAGGCAATGTGCTAAAATGGCAAATTATAGAACAGTGACTGATCTCCAGGAAATTTCCTTACCAGGACTTTTAAAGACTTGGGTTTAGAAGGCTAATAAGTGTTTGAGACCTGATTTGAACTCAGGAAGATGAGTCTTCCTGATTCCAAACCCAGCATTCTATCACTGTGCCACTTTGCTGCCTATCATTTACTCTGTATTTTATTTCTAAATTTAGTAGGAAATCTGCATTCTTTCTCTTGCCAAATATACTTAATTTTTTTTATTTATTTAAGTCAATGGGATTAAGTGACTTGCCCAAGGTCACACAGGAAATTATTAAGTGTCTGAGGATGGATTTGTTTTAATCCATTGGAGACTGGGAAAGCACAAGAACATCTTATCCTATACAGGATACAATGAGGCTAGTCTCAGAGGTAAGACACTAAGATTAAGGAGGACTGGAAAGTTCATTTTGCAGAAAGTAAAATCATAGTTGAGACTTGAAGGTAGCCAGGGAAGCTAGGGGGTGAGCATGATGAGGTGGAGTATTCTGGACATGGGTTCAACTTAGAGAAAACACTAAATGTTGGAAGATGGAGTACCTCATAGAAAGAACAGCAAGGAAGCTACTGTCCCTTGATTATAGAAATGGGACTCACGTAAAATATAAGAAGATTGGAAAGGTAGGATGGAGGCAGGTTAAGAAGGGCTTTAAAATTCAAACAAAGAAATAGATATTTGTATATAATATATACACATGTTTATATACATAAAATTCATATATTCATATATATACATACATATACACACATCCATCCATCCATTTACATATAAAATATTGAAGGTAACAGAGAATCACTGGAGTTTATCAAGTAAGGTTGTGACATAGACCTGCATTTTAGAAAGATCAATTTCAGAACTTAGAAGATGGACCAGAGTGAAAAGGGACTTGAGATAGGAAGAACAACTGGTTGGCTAAAATCTAAATAGACTGAAATATGGAGGGAATCTTGGGAATTGGAGATACTGTTGAGTACTTGACTCTCCATGACTGCAATTTTGGGATTTCTTGGCAGAGATACAGAAGTGGTTTGCCATTTCCTTCTCTAGCTTATTTTACAGATGAAGAAAGGCAAACAGGATGAAGTGACTTGCCCAGGATCATTCAGGTAGTAAACGTCTGAGGTTGTCTTTGAGCTCAGATCCTACTGACTCCTGAGTCAGTTCTTTATCTGTTGTGCCATCTAGAATTGGAGATAGCTTGTGCAAATGAAGAGACGTGGGACAATATCAAAGAACTTACTATTCTAGTCTGACCAGAGCATAATGGTGTGAGAAGTATGAAGTTAGGCTGAAAAGGTATGTTAAAGGTAGATTGTAGGGAACCTTTAATATCAGAATTTGTTTTGTTTTGTTTCTGAATAGCAAAACAGTGAATTAATATATAACTGAAATATAAATACAAGAAAGAAATCATGTGGTAGAATTATTTGGTTATTCACAAATGAATGAAATCTGGGAGATGAGAAAGAAACTTTTTGCCTAAAATTTGCATATGACCCCTTAGCATAATGTCCAGGTAGGAAATCCTTTAGGTTATATGAACACCCTGAAGCTTTTGGAGCAAAGGATGACATATCTGGACTTTTGCAATAGAATATTTTCTTTGCTAGTGGTGTTCAGGATAGATCAAAGAAGTTTGAAGCAGGGAGAAAACTTATGATTGTTTTTGTTACAGTAGTTTGTGTGAGAGAGAATGAGAGCCTGAATTAACATGGCTGTAGTGAGAAGGAACTACATGAGGAACATGGAAGAATTTTAAAGGGAATAGAAACTGGGGACAATTGATTTATGTGTGGAGAGAGAGAGAGAGAGAGAGAGAGAGAGAGAGAGAGAGAGAGAGAGAGAGAGAGAGAGAGAGAGAGAGGACTTTTACAACTACAATGTGATTTTGGGAAACTAGAAAGATTATAGTGCCATAAGCAGAAATAGTGAACCTCAGAGAAAAGGTAGATTTTGTAGTAGACTGGGAAGAGAAATTCAGTTTTGGACAGGTTTAGTTAATCTCTCTGAAAATCAATTTCTTCCTCTGCAAAATGGGTTAATAATAGGAAAGCAATTTATAAACTACAAGCAATATAAACATGAACTCTTATTACTTACATAGCACAAAGAGTGACATTGTTCATGTTCTGTAAAACTTTAAAACCTAGAGGTGGTGAAATGGTACACACATCTGGAAAGGGTTTTGAGATCACAGGGCTGCAAGACAGGAACACTCACCTTTCTGAGTACAAATCTGACCCTCAGACACTTATTAGCTGCATGATCCTAAGCAAGTCATTTAAGTGAGATATTTAACTCTATCTATATGGCTCAGTTTCTTTATCTGTAAAATTAGTTGGAGAAGGAAATAACAAAATACTCAAGTATCTTTGCCAAGAAAACCCTAAATGGAGTCCTGAAGAATCAGACATAACTGAAAGCTGCTGAATAATAACAGATAGGAGTGTGTGTGTGTGTGTGTGTGTGTGTGTGTGTGTGTGTGTGTGTGTGTGCGTGTGTGTGTGTGCATGTGTGTAAAACAGTAAAAGGATGGTATTGGGTTGTTTAATAACTAGAGAGAAGGGAGAAAACATATATGTATATATATGGAAATTACTTGTTTATTTTTCTATATTCTATTTAGTTTTAACATCACTACAATAGTCATGTTATAAAAGTTATGTTTGATTTTTTCTATATTCTAAACATATTAACCTTTTAGTTTTTTGTTCTCTTTTTTGTTTTGTTTTGTTTCTCTTTTGTTCTTTAGTTTTACATATGTAAAACTAGAGCCATTATGCCCAATCATTCAATATTTCGAATCTGTTCTCCATGTGAATTTAGAAAGGGCCTCTTTTGTCCTTTGCTAATTCCAAAATAAACATTTCCAGCTCCTCATCCCATGTGATATAGGGGACTGCTTGGTAGAATTTGTACCTTTGTAGTCTCTTTGCTCACAGAGTTTACTTGAGAAGAATCAAGATATTCTTTATTAATAGTTTTTTAGAAAACTTTTCTACCAACACAAACATTGCTAATCAAATGATAATTTATTTTACTATTAGATGAGTAACTAATTCTGTTTTAACTTGCAAATTAATCTTTATGCTACCCATTTAAGACTACTGGCCAAATTTCATTATTTAACTTGACCACGTGTAAGCAGTGGTATAAAGGGCAATTTATCATTACCCTCACTCCCATCCCTTCCACAGCCAACTCATCATTTAGACTGAAAACTCCTCAAGATTAGTTTTGTGACTTATTTCTCTGTGTGTTTTCCCCAGAGCTTTGTATATAAAAAAACTGAAACACTGATTGCTGAATTGAATGCTTCAGGTCTATTTTAAATACTTTTGCTTATAATCTGAAAGTCTCAGGTAATAAATACAGATAGAAGTGAGCTCAAGGGAACTGAATTATGCTTATATTGGAATTGACTTTGCTGCATATTCCTTGGGTGGGGAGGGCTTGTGACATGAAAGGTTGGTTCTGCTGAAAATCAGAGGTTTTTTCACGTGGACTAGGAGGACTAAGGTGAATTTTCCATACTCAGCAGCAAGTTGGTGGGTCAGCAGCTGGAGGGAATCTGATGGGAACTGAGAAGATAAAAGTTGCCGTTCCAGTCACCAAACACTGGAAAAAGAAAGTGTGAGAAAGATGTCCTTTTATTGGAAAATGCCTCCTGTTTTTCTTTTTGCCATGTCACAAGCCCTTCCTACTTTTTCTTTTGCTAGAGGAGCTGAAGGGATTCAAGTAATACATCTTTATATTTTGGAATAATAAAAGATTTAATACAAAAAAGAAGGCTAGAAAGAATGCATTTTGGGGAGGCAAAGGGAAAACAAGATTAGGAGGTTGGGAGTGGGTAAACATTACACAGGAAAAGAGAAGAAATGAAATAACTTGAGACAACCTGACCA
Source organism: Macrotis lagotis (assembly GCF_037893015.1). Classification (NCBI taxonomy): domain Eukaryota; kingdom Metazoa; phylum Chordata; class Mammalia; order Peramelemorphia; family Peramelidae; genus Macrotis; species Macrotis lagotis. The sequence continues at coordinate 20,150,584 of NC_133665.1, forward strand.
AGATTGGGTTCTATATTCACTATTAGTAAGGCACAGATAAGGACAGAATATGAGTCTAAGAATGCAGGAAACAAGTAGGAAATGGTGGAAGCTTATGATCAGTTTTGTGAGTCTTGGAATAACTTTTGTTTCCTGAATGACATTGATTGAGCTATTTTTCTTTTAAAAGGGGGGTGGGAAATGAAAGGTCAACATTTTGCTTATCAAATATTCTAAAACAGATCATGGAGAAAGAAGGCCAAAGAGAACTTGCCAAAGGGGGAGGGGGAAAACCCTCTATGTGACCCATTCTAAAATTGACACAAGATCACAACGTCTGCAAATACAAGCAGAAGACTGAAATTATTGAAGTATGTTCCATCCCATCTTTCACTGTAGGTTAATCTCAATTTTATTTCTCCTTACCTGAAATATCTCCTTTAGTTATTACCAAGAAGATAGTTTGGGTGACCTTGTAGGAAAATTTAGAAGGCAAAAAAATGTTAGATATCCTTATTTATGACCAATGTGGTTCTGAAAAAATGAGATTCCATGTTTCAACTGCATCAAATTTTATTTTTGTTTTTTTTCATTGATCCAATAAATACTTGAGCTTTTGCTGCTTGCCAGATCTCCCACTAAGGGTTTCCTTTGAAGCCTTATTTAAGTGTGGAGTAGCTGTTGGACTGAAATTATCATTAGTATCAGTTTGCCTGAGTGACCTCATATACAGGAATATGTAGAGTGTTAAGGAAAAAAAAGTTTTTTAAATATTACTCTTTCTGAGCTCTGTAGTCATGACATAAAGGAAGGCTTAGTGTTTCAACTTCATTGTTTTATTTTGTATTTGTATCTTAGGAACTTGAGTGGCTACTGTGTGCATTTGACTAGTCAATAATGGATCTTCCTGCCTGAAATCTTTCCCTACTCCAATCCATTCTCTGTTCAGCTGGTCAAGGTGATGTTCCTTAAGTATTGGCTTGACCATTTCATTTACATTTCCTCCCCCCCCCACCAACTCAGTAAACTTCAGTTGTTCCCTATTGTCTTCAATATTAAATTATTAAATTAAAAAAATCTCCTGGCATTTATCATAATCTAACCTCTTTCTACCCTTCTAGTCTTCTTACCCCTTGCTCCCTGCCATATAATTTTTGATTCAGTGTCATTGGAATTCTTCTTGTTCTCCAAATAAGACCCTCAATCTCTTTGACTGCCCCCCCAAACCTGGAATGTTCTCTCATCTGCACCTCCTGGCTTCCATAGGATGTCTTTCCCAAACTTTCTTAATTCTAGTGTCTTTCCGATTTTCATCATTTTTAATTTTTTCCTTTTTTATACCTTTTTGGCATTATTTGCTTGTCTCTTGCAATCTATTGTGAGCTTCTTGAGGGTAGGGACTATCTTTTGCCCTGTTTTTTGTATCCTTAGTGTTTAATATAATCCTTGTTATGTAATGGGCATTTATCTACACACATATATACACATGCATCACACAAATGTAATTTAAATCAAAACACACACATCTATGTACATCTCAATGCATACATATGTATATAACATACATAGATGAGTAACTAATTCTGTTAGGTATAGACAGTGCACTTGTATATACACATTTGTGTTTTTATTTACATTTCCATATAGATATAGGCTTCTAGATTTCCTACTAAAGGCTTCCTAAGATGGCTTATTGTGATGTGGAGGGGATACTGGTTTCACCTAAGGCTACTCTAGCAGAATAGGACTATATTATTTTCCATAAAACTGGAAAAGATTCAAATAACCCAACAGTATTTTATCAATTAGGAATAATTTATCTAAGCCATAAACCATGCAAAAAAATCCCTGCAGGTTGTATATTGACTTTAGAAAGTCACATTTTAACATAATATGTTTTATTGTATTTTTAATTAATTTGTTAAATATTTCTGAATCATATTTAATCTGCTTCAGCAATATTTGAAGTGAAGTTACCAACAGGCATATTTGACATCTCTGATTTAGAACATTACCCTCATTTTACAGGAAATTAGGCCAGTGGAAATATTTATCCTAAGGTTCTACAGAGGGTAGTCAATAGAGTCAGCATTTCATTCCTGATCCTCTGACTCTATATCCCACATTCTTTCCACTATATTTAAACTACTTTTCAGAATCCTTTGTCACCAAGATAATGATTTCTCCATAAATAAGAATAATGAAAAAAAAGATTGGAACCTCAATTCTGTCCAATAAGATCATATCCAGAAAGGGATGTAGATCATAGAAAATTATAGCTGGCAGTAATTCATCTAATCCCAGACATTTAATAGAGAAAGAAAGTGATGCCCAGAGAAGTGAGACAATTTGCCCAAGTGTATACAACTAACTAATGGCAGGACTGAGGTTTTTAACCTCGCTTCTCCCCAATACAAAGATTCACTATTCCACTTTGGATTTGTGTCACACTCTGTTCAATTGTTATTTTTTTTGTTTTCTCTGATAATAATACATTTAATAATATACTGTCTTGGTTGATGATTAAAAAAATTCATAGTTTTATGGCTGCTCAGTAACTTTGATGAACTTAGAAAGCTATCAGTTTTCTCCCTCTCCCTACCATAGAATCTTAATATCTAAATTATTCCACAATGGCCCCAATATGAAATGGTTAATTCAATTTCTATATAATTATAAGTAATTATTGATCTTGTTACCATGCTATTCTGGCACTTCATCCCCTATATTAAAAATGCTTACGAACAAGTAGATGGATTTAGAGAAACTTCAAATCTTATGATTTGAAATTTAATTGTGATGGGCGTGAATAGGAAGCTCAAGAAATGGAAAGAGAAGCTGGGAAGAAAACAAGAATGTTATAAACATGTTGACAAACCGAAGAACTGGCAGATGGTCTTCCTGCTCACATGCTTTAACAAGGACAAAAGCAACTTGGGGTCAGAAGTCAGGGACACCTGAAACAATAGTGAATAGAAGGTTCTCTATTCACCAAACAGCATTTTTGTTTTCTATCTCCTTCCTCCTTTCCCTCTTTTTCCTACTCTTCCACCTCTACTTATTGTCTTCCTTTTCATTTTTTTTATCATTTCTGTCCATATGACAGTCTTGTCAGTGGTATCAGGTTATTGATCTCTGCTCTGTGATAAATGACCTTCCCTGTTTTGTTGGTTTTGGCTAGTGGTAGGTAACCTCTGTTTTCTTATGTCTGACACAGGTTGTCAAATAGAACAATTTCATACCTTCATGGAATGAGCTTTTTCTAATGAAATAAGACTAGCTATAATGGCATGCTGTTTAAAAATATTTAGCTTGTGAATTTTTAGAAATATTTAAATACCTTATAAATTCCATGAATTCAAAACAGACAAATAGTAAGGACTTGGACACTTGCTCTTTAAAATGCACAATTGAAAATGTAGATAAAATATTTAATCCAAGACAATTGTCCTTGAACTTCAAGGGAAAAACTTTTGACTTCTAATCAGGGAGCAAGAAAAGAAATTTATGAGGACTAAAATATAGCAGCTAATACTAATAAGTGTAATGAGGTCAGCAGGCTCTACCCCAACATTAGCATATAATGTGAGAAAGAGATAGATGAGGAACGCCAAAACTTTTGGGTTGGTTTGTGGTTGTTACAGATTGGCTTTCTGTGTATTATATTCTAGACTTTTTGACCTGGGATCAGTGAATTTGTTTTTAATTGTATTTTGACAGAAATTATTTTGTAATCCTATGTATTTTATGCATTTAAAAGCATTATTTCAAGAGTTCCCATAGTTTTACTCTGACACAGGAAAAGGTCAAGAATGGTAGATTTCCCTAGATGTGAATCAAAGAGAGCCATAGAATTTTAGATAAGCTAGGTATGATAGACATCTGGAGAGAACTGAAGTGTAATAGAAAAGAATATTCAATTTTCTTAGCAGTACCTTTTTAAACTGACCATTTTATTAGGGCATTAAAAACTTCATAATTAAATGCAGAAAAACCACATATGTCAAAAGCATCCTTTTCAGATTATAGTGCACTAAAAATTATACCCAGCAAAGAACTATGGAAACAGATTAAAAATTAATTAATTACAATTAATCTAATCTTAAAGAATGAGTAGGTTAAAGACAAGTAGATGCTTAAAAAATCATAGAGATTAAAGATATAGAGATAAAGAAAAAGATATAAATAAGATATAAAGATAATATAAAGATAATATATAAATATATAAAGATAATATGAATATATAAAGATAAAGATAATAAATAAGATACAAAGAAAAAAGATATAGAGATAAAGAAAAAATCATAGAAACAATAATTTCATTAAAGAGAATGACAATAGTGAGACAATACCAAAACCTATGGGATGTAGCAAGAGGAGTGAACAGAGGAAAATGTATATCTTGAAATTCTTATATCAATAAAATAAAGAGAAGACTAATGAATTGAATATGCACTTAAAATATTAGAAAAGGAATCAATTAAAAATCTTGTTTAATACCAAATTGAAAATCCTAAAAATTAAAGCCGAGATTAATATTATTGAGTAAGTAAGCCATTGAATTAATAACTAAAACTGGGAACAAAAGACCCAAAAAGTACAATGATTAAAAAAAAGAGAAGAAAAACAAATCAGTACTATTAAAAATTAAAAGGACCAAATATGCACTAATGAAAATGAAATCAAAGCAGTTATAAAGATAATTATTTTGCCCAATTATATGCCAATAAGTTTAATGTCAGTGAAATAGAAAGATATTTACAAAAATATAAAATTCCCAAATTAACAGAAGAAAAAGTAGAATATCTGAACTTATTTTAGAAAAAAAATTGATCTATTCATTAATAAGCTTCTCAAGGAAAAAACATCAGGACCAAATGAATTTACAAGTGAATTCTAGCATCCATTTAAAGATCAACTAATTTCAATATTAGATTAATTATTTGGATTAATAGACAAAGGAGTCTTACCAAACTCCTTTTATGAAACCAAAATGAAACTGATACCAAAACCAGGAAGAGCAGAAAAACATAGAAAGGTATGGGTCAATTTCATTAATTAATATGGATATAAAAATCTAAATAATATGTTAGCTAGGAAACTATAACAATATATTACAAGGTTATACATTGTCACCAAGTGGAAATTTTTTTTAGTTTTTTTTTTTGGAAGGCAGATGGGGTTAAGTGGCTTGTCCAAGGCCACATAGCTAGGTAATTATTAAGTGTCTGAGACCGGATTTGAACCCAGGTACTCCTGACTCTGAGGCCGGTGCTTTGTTCACTACGCCACCTAGCCACCCCTGCTCACCAAATGGAATTTGCAGGAATGATTTAACATAAGGAAAATTCTTAATATCAATAACAATTAATAACAATAAAATCAATAGCAAAAGTAACAGAAATCATATGATTATAACAATAGATGAAGAAAAAGTTTTCAATAAAATGCTATATTCCTTCTTATTAAAAACACTTGAGATAGTAGGTTGTAAATGATTTTTTCCTTTAAATAATAAGTATCTACCTAAAACCATCAGTAGGCATTATTTGTAGTGGGGCTAAACTGGAAAGGTTCCCAATAAGGAACAAATATGCCTATTACCTCTTATATTATTTAATATTGTATTGGAATCCTAGCAATAGCAATAAGAGAAGAAAAAGAAGTAGAAGGAATCAGAATGAGCAATGAAGTAAAAATACCATTTCTTTTTGCAGATGTTATAATATACTTGGAAAATCCTAACGATTCAACTATCAAGATAATTAAAATAATAGTTTTGGCAAAACAACAAGATATGAAATAAAGCCACATAAATCAAAAGCATTTCTATATATCATCCACAAAATGCCATAAGAGTTTTACATTTAAATTGATTTAAAATAACTGAAGTTAGTATAAAATACTTGGGAGTATTCCTGACAAAACAAATCCAGGAACTACCCAAACATAATTATAAAATGCTTTTTATGCAAATAAAATCAGATCTAAATACATTTGAGAAATATTCATTGTTCATGGTAGACAGAGTCAATATAATAAAAGTGACAATTTGCCCTAAACTAATCTATTTAATGCCATCCTAATTAAATTACCAAATATTATTTTACTGAGTCAGAAAAAATAATAAAATTCATTTGGAAGAAGAAAAGATCAAGAATAGCTAAAGGACAAATAAAAATATAAAGGAAGGAGTTTTAGTAGTACCATATCAAATTATAAGGTGGTAATTATCAGAATTATCTGATACTGGCTAAAAAATAGAAATTAATGGATTAATAGATTATGGGAACAGAGGAGACATAAAATACACAGTAGTAAATGATTATAATAACCTTGTGTTTAACAAATATAAAGATTTAGACTCAAGATAAGAATTCATTAAAAATTATTAGGAAAGCTGGGAAACTGTCTGGCAGAAATTGGGCATAGACTAATATCTTACACCATTTACCAAGATAAGATCAAGATAAATACATGAGTAGATATAAAAGGAGATATCATGAGAAAATTAGAACATAGAAATTGATATATGGTTAGGAGAACAATTAATGAATAAACTTCATAAAGATAAAGAGCATTGTGAAATGCAAATGTGCAGTTATGATTATATAGTTAAGAAGTTTTTATTCAAATAAAAGCAATGAAACCAAGATCAGTTGGAAAACAGAAAATTGGGGTAAAATTTTTATAGGTAGTTTCTTAGATAAAAGTCTCCTGTCTCAAATATATAAAAAATTTTGTCAGATTTTTAAGAATACAAGTTCCTTTCCAATTGATAAATAAAGGACATGAGGCAGTTTTTTTCATGAAGAAATAAAAACTATATATATATATATATATATATATATATATATATATATATATAATATGGTCATATGAAAAATGCTATAAATCACTAGTGATTAGAAAAATGTAAACTAAAACAACTTTGGGTTGTCATTTTATAACCATAAAATTGGTATAAGTGATAGAAGGTGAGGGCAACTAGGTGGCACAGTGGATAGAGCACCAGCCCTAGAGTTAAGAGGAGGACCTGAGTTCAAATTCTGTCTCAGACACTTAATAATTACATAGTGTGACCTTAGACAAGTTACTTAAACCATTTGTTTCTAATAGTAGTCATCTCTAGTGTTGGGTGGAGAGGAAAAAAATGAGCTCAGAGAACAAAGAAAACTTGGAAGGACAGAAAAGCAGGGCAGCTTTAAAAATGATGTGTAATGCTTATTACATAGTTTTTTTTAAAGTAAATGGTATAAAATGGAAATTCATGGTTTTATATTGAATCCTCTCTTTTATGTTGTACTTGGATGTTTTTTAATGTATTTAATGTATTTAAGTTCATGACTAAAAATATAGTATGTTCTTTTAGTTCTATTTTTATGCATTCCTTCATGTAAATATTTTATTTTTTGTTGAATTTTTATGTGCAATATTGAGATTAGAGTTGCCCTCAGCATGAGCAAGATTCATGTTCAAGGCCTTCCTATGAGACACCTTGGCCATGTAACCCTAAGTAAGTCTTAACTTCTCTGTGCCCAAGGCAATTCTCTAAGACTGTAAGTTTCAGAGACAGTGCCAGTACTTAAGAGTAGAGAGAATTTTTTTCGTTCAGATTTTTTCCAAGAATAAAACCAAAGATCTGAATTGAAAAAAAAGATCCCATTATGATTTTATAGCATCTGTTCTCATTTCCCAGTCATTAGCTACCCAGTTTTCTTTGAGACATTTTTTGGTGAATTATTTATTTGTTTTGGTGTGGGGGCTATAATAGATATGTATTTTTTTAAATTGGTAACCTCTCTGGTATACAGTTCCTGTATTATGCTTACTGATTAAAAAGTGATAGATATTTTTAAAAGAAAAATATGGAATTAAGCAAAAGTTGGTCCAATGTATATCTTAACAAGTGTAAAAATGCACTTATTATACCATTCTTATACCAACATTAACTTTCTAGTCTTTAATTATCTTTATTAATTTGGAAATCAGGATTCAAATTATATTATTTTAAATTCTGAATTATTATAATTATAATTGTTTGAGAATTACTTATTAATTTCCTACATTTTGGAGACTTGTTATGATACATTCTAGACATATTATTAGTATTATAGAGAAATAAATCTTTTTTAGATCAGTTTTTCATCCAACTACCCAACATTTAATAAATGCTTACTGTGTGTCAGACTATGTGCTAAGTATTAGAGATATGAAGAAAGGCAAAATTAATACTTACCCTCAAGGAGCTCCCATTCTAAAGGGGAGAAAACATGAAAATTATTAGGCTGAAAAAGTATATGTATGAATGTAAATACATGTATAAACATATATATATATATACACACACATGTCTATCTTAATATCTCAGAGAGGAAGGCACAATATCTCAGAGGGCACTTTGGGGGGGAGGGGAAGACTGGAAAAGATCTTTTGCAGAAGATTGGATTTGATCTGTGTCTTGATGAAAAACAAGGAAAATAAGAGTTTTTCCTTGTAGATTTATTGCTTTTTATTGGGCAAAGGCTTTTTGTTCACATAATCCAATTCATCTATTTTCTTCGATTCCTCTGTTCCATCTAATAAAGGACTTATTTTATTTCCTTGTCCTGTTTTTTAAAAATTAGATCACTGATCCAATTGGAATTTTTGTGGTATTTATTATGAGATATAGTTTGTTGACAATTCTCATCAACTCACTCAGCATCCTTTTGAGACTTCTGATTATCTAGTTACATATCATAGTCCAGTTCATTATTCAGTTCATTATTTAATGTACTTTAATTTATTGGAAAAACCTAGTACTAGAAAATATTGGTTGCTACTCTATAATGTAATTTGACATTAGGTACTATATATCTCTCTTCTTTTTCTTTCATAATTTTTCTTGATTTTTTAAAAAAATAAGATACTTAATAATAAATACAAAATTAAGCTCAACAAAAATAATTGTTCATTCAAATTAACTCATAAAATATTAGACTATAACAGCAACTCTAGATTGGAAAGCAACTCTAAACAATTTGTTGTCCACAAATATCACACCTAAAGTGGATTCATCAGACTTATAATGGAGACCAGTAGTACCAGAAGTAATTATTTAAAAAAATTAAGAACAATAATCTTGATGTCAAAGACTAAATATAGATATGACTATAATTGAGATGTGAAAGCAAATTATGTTTTGCTCAAAGAAATGATAAAAATCTGCATGAAATGTATATATGTTTATATTAATTGATTGATATAATGACTAAAATCTTAAAATATACATTGAATAAATTATAGTGAGATAAAGAAGTTGCTAATTGTTAGGGATATTGATATGTTCCTTTCAGGCAGCAAGAAAATTAACAGAAAGACAAACTGAAGAAAATTTTAGGATACCTAGAAAAAACATTGGTGACTACTGAATGGAAATAGAAATAACTATACATATTGCTCAGTACTTTATAGCATCTTTGAAAAACTGGATCATGTTTGAGGCCAAGAAGAAATTTTAAGTTAAAGCAAAATGACATAGAATATACCTACTCAAAGAAACATTCTCATTTACTCCAATGAATCTTTGATCTCATCAATTCAGTGGTGTCTATTATCACTTTAGCAATGCAAATTGTGACATGTTCACACCTGCCTGCCATCCTGTATGTCCTCTTTGTTGCAGGAGGTCATTACAATATCCTGGAGGACTCTCTCTCTCTCTCTCTCTCTCTCTCTCTCTCTCTCTCTCTCTCACACTCTGCAAGGCAATGGAGTTAAGTGACTTGCCCAAGGTCACACAGCTAGGTACTTATCAATTGTCTGTGGCTGGATTTGAACTCAGGTCCTCCTGACTCCAGGTCCAGTGCTCTATCAACTGTGCCATCTAGGTTCCCCTATCTGTTTCTTAATATCCAAAAGATATCATTGGGATACATGGGAAATTCACTATTAGTCTCACTTGGACTTTAAATTTAACCATCCCATTTTTTTGGTGATCATGACACTATCTTCTATGATTCTTCTTTGTAATTCCTTATTTTGTATGGGTTATAGCTTGGTTAAATTTTCCATGTTTCTCTATGTTTCTCTCTGGATAAATCTCAAAATATTCTGGAGTGCAGTGTTCTGTGAACCAAAGTCACAATCTACCAGGTGGCAGATTATTATTTACTTTAAAATTATTATTATTTATTTTTAATATACTTTAATATACTTTAACATTTATTTTGAGTTCCAACTTCTCTACCTTCCCTAACCTACTGAGATCAATTATTATTATTTAATTTTAAAATAATATACTTTAACATTTATTTTGAGTTCCAACTTCTCTCCCTTCCCTCACCTACTGAGATCAATTATATATGTAAAATCATGCAAAACATTTCTACATTAGCCATGTTAAAAAATAAGAAAAATAAAAGTGAAAACTATATTTCAATTTGTTGTTAATTCATTGGTTATCTCTCTGTATGTAAATTTTTCATCATGTGTGTGTTGGAATTGGTTTGGATCCAAATTGCATTTAATGATCAGTGCAGCTAAGTCTTTCACAGTTGATCATTATTACAATATTACTATTACTATGTACATTGGTCTTCTGATTCTGTTTTTATTTCATTTTGCATCAGTTCATGTAGATCTACCAAAATTTTTCTCTCATCTTTTCTTATAGCACTTTCTTATAGTATTCTATCACAATCACATACCACAATTTGTTCAGGTATACACCGATTGATGGGCATTTCCTTAGTTTCTAATTCTTTGTCACCACAAAAAAAAAACACACTAAAAATATTTTTGTGTGTAGGCTCTTTTCCTCTTTCTTTTATTGCTTTGGTAACTAGACCTAATAGTGATATTTCTAGATCTGCACAGTTGAACTGGTCATAGTTCCAAACCACTATCCAATCTGCAACAGCTCCAATAGCACATTAGTGTACCTATTTTCCCATATCCCCTCCATTTTTTGTCATTTCTGATAGTTGCGAGGTGATGTCTCAGTTATTTTAATTTGCTTTCCTCTAATAGTGACTTAAAGCATTCTTTCATATGAGTATAGATAACTTTGATTTCTTTTTCTGAAAAATGTTTTTTATGTTTTTTAATATTTATTTATTCTCTTTTTGTACAAATAATTTTTTATACATTAATAAAATATTCTTTTTAAAGAGTAAACAGAATACCCCATCCCCCCAAATATAGACTCGCTTCAGTGATAAAGTAAAGGGGAGAGAAAAAAATTAAAATTAAAAAAAATAGTAATAATTATAGGTATGTCCAGGTGGCACAATGGACAGAGCCCCAGCCCTGGATCCAGGAGCACCCAAGCCCATATCCGGCCCCATGCACCCAACAATCACCCAGCCGTGTGACATGCAAGCCACCCCAACCCCACTTCCCTGCAAAAACCAAAAAAAGAAAAAAAAAGACCCACAATAAAATAGTAATAATAGTAGGGGTGGCAGGGGGCGAACAGAGCATTGACCCTTGAGCCAGGAGCACCTGGGTCCACATCTGGCCTCAGACACCTAAAGATCACCTTGCTATGGGGCTCCAAGCAGGCCACACATCCCCATTTGCCCTGGACACCGCCCCCAAATAATAATAAAAAATGTGCTTCAGTCTTTGTTCCAACACCAACAGCTCTGTCGCGGGTGGATCACATTCTTTATGGTAAGTCCATGACAAAGTTACTTCCATATTTTTCCACTGTTGCCACTGCTGATCGCAACTCCCTCCTTTCATATTTCTCCACTACCATGTACTATGTTTTCTCTCTCTTTTCACTCTGACTCTGCTATAGGGTATCTGAGTGATGCAGCAGACAGATCCCTGGTCCTGGGGCCAAGAGGCCCCAAGCCCCCCTACCACTCCTTAGGACCAGCATCCATCTGACCCTATGGTTCTGGACAGGGCATCCAATCCCAGCCCCTTGCAAGAAGTAAAAAGGAAAATGTGTTATATCTGACCACTCTCCCCCCATGGTCCATCCTCTCCTCCTTCATTCACATCCCCCCCTTCCCCCTGTCCCTCCCCTCCTTCTTACTCCAGATGCCTATACCCGATTGAGTATATATGCTGTTTCCTCTCCTAGCCACCTCTGATGAGAACAAAGATTCCCTCATTCCTCCTTGCCTTCCCACCTTCCATATCATTGCAATAGGTCATTGTAATAAAGAAAAAACTTGTTATATGAAATATCTCAGCCTATTCCCCCTCTCCTTTTTCTTTCTCCCATTACATTTCCCTTTTTTTCTATTGACTCCATTTTTACACCATATTTTATCTTCAAATTCAGCTTTCTCCTGTGCTTCAACTAAAAAAGCTCCCTCTACCTGCTCTATTAACTGAGAAGGTTCATATGAGTATTATCAGTGTCATTTTTCTATGCAGGAATACATGCAGTTCATCATCAAGTCCCTCATATTTTCCCCCTCTCCTCCAATCTCCAAGCTTCACCTGAGTCCTGTATCTGAATATCAAACCTTCTGTTCAGCTCTGGCCATTCTAACAGGAACATTTGAAATTCCCCTGGTTCACTGAAAGTCCATCTTTTTCCCTGGAAGAGGACATTCAGCCTTGCTGGGTAGTTCATTCTTGGCTGCATTCTAAGCTCTCTTGCCTTCGGTATATTATATTCCAAGCCTTATGAGCTTCCAATGTAGTTGCTGCTAAGTCCTGTGAGATCCTGACTGCAGCTCCACAATATTTGAACTGTGTCCTTCTGGCTGCTTGTAATATTTTCTCTTTGACTTGGGAGTTCTGGAACTTGGCTATAATATTCCTAGGGGTTGGTTTTTTGGGATCTCTTTCTTGGGGGGATCGGTGGATTCTCTCCATTTCTATTTTTCCCTCTGCTTCTAAAATATCAGGGCAATTTTCCTGTAGTAATTCTTTGAAAATGATGTCAAGGCTCTTTTCCTGATCATGACTTTCAGGTATTCCAATAATTTTTAAATTATCTTTCCTAAGTCTGTTATCCATATCAGTTGTTTTTTCAATGAGATGTTTCACATTTTCTTCTAATTTTTCATTTTTTTGGTTTTGAAGTAATGAATCCTGGTTTCTCATAAATTCATTAATCTCCTTGAGTTCCATTCTTTGTCTGAAGGATTTGTTCTCCTCAGAGTTTTCTTATCTCTTTTTCCATCTGGTCCATTTTGCTTTTTAAAGCATTCTTCTCCTCAATAACTTTTTGAACTGTTTTGTCCATTTGACTTAAGCTGTTTTTTAGCATGCTATTTTCTTCAGCATTTTTTTGGATTTCCCTGACTAAGCTGCTGACTTCATTTTCAGGTTTTTCCTGCATCTCTCTCCCTTCTTTTCCCAGTTTTTCTTTTACCTCCCTCATTTGATTTTCAAAGTCTTTTTGGAGCTCTGTCATAGCCTGAGCCCAATTTCTGTTTTTCTTGGAGTCTTTAGATGCAGGAGCTTGTGCTTCCTCATCTTCAGACTGAGTATTTTGATCCTTCTTGGGCTCATATGCAAAATATTTCTCAATGGTTTTCCTCTTGTTTCTCTGCTTGCTCATTTTCCCAGCCTGATCCTGGTTTTGGGTGCTTCCTGAGCTTTTGGGACACTACCACAAGGATCTCAGTGTGTGAGGCTCTGTCCTCCCTCCTGGTCTGTGAATGCCCATATGCTCCCCCCTCTGCCACGGGGCTGAGGTGGGGGGCCCCTGCTGTTCTATGGGGGGGCCTAGACTGGGGTCAGGATCTGAATGTGGTCAGAGCCCCAGAGTCCTGTTCCAGGGGCAGAGGACAGAGCTGGGCAGTCTCTAGTCTCTCTCTTCACTCCCCTTCCTCAGTTCAATGGGCTCATGCCCTGGGGGCTCCTGCTTACCTGCTCCCCCTGCTTCTGTTTCCTGGATCTGGGCTGCTGAAAGACCACATTGCTCTCTGTGTGTCCTGAGGGCTGGGTTTCATGTGCTCACTCTGGCAGAGGTCCCCCTGCTGTTCCCCTACTTTGTGCTCGGTGCTCCCTGGGGCTTAGCTCCGGAGACTCCCCTGCTGCTGTGAGCCGCGACTACCAGCGCCCTGGTGCTGCCTCCAGGAGGCTGAAGTTCTTTTGCTCTGGCGGGCCACCCCTCTGGCAAGCCGCCCCTCCAACCCCAGGGAGCAGAGCCTTTCTGCTCTTTTCCAGGTTACCTTGAGTAGGACAACTGCCTCACTGGGTCCCTCTGTGGGTTCTGTCTCTCAAAAATTTAGTTAGAGTCCTTAGTATCCAAGTTTTATGAGAGAGCTTTTAAGAGCTGTTGCTCTCTTGTCGTCATCTTGGCTCTGCCCTCTGAAAACTGATTTTTTCAGAAAAATTTGCAGTAAAAATTTTGATATCACTTCATTGACTATAACACCTTTTTTTTTGTTTTATTAGGTTTTTGCAAGGCAAACAGGGTTAAGTGGCTTGCCCAAGGCCACACAGCTAGGTAATTATTAAGTGTCTGAGGCCAGATTTGAACTCAGGTACTCCTGACTCCAGGGCCGGTGCTCTATCCACTGTGCCACCTAGCCGCCCCGACTATAACACCTTTTAAGCAAAATGTAGCTTCCTGATTCTTTGAATTAAGTCCATTTTTGTTTTACTTTGTCTGAGATCATGATTACTACACATGCCTCCCTCCCCTTTTAGTACTTCAGCTAAAGCTTTATAGATTCTGTTCCAGCCCTTCATCTTGTGTGTATATGTGCATGTTTCTATTTCAAATGTGTTTCCCATTAATAGGTTGTTGGATTCTGGCTTCTAATCCATTCTGCTATCTGCTTCCATTTTATGGGTAAATCCATTCCATTCACATCCATAGTCATGACAAAATTTGATTGCCAAAAGTAGTTTATCAGTATTGCATATCACTTTCACAATGGCATGCTTCCATGGGTTCTAGATAATGGATGATGTTGTCATGCTTTTCCAGTCACCAATGGAGGGTTGTGTGCTTCTGCTTCTTACCATGATGCTTCTGATACTTTCAACAAAGATGGCATTAATATCAGAGTTAGCTGCTGATTCTGACAGTAAATTATTTAACATGAAAAGGCTACAAACCAGGACTAAAATGAAGAGAGAGTTGTTTGCATACTTTGTTTGAGACTGAAATGCAACAGAGTATGGATAAATTTTCTGCCACTTGTGATAATTTTGGCTTAACAATTAATACCAAGAAGACAGAAATTTTCCCTCAGCCAGCTCTGCACCATCCGTGTGTGAAATCATCTGTTACGACAAAAGGAGAAAATTTAAATACTGTGGATAATTTCACTTACCTTAGCAGTATACTTTCCAGGGATCTATGAATAGTTGATGAGGTTCACAATCACATTGCTAGAGCCAGCTCAGTGTTTGAGAGGTTCCAAAGGAAAGTGTGGGAGATAAAAAATATTATTAGGTTGCCTACCAAGCAGAAGGTCTATAGAGCTTTTATGCTAATCTCATTGTATGGCTGTGAAACCTGGGCATTCTACCAACCACCAAGTCAGGAAACTGAATCACTTCCAATTGAATTGTCTTAGGAAGACTCTGAAGATCACTTGGTAAGATAAGGAACTGGACATTGCCAAGCTCAAATTCTACTGCATAGAACACAGTTCTGATGGGTTGAATACAATGTCCAAATGCCAAATGTATATTTGTCTAAAAAACTATTTTATGGAGAACTCACACAAGGCAAGTGCTTGCATAGAAGTTAGAAGAAGAGATACAAGGATATTCTCAAGGTCTCTCAGAAGAACTTTGGAATTGATTATGAGACAATGGAGACACTGAGACAGGATTACCCAGAATCATGTGCCTACATTGAAGAAGGTACTGTGCTCTACAAACAGAAGAATTGTAGTAGCTAAAAGGAAACATGAGATGCACAAATTTAGAGACATCTCTGCTCCAAATATTCATATGGACTATTTGTACCCAACTTGTGGTATAGCCTTTTCAACTCTTATTGGTCTGATTAGCCACAGCTGAACAACATGTACCATAATCCCAACAGAGTGATGCCATTTTGGTCCTTTTTGAGAACAAAGGATGACAATGAACCAATCTCTTTTTACTGCATATTTTCATGGAAGTTTGTTAAGCCACTCCAGGGTGGACTTTTTTCCCCCCAGATTATCTCTGGTGCTTTGCATATTTATGTTGAACAAATGTTTCCTAAACTGAACTATCTCCCAGTTTTTAGAATATAGATAGGCCTTCTAATGTGTTTTCTTGGAAAGGAATTTCAACTAAATATTCTGAATATACCCAGTTGTTAGTTCTAAGTTACTTGAAGACCAAGAACTACTAGAGATTGAAAATCAATGAAATACTCATACTGCCTCTTTGTATTATTACAGAATAGAGAGATGGTCAAAAATTTTAAACAATGAAACATAAGAAAATTCTGTTTTGACTTTTCCACATGTAAAGTTACAAAGGTAGCTATTTATCAGTAAAGTAATGGTTAATTAAGATTTTGATTTAGGGGATCATAACAAAGTATCCATTTATGTGCTAACTCCTTCCTTGAGGAGTCATGAATCTGTAGGAAAAACTTTAATACCTCATGTTGAGTTGGATAGCAAGAAAATGGGAATTCTTACTTCTACTCCTACTTCATTGGTAATACAGTAAAAACAAGCAACTGATAAACATGAGGCAGCTTGGTATAGAGGAACATATGAACTTTGGAGTCAAAAGAATGAAGAGCAAATCCTATCTCTGGTATTCACTATCTTATTTAATCTCTCTGGACCTCAGTTTCCTCATTGACCAAATGAAGGGTATGTGACTTCTGATGACTTGTCCTAGTTCAGTAGAATGCGAGCTCCTCAAATGTAAGGACTGTTTGTTGCATTTTCTTTTTTCTTATCACTAGTACTTAAACACAGTATCTGGCAAATAGTAAGTGTATTTAATAAATTTTCTTGACTGACTGATCTTCCAAGTTTAGACCTGTGATTGAATGACTCACCATCAAGGGGAATGAGAGAGGAAAACCAAGAGCTACAGGTACATTTTTTCAAAAAAGTCAAAGTCAGAGGTACCTGAATATCCTAATGTTTCTCTCAGATTTGGGAGATTAGAAAATTATCTGAAGAGTTTGCAAATGTAAGACATACTTATGAGAGAGACTGAGGGAAGAAAGAGAAGGGGGGATGGGTGATGAAGGAAAAAGGAAGTAAAGAATAATTTATCAGCTTACAATGTTCCCCAACCCCAAATTTTCTCTCCATCCCTTTGTCAATTTATATTTTAGAATATAATGAGTTACAGAAGGCCAGGCTTTATCCTGTGGTTTTGTCTCATATTCTTGAGGAAATATGCATGCGAAGAGCCTGTATCTGGTTCCCTAAGTAAAAAGCAGTTGGGATTACAAACCATTCTTTTCCTTAACTGCACCAGAAGAGACATTTCTGTCCAGATTCTAATAATTCCTATTTTCAACCACTCCCCCCACCCCCCCAGCTCCATCCCTTTCCCAAAGCAATGAGTGTCTTCTTCCTAGACTCTCTTTTCCCTCCCCTTTCTCTCTACCCCATCTCCAGGCTTAGTGTAAGATCTCAGTTTGTACTTTTCCCTAATGTTATCCCAAGTTCTGTGGGCCTCTAGTCCCCTACAAAGTCATCCTGCCCTGATGATGTGGGAGAAAGATGATTGTGGTGACTGAGGAATTATCGTACATGTCTGGCAGAAGGAAAGAATGACATCTTTTGTTTGAAACTGCTGATTGGTCTATGAGTTGTATTACTTCTCTGCCGTGCTCCAAGAATATGAGTCTCAATTTTCCAAAATTCTTTCCTGCTGAAATAACTGTGATTGTAAATCATGGGAGCTCACTGCTGCTTGCAGTGGTGATAGAGGCTCCCTGGCCTGAAACTCCCTTTGCTTTCTTTCTACTCCCAGACCCCCCCACACCCAATCCGATTTGCTCAGACCTGCCTCCTTGAGTCAAGCTGCTGGCCAAAGGGAGGTACTTGAGGGTAAGCATTTTCCTTAAAGAACACAGTTCTTCTAACTTTATTAAGATGATTTACGTCAGTCCTTGCTAGGAAGATGGAGTAAATTAATTGCATGTTTAGGAAAGATTTAGTGAATCACCAACAGGATTCACAAGCAAATAGATGCACTCTTGCTGAGTGATACTGTCTAGTTTCCTTCTGTCCATGAAAAAAGAGGAAGGAGCCTGGTGCTTCTGAGATAACCTCGCAGTATGTCAAAGTCTCTTCTGCAGTTGAAAGGAAATTACTTGGCTAGCAGCTGGCCTTGTTTCTGAAATGCCTCAATCCACACCTAGTCTATAAAGTTGTAGAAACAGTCCTGCGTGGTCCTTGGAATCTTGGGCTCTAATTCCAGCGCTGCTACTTGATACCTGAGTAACCTTGGACAACTAATTTATTTTCTTTGGTTTTATTTAGTTTTTTCATCAATAAGACAGACAGCCAAGGAGTCTTCTGTCTCTAGTTCCATGATCTATGAGTCAACTGTAAGATGTAGATAAGATGAGATGACATTGAAGAGAACAAGAGATTGATTATAATTTTCATGCCTTGTTCCTTCCACTTTTCCAGTTAAGAATCTTTTTTGTTTTGTTTTTAATTAATCAATTTAAAGCATTTATTATCTGTCTTTACCATTGTTCCCTATCAACCCAAATGAACAGTAATCTCCTCTCTGGCACAAGGTGGGTGACATGTTTTATCTTTCCTCTGGATTTATTTCTGTCATTCAAAGATCTTTTAAAACTTGAACTTAAGTGAAATTCAAGTTTATTAAAATGAATTTGGGGAAAAATGTCCCTTGGTCAAGCAATAGCATTAATTGAATATCAGTGATGACTAGAATCCTTTTCTAGGTTCTAGAACCAGAGTCAAAAGAAGGGTGGACAACTGGGATTGTGACTTAACTGCCATCATTGGAGGGAAAAGGGTGCTGAATATTTTTTTTTTCACTGCAGTCTGCCTCAAGGCGTTGTCATTCTGTGAGGTGAACATCTGGGGAAAGTGAGCCCCAGGAGATTCTTTCCCTATGACTAAACAAAATCAGATTGACTCAATTAGACACTACCTATCTCCTCCTCTCCCTCCTAAGGGATAACTGAATTCTCTGAGGGTTGGCTCCCTTTTTTTCCCCCCAACCCTTTTTTCAACTGAATTTGACTTAGGTACCAAGATTCCTAGTTAGGGTTCTGCCTAGAATATTTCAAAAAAGAGGATATGAGGGCTAGAGATCTTACTCAGAACATTGGGGTTAGTAAAGTGTATAGGTTAATAGATCTAGACTTGAAATATAGAATAACACCCTTCTTTTTACAGATGCGAAAGAAAGCTGAGGAACAGAATCCTTTAGGACATACTTTTTTTTTTACATGTCTTTTTAGGTTTTTGCAAGGCAAATGGGGTTAAGTGGCTTGCCCAAGGCCACACAGCTAGGCAATTACTAAGTGTCTGAGGCCAGATTTGAACTCAAGTACTACCGACTCCAGGGCTGGTGCTCTATCCACTGTGCCATCTAGACACCCCTCCTTTTTTTTTTTCCTTAAACTATACTTCAAAGATGTTTTAGATTCCTTCAAAGCAGTATTTGTTTTCACTCTGAGAAGAAGAGAGTATAGGGCTAGGCTGATTATAACTTTTCTTTTCCATATGGGAAATCTAATATACAAAGAGTTCTAAACTTGCCTTTGATTTAGATAACTTACTATGGACAGACTTATCCCCAATGTCTCAGGGCAGTTTAAAATTAAAAAATTAAAACTGCAGAAAGAAATTTGGGATAGCTTCTATAAAGTAGGGTATAATGGAAGTCTTATTTAGGAGGTCATCTGATCACCCAGTAGCAAAGAAGTGTGTATGAGGAAATCATGCTATCTAGGAGTTAGTTATTTTAACTAATTTTCCTAACTAGATTCTATACTAGATTATTTCTAAGAAGGAAAATTAGGTCGCTGGCCTCTAAATTTCTTTTTTCTTTTTAAAAAATATTTCTTTTCATCCATATGCACATGTATATTTTTAAGTTACAAAATTTCCTTCTACCCTCCCTTCCTACCCTCCTCCCCTCAGCAGCAAACAATCAGGTTAACATTGTGCATACAAATCCATTCACATTTAAGGTTACAATTATTAAGTTTGTGTTTTCCATTATAGAGGGTTCCCTTTCTCCTCTTTGGTTAGTAATGACTAATCTCATTTATCTTCACTTCAACTATATTTAATCCCAATACCTCATTCTCTCCCCATTTTCTTCCTTTTTTCTTTCTTGCCCTTCTCCTAGTTTACATTTACTTAAATTAGTTTTTCTTATTTTCTAATTTAGTTTTTACTCTATCCTATATGAGAGTGTAGTTCAGAATCTTCTTTGCCACTCTTCTAACTCTCAGTCCCTGGTAGTGTTGATTTACTTCTTGTTTCTTATCACTTTATCTTTTCAGTCCATTTCTAAAGTCAAAACTTCCATTTGTAAAGGATATTTTTATGTTAAAAAATGTTGCTCACTCAAGGTAGAACTTTCTGGGGAACAAAAAGAACAAACATGTTCTTTTCTTTCCCAATCATCAAATAGTATAATAAAAAATCAAGCTCTCTGCTCTCACTTTTTTGTTTATTTCTGCCCTCCCTTGTTCCCCTTTTTGTCAGTGCTCAATTTTGAGATTTTCATGTATGAAGGACACACTATGGTGTGGCTATGGATTTATTGTTACTGAGTTATAGAACCTGGCCCTACTGTGTGCCCTTACATTCATTCCTTGTTAATCTTTTTTTAATGTTTTTTTTGCAAGGCAAATGGGGTTAAGTGGCTTGCTCAAGGCCACACAGCTAGGCAATTAATAAGTGTTTGAGACTGGATTTGAACACAGGTACTCCTGGCTCCAAGGCCCGTGCTTTATCCACTACGCCACCTAGCCACCCCTATTCCTTGTTAATCTTAAGGATGGTAGATACTACAATTGATTGATTATTCTTCTGTACTTGATGAATGCTAGATGATCCTTTCCTAGGGTAGGCTAAATTCCTGTGAAATAAAACTCTTGCTTAAAAGGGGAAGGCTAGTTATCTCCTGAGATCTGTTGTTGTTTGGTTGATTAGTCACTAATGACTCTTCAATGACTTCATTTGGGGTTTTCTTGGTAAAGACTAGAATGATTTGTCATTTTCATCTCCACCTAATTTTACAGATGATGAAACTGAGACAAACAGTATTAAGTGATTTGCCCAAGGTCACATAGATAGTAAATATCTGCAGCAGGACTTGAACTTAGGTATGCCAGTACTCTATCCACTATGCCTCTGAGAAACTTACTACTTCCAAATAAAACCCTTTACTGGGCTTTTTATCACTCCTTCCCAATTAATTTTTTAAAAACCTTAATTTCATTCTTAATTTCCTATTCTTATCTTTTTCTTTTAATTTTCCTATTTCTATTTTAATCATTTGGGATTTTCTTGCTGATATGTGGAAGAACTACAAGAATGTATTATATAGATACTTTTTTTTCATTTGGGGTTCAAAGAATTATAAGCTGGAAGCAATTTCAGAGACCATCAATCTAGTCCTCTCATTTTAAAGATAACAAAACTGAGGTCCAGGAAAATCAAATGACTTGCCCAAGGTCATAGAGATAGTACTTTTAGTTTATTTCTGTTACATGGTATTTCTTCATTATTATGACCTTTTCTACTCATTATTTCTTCTTTTTTTGGTGAATCTCTTTGCTCAACTTTTATGCTAGCTTGGAAATTTATTTGTTCTCAAACATTTTCTTTGTTGGATTCTTTAACTTCCCCCTTTGTCTTATCTACCATATGATGCAGTGAGTTGCTGTTGGCCAGTTTCAAAACTCTGGTGAAGTAGCACAGGAGCCAACATTTGCTCTTATTAGCCCCCCAGAAACCACAGCCTTCAAACTTGTTTCCTGTCCAGACTAGGCTTTCAGTGAACCAAGTACCAGGAACTGGGGAGCTATTTGACTGCTGGTCACAGGCAAAATCCATGAAGTTTGGCTGTAATTGAAAATTGAATTTTAACTTCCGTCTCTTCCCTATGCACACTACAGCTCTGCCTGAGTTCAGTTATTTATACTTTCTAATGAGGTTAGGGGAGAGAGAGAGAGAGAGAGAGAGAGAGAGAGAGAGAGATACAGACAGAAAGACAGAGACAGAGACAGGCAGAGACAGAGATAGACAAGCAAAGAGACACAGAAAGAAAGACAGAGACAGAGACAGAGACACACAGAGAAATACAGGCAGAGAGAGAGAGAGAGAGAGAGAGAGAGAGAGAGAGAGAGAGAGAGAGAGAATGAGTGCATGCACTGGTGTTCAGAGTAGGGATATAGGGAGGAATTAGATTTGTTCACTGATGTGAAGGTTGATAAAATTAAATTAGATAAACAAATGGAAGATATTGCTGTGGTGAAAGTCTGGAGTGGAGGTAAAGATACATCTTCTTGATTAGTCCCTTGCTTTTATTTTTGATTTGATGCCTTTACCTTGTAAAGGCAAAAGGTGGAGGCATTTATACTCACTGCCTTGCCTTCTTTCTAAGAATGTGAATATTTTCATATTTGGCCCGTTATTTGAAAGTGATGGGTTCTAGTTATGCTGGAATCTTACCATGTTTCTTCATTTCATCCTATTCTCTTAATTTCTCTTGAATTACAATCCTGAAAGTAAGAGATGAAAGAAATGGCTTGAAGGAGTTGGGGGTCTGAATCAGATCCAGGTTTTCTGTACTCCATATTCTTAAAAGGGCAGCTGGGTGACTCAGTGGAGAGACATCAGGCTTAGAGTCAGGAAGATCTGATTTCAAAACTGGCTTCAGACATTAGCTATGTGATCCTGAGCAAGTCATTTAACTGTTCAGGTTCCTTAATTTGTAAAATGAACTGAGAATGGTAAGCTATTCCAGTATTTATGAAATCATGAAGGGTCAAACACAACTGAAAACACTAAATTGAAACAAATATTAAGTATTTTTCTCATATAATTGATATATTGATTCTATATTCTCTTAGTAATAGCTTTCTAGGTATGGCAGTACACACCTACTTTGTGTACAAGATTGCTCATAAGGAATACAGAAATGAATAAGAGAAAAACCTAGTCCCTTCTACCTAGGAGCTTTACATCTAGTTAAGGATTGTGGATCTCAAATTGGAGGAATCCTTAGAAACTATCTGGTCCAAACCTCTGATTTTACACTTGAGCAGATGGGCTTATGGAGGTTAAGTGATTTACCCAAAGTCTATATAGTCAGAAGTTTCAGAAGCAGAGTATGAACCTTGGCTCTCTGACTTGGGAGCTATCATTATTATTATTATTATTGTTATTATTTTTACTATACTAAGGTGACCAAAGACAAATAACAAAGTGACATGGAATGTGCCCAATGAATGGTACAAATGAAGTTGGAGAAGGGAAGTACAAAGACAGAGGGAAATTTTTGTTCTCTTTGTTATCAGTAGAATTCCCAATGATTGAACTCATGTACTCTTAATGACCATTTGATTTCATGAATGCTTGGTGACATTACTGCTTCTACACAAGTAAAATTACAACTGTCTTGGTTGTAATTGTTGAGTTGTAGTGTCCTAGTTAGATTTTAGGATTACTTTAGAAATAAACTAGAATACAGCAAATTATCTTTTTGAGAATGATTGATGTTCTGTATGTATGTATATATATGTATATATATATATATATATATGCACACACTTATTTAATTTTCTATTTATATATGAGTCTCAGTGACCCCATTTGGGATTTTTTTGGCAAAGATTTGCCATTTCTTTCTTCAGTTTTTCTTACAGTTGAAGAAATTGAGATAAATAGGGTTAAATGACTTACTCAGTGTCAGACAAATAGTAAGTATCTGAGGCCAGATTTGAACTCAGGAATGTGATTATTCCTGACTCTAGACTCTTATCTAGTGAAGCATATGTTGGTGTTGGTGTCATCATCCTTTGTCCCTGAAGAGAATCAAAATGACATCACTATGTTGAGGTCAAGGCACAATGTGTCTAACTGCTTGATCTGACAAATGCGAGCTGTAAAGACTCTAGGACAATTATTGTTTTGAGTTATTGCACTTCTGCTTTGTTCAGAGAGCATAGCACCTTCTTTGATGCAGGAATGCCTTGTTGGGTAGTCTTATGCCAGTGTTTCCCATGTCTCACAGTTGATCCCAAAGTTTTTTAGAGAGACCTTGAGAGTGTTCTAGTAGCTCATTTTATGTACTCCGTGTGAGCACTAACCTTGAGTTCTCTAAAATATTACCTAAAATACCTTCACTAAAATACCATGTAAAAAATGTCTCTGTAAAACCACCCCATCTCATTGCTAAATATGTATGCCTGTGTATGTTTATATATGTATATCTACATATAATATATACAATATATGCTTGTATATTACTAGCCAGCTGACCTATAAAATATATGTATCAGATATTATTATACTTTAAATAATATCTATATCAGTGCATGTAGATGCTTATTTATATATTGGATAAGGATTATACCTGTGATTTCACTAGTATAAGGAACCCTCACTTACTCTTTCTTTTTTTTTTTTTTTTTGGTCTTTTTCAAGGCAGTGGGGTTAAGTGTCTTGCCCAAGGTCACACAGATAAGTAAATATTAAGTATCTAAGATAGGATTTGAACTCAGGTCCTATTGACTCCAGGACTGGAGCTCTATCCACTGTGCCAACTAGTTGCCACACCCTCATGTACTCTTGAGAAAATTCTCAGTACCAATATGGTTGTGTACCTTCTTGACAAATTATAGATTTTGTTATTTTGGGCTCTAAGACAGACATTAGTGACTTTCCCATTATTACAGAACCAGTATTTTGGCTTTGAAACTGACTCTACTATGTCACCATCCCTCACACCTCTCCATATAATAAATAGGAAAATTAGGTCACATTTGGAATTTATATTTTAGTTTATATTTCAGGAGATAGTGTTTGACCCATAGTGTAGATACATAAGACTCTGACTGCTTTCCTGCTCTCCTGATTGCTTTACTTCTCTTTTTCCTCTGAAGAGATAGACTCACTGAAGATCCTCCATGATGTCTACAGATGAAAAACTGGTTTTGAGCTTGTCTTTTTTAGTGGAATCTAAATGACTGTGTAGGGAACATTTAACATTGTGTAGGGAAAAGCTCTGAGAATATGGTAGCTTCATGTTGCCATCTTGATTGGGGAGACAATCTCCTCATGCGGTCTCTCTACCTATTTGCTATTAATATAAAGATGAATTAGAACTATCATTTTTCTCTTCATTGAATATTTATTTATATAGTTTTGACATTTTCATAAAAATTAAGAAGAGTGAGGCATGTTGCATCTTTTGTCCTCTGGCACCAATATTGGCCGTTGAATTGAATCTAAGACCTTTTGCTGCTGGTTTCATTTAGTTGTAGTTATTATATGTATTGTTCTCCTCACTTTCTTTGCTTTACAGTAGATTTGTATAATACTTCCTATGTTTTTCTGAATTCTTTCTATTCATTGTTTCTTATTGTACAGTAATATCTATGCAAATGACATAACTTTTCATCCATTCTACAAATAGTTATCACTTGATTTTTTTCTGGTTTTCTTATAGCCACAAAAGTGTTATAATTAATTTTTGGCTTCAAGAGCCCTTTCATTCCTTGATCTCCTTGGAATATCTATTCAGTGGTGGAATTTCTGGATCAAAGAGTATTAACAATTTATGGATTTTTTTTTAACATAATTTGTAATTGTTTTCCAGACTGTTTGGACCAAAGACAACAATTTCTACCTTTTTTTCCAGCTGGGAAAGGTCCCATTTTCCAGTAGAAAGTCTTGAGCTGCATATTCATAGTTGGTCAAAATCCCTTGGTCTTGGATTAGTAAAATAGTTCTTTGCTCTCATTTGGGCTTTGTTTATGAGGGTTCTAATCAGTTATCTTTTCTGAAGATTACATTTTTGACATTGCATTATTATTTTATTTTATTTTATTTCCTCATTTGAGTACGATAAGATAGTGAGCTCTATCCACTTCAGGACTTTATCAACATTATTAGAAGCAGGTACTAATGCACTGGAAATAGATTTTTGAGACTTACTTTAGCTGAAGTGATAGATTGTAACAGACAGTCTGAATTGAGCAATTTCATCATCTCTATCATCCAATGCTTTGATTCTCAAAACATCATTCTCAAAGAGGACTGTGACATCAGGGAGGTGATGCCATGACAAACACAAGAATTGAATTTGAGTGAGGGGGTGCTGTGCTAAGTCACCAACGTTACTTTGTCCAGAGCCATCTGGGTCCAGTGGCCAGATGTGAATCAGGATGACTGTACATGCTCAGGATGTGAGACAGTCAGGGTTAAGTGACTTGCCCAAGGTCACACAGTAAATGTCAAGGATTTTAATTCCCATACTACTGATTCCTTAGTTCTCTATCCATTGCACCACCTAGCTGTCCTATCTCTGTCATCTATTGAGGGTGTGAAGACATATCTGATTATTTACTGAAGGTATTCATAGAAACACCTTTTCTAGATGAATACTTTGTTATTTTGGAGTTCCATCTAACTACACTGACATTCTGCTAATATAAACTTTAGTTATTGTATATAGTATGGAAGCCAGTGGAGCAAAAGCCAGCATTTATGAAGTATCTGTGGGCTAAAAGTTTTAATGTCTTTGCTGTTTGTGTCACACTTGGAGCTACCCATTAGCCACTCATTACCAGGATCAAGTAAAATAGAAGGGATGATGGGTGGAGGAACAGAGTCAGATTCTTTTACCCTAATAATTCTCATGACTAAGTTAAAGACCATTGTTCCAAACACTCAGTTCATGACTTTTCATAAATGAGTTCTCACAGATTCATAACCGAGCTTCTTTAAAAAAGAACATATGCCAATCATGAAAATTAAGGCATTACAGGACCTAGGGTTTGAATTTCAGCTGTTACTTTTACCTGGTTGACCTTGGGAAAAACTTTTTTTTTCTTGCAAGGTGGCTTGCCCAAGGCCACACAACTAGGTAATTATTAAGTGTCTGAGGCCAGATTTGAACTCAGGTATTCTTGACTCCTGGGCTGGTGCTCTACCCACTGCGCCATCTAGCCTCCCCATTCGGGCAAAATTCTTAACCAGTATGGGCCTCATTTTTTCAATATTAAAAATACAAGGGTTAGACTAGGTGATAGCAAAGCTTCCTTCTAAACCTAAATCTATTATCTTTATTGTAGATATCAACTCAACAAGGATTAAGAAATCTTGGTTTGATGGCTTTGAAAAAGGTTGACATTTTGACAAACCTTGTGAAACACTATTTTTTCTAATATTCCCAGAAAAATTATACCAGCAATGCAGAACTGAATCCTTCAGAAATCCTTCCAAATAACAGGCAAATCACATCAGTCATCAAAGACCATTTAAAATGCAAATATTATACATCTCTATATAAAATCACTAAAATATGTGTTGATGCAAAGATATATCTATGAAGGTTTTCCATTGAAAAATTAACATTCAAATTCCAGATTTTCTCTTCTCTTTCACTGGAAATAATAAAGAGATATAACCCATCCCTTCAAATTTTGGCTAAAGCATCATCCATTGATTCTCTTATGTCTGGAAGCCTTTTCATATTTTCTTCTGTTAGCTCTTTACCATTCTACAAAGAAAACATCTGTAAATCATTGTCATGATTTGGATTTTTGCTTTTCTGTTTGAGATATTGTTTTCCATGGACATAGTCAGTATAGAATCATCATCCCCAGAGAGTATATGTTTACCCATCAGCTCTTCTCTGGTATTTTAAACATAACTTTATGGTAAATTATATAACCTCAGAAGAACTAAATGACAATTTTACCCTTGATCTTAATAGAATTAAGCTTAAGTTCTGAGTATTAGTAATATTAATGTTTACCCTTCATATCTACCTATTGAAATGTCTTCTCCCCTGTCTAGTTTAATTACTTTTTGATCTGTGTAATTTCAGAAAAGTTTTCTTCACTAGAAATTAAGATTTCCCCTCATATTATTATTATTAGTAGTAGTAAGAGCCAATTCATTTGTAGCTTCTGTTGTGAAACTGCTCTCTCTACCAGTCAGAGATTAATTGTTGTTTCCCTCCTTTAATTATGTAGGGATAGTCCTGAAGAGGTGTAGGGGCGCTGTGTGTGTGTGTGTGTGTTGTGTGTGTGTGTTTATGTGTGTTGCTTTTTCTAAAGCAGAAAACTCTTTCAACATACTTTACATGATTTCTAGTTGCTAACAAATTGTCACCTAAACTTCATTAGTTTTTACATGTATTTAGGATAAGAGTACAAAGTATCCCCTACAAAAGTACACATTGCATTCTGCTACTAATATTTTCAGAATGTAGTGGAAAGTGGATTCAGGATTACAGAACACCTGTGAGAAAAGAGTAACTCACAACTCTTGGAAATCTTTTCCTTGGAGTCCTCAAGATGTTCCCCTGTGGAATGGGGGTGGTTCTTCTACTGGGTTTCTTGTAGAGTCTTTCACCTTCCTTTCTTTTTTTGTATCCAATCTGTCTTCAGATCCCAATGCAGACACTGCCATCAACCATTGTTATTCTAGGGATATGGATAGGATGCTGATGACAAAGTCCAAATCCTCCAGTTGTCTGAAGTTCACAGTCCTTGTCCATTCAAGGGAAAAGAGAGGAGGAAGCAGGGACTTGGAGTGTGGGGCTCTCAGTCCTCACTGCTACGCTTATCAGGGGTACGACTGGAGGTATTTCTCCAGTGCCAAATAGATGCAGGAAACCACTGATCCCCAACTTACTTCCAGTTTTGAAACAAGCCCCCCAAGGCATTATTAACAAGTCAGCAAGTCAAGTCAAGTCAGTCAACAATTAACTATCAATTTTGCACTGTTTGGTGAGCATAGGAAAGACAAAAAAATAGTCTTTGCTATTTACACTTGATTGCAGTAGATTTCATAGTCAATGAAGAATGGGCTGGAGAAGAGAGGAAACTGTGACAACTGTAGAAGATTATAGTAGTGATGAGGACCTGGACCAGGGTAGTGTCAGTGTCAGAGGAGAGACAAATTAAAAAGATAGAAATTACAATATTTGTTAACAGATGGGATATGGGAGTGGTACATGGGAGTAAGAAATCAAGGATGGCACATAGATTGAGATACTAGATGACTGGGAAGATATCCAAATCATAACAGTCATAGGGAAGTTCAGAAAAAATGAGGAATTTGGGGGATGAATAATGAGCTCACTCTGTTTTTAATATGCTGAGTTTAAGATGTCTGCAGGAATAGAGTTTAAGATGTAGTCTAATATGCTGTAGGAGATGTGAAACTGGAAATCAAGATACAGTTCATCTGTAGAGATGATAATTGAATCCATGAGATCACCAATTGAATCAGTAAAGTTAGTAAATGTCTGAGGTAGGATTTGAATCCAGGTTCCCATAATTATTATCTCACACTATCTTTCTAGGGGGATTTCAGGAAAATCTTTCATTATATAAAAAAAATTTGATTTTCCATTCTTTCCCAATCCATATAAAGTTCCATTTTTGCAGTAAAAAAGATAGATGGGCACAATAAAACTTTAAAGTGAATATAATCATCTTCATGCTGCCTACCTTATAGAATTCTTATAAAGAGCTTTTTACAAATATTGAAAGTACTATGGAAATATGAATTATTAATTAAATTGATTTTGGGTCTTCTGTTGTTGGTGTCCTTATTGTTATGTTAGACTAGTGTGGCCTGACACAAATAAACCCTTCAGAATTCTAAAGGTATTGTCGAGGTTTTTTTTTTGGTCAAAAAATCAAGTCAATGGTTTTTATGAGGTTGTAGTTGAAGTGTATGTTTTTATATAAGCAATCCACCAGCTTCAGGCATCCTATGAGTGGGGGATTGCAGGTATGTAATTTATATAATATAAATTAGTCTGTATTATTTCATGTGCAGCTGTCTCTGGATTCATTGACACAGGACCATCATTGATGAGCACTTCAATGGACTCTATGCTTAACACCTCAGCAAATCTAGACCCATAAAGAAGGTGATTTTAGGGAAATAGACTCCCCAAAGTTCTATGTTCTATCACTTGATCTATTTTATTAAAACAAAACAAAACAAAGCAAAAGAAAAACCCAAAAGAAAACTCGAGTTTTACAGTCGCAACATAGACCTTATCTAGCACCAACTCAAACAACTGGGTTCCTCTACTTTTATAAATTGCCCATTTATAGCCCAAAGTGGATAAATACCTTTATTTCAGTTACTTTCAGGAGTGGCTGCCTTCTTGCTTCCCTGAATCTGGTAATCACCTGAAGTCACAATTTAATTAGTCACCATATGGAATGTATTTTTCTGCATTCTACTTCAGGCTGCATTCCTATTTTTAATCTGGAACAACATATAGAGCCCCTTATCAGCCTTAATGAGGTCGCACGTGCAGAAAGGAAGGAAGGAACATATCCTAGAGTTTTGCAATGTGCTGGGCTTGTGCCAGAAGTCAAATGAATGAAGGAGGCCAAATAGAATGGGAGCTGGGAAAGAAAAGCAAACATAGGTGGAAAAATAGTGATGAGTGGAAGGTCTCAGTCAGCTGCTCCTTTCTTCCTGACTTAGGAAAGAAAACAGTGTTGAAATCCTGGGTCACAGTCTGAAGGGAAACAGTGGCTATCAGAGAAAATGCCAGACTCAGGAAGAATAACTTAAGTATTTCAATGGCAATATTTTTTAAAAAAAAGAACCATAAAAGAAATAAACATCCAGATTAACAAATTAAGCAATGAAGTCATAAATAACTCAGAGCCCATATTTATTTTTAAGTGTTTACATTAATTTGAACAAAATAATAGTTTGTTTCTCTATTACCATATCTTTTTCTTCTGCTTATAATTATTGGAATCTGTTGCTGTTACAATTATGATTTTTATGAGGTTATAATTGATATGTATGTTTTTATACAAGCAATCCATCAGCCTCAGGTGTTATGTAATTTACATAATATAAATTACTCTATCATTTCACATAAATCTTTTTTGTATTATATTTGTTATTTATTACTGTATAATGATAATCCATTATATTGATAAACTGTAATTCTTTAAATGTCAGACATATAGATTATTTAAAAATGGTTTCTTTTATGAATGAATCCTTCTGGAAGTTTTACTTGTGGTCTTTTTTCTTTTAATAACATTCTTAGGAAATAAATTTTAATAGTGTAGTTACTAGGCTGAAGTACACAATAATCAAAAAAATTAGCATTTTGTTGAATTGTTTGCCCCAAGATGGCACCATTCCATAATTCCAACAGAAGGTTAATAGTTCTTTTTTTCTCTGTTTTGCCAATGTTGAATTTTTGTGATTTTAAACTATTTTTTGTTAATTTGATGGTTGTAGGTAGAATCTGAGAATTGTTTTAGTTTTTCATAGAAGAATTAGAATTTTTTAAAGATTTCAACAATTTTTTTTTGGCGAGCCAATAGGGTTAGGTGACTTTCCCAAGGTCACACAGGCAATTAAGTGTATGAGGTCAAATTTGAACTCAGGTTCTCCTGACTCCAGGACTAGTGCTCTATCTACTGTAACACCTAACTGCTCCTCAACAAACATTATTTTATAGTTTTGAGTTTCACATTTTTCTCCATGCCCTACTTCCTTCCCACCTCTCCCTGACAGGGACAAATCTAATATAGGCTATCACGATTCCACATTAATCATGTTGTGAAAGAAGAATTAGAATAAAAAGAAAAAAAACCCTGTGAGATGGGAAAATATAAGACAAAAAAATTTTTAAAAATTGAAATCTAAGTTTTGGTTAGTATCCAGACTCCATTGTTCCTTCTTGGGATGTGGATGTTATTTTCCATCACAAGTCCTGCAGAATTATCTGCAGTGGAGCAGTGGATAAAGCACTGCCCCTGGGGTCAGGAGGACCTGAGTTCAAATTTTGACCTCATATATGTAATACTTATTTAGCTAGGTGACCTTGGGCAAGTCACTATTGCTTTGCAAAATAAAACTAAATCCCTTGCTCAGTCTTCCCAGTAGTGGAGAGATGTGTCTGTGTGTGTGTGTGTGTGTGTGTGTGTGTGTTTGTGTTTGTATATATGCAGGCAATAATTTATATCAGGGTTGTTCAAAATATGACCTGCTTGTGGGATTATTAAATGCTTTAGGAAATGAAGCCAAGCTACCACAGAGCTCTTACTAACATCCAAATATATTGTCTATTGTTTCAATATAAGCTTTTAAAAGTAAAGTTAGCTCCGATTCTTATAATTGTAAACCATAATCCTGTATATATATATGTACATATATATATATATATATATATATATATATATAAATTATTTCTGTTTGAATCTAAACAATTTTTCTAGTCCTTTACTAAAATATAATGTTCTTGGGAGGGTTATTTTTTTATTTATTTATTTTTAGGTTTTTGCAAGGCAAACGGGGTTAAGTGGCTTGCCCAAGGCCACACAGCTAGGTAATTATTAAGTGTCTGAGACTGGATTTGAACCCAGGTACTCCTGACTCCAGGGCGGGTGCTTTATCCACTATGCCACCTAGCCGCCCCTGTTGGGAGGGTTCTTAAGCCCCAATCATTTTCCCAATTATTGCCCTCTCTACTAGAAATATGACTTTCTCTTTATATATATATATATATGTATATATATATGTGTAAATATATATATTATAAATATATATGTATCAATGTAATTATATATGTACATACCCACACACACATACATATATATATATATATATATATATATATATATATATATCTGCACAAAGGATGTCTTTTCACTCTTCTCTGAGTATATATTCTTATAGCCAAGAACCAAATTTAATTGGTGTGTATATGTGCATATGCGGATTTTGTTCTCTTTTATGGGTTCCCTGGAAGATTTTTCAGAACCGCAGGTTGATTTAGGTTTGCATTCTCTGAAAATCCTTGTTTAGTTAATTCCTATACTCCTACCAAGACCTCTCACCTTTTTTTTAAACCAGATGAACTAGATATCTCAAAACACTTTAAACATTATTTTTAAAAATGACAGATGTCTATCAATTCATATGGTTGCATATTTTCTCATAGAATTTCACAGCAAACTGCTTCCCCACTTTATTCTTATAAATACACTTCTTAAGGCTTCCCCATTGCCTACAATGGGAGAGAGACTGAGAGTTTGCCTAGTTAACTAATCACTCTTTTGTGTTCCCAATTTAGAGCTCTGGAGCTCTGGTCGGGGATTAGCTCAGTCATTTATGGAATATTCTAGAAAAATTTGTGGAAGCTCCTGGAATTATCTGGGATCTCATAATGGGAATTGTAAAACATTGATTGGAAATTCAGGGGATTTATCTGAATGAGAATCACAAAAGGAGAAAGAACCGCTGCAAGAATTATTCCCCAATATTTGCTATGTCAGCACTACTGCTGCCTGAACAATTTGTGGTAATTGCAAGAAGACATAATCTAACTTCTTTTTCTTAGTTCTCTTTTCATGGTGTCCTGGGGTCAGGGAGACATCATAATGCTTCCTGGACTGAGCATGTTCCTTTGTGAAGTGATATTCAGAAATATTTCCCAAAGCTTTCTGGGAAATGTCGTCCAAAGAGTCTATGATTATTCCCAAATTTGAGTTTCTTACACATCTTTATATTTACATATATTTAGATCAGTATACAGATATAGATTAAAATGAGACATTTGTAAAGTGCTCATCACAGTGCCTGATATATGGCAAACATTATACAAATATTAGCTATTATAAAATAACATTTATTTAGCACTAATTTTATTTTTGTTTTTTAAACTAAATTTTATTTTTTCATTGGAAAAAATACATGTAAGTTAGTTTTCAACTATGGATTTTTTTAAATAAGATTTTTGAGTTTCACATTTTTCTGTTTCTCTCTCTTTCCTCTTTCCCATGACAGTGAGTAACTCATATAGGTTATATGTGCACAATCATATTTAGCACATTTCCATATAGTTATCTTATGAAATAAGAATCAGAACAAAAGGGAAAAACATAGAAAGAAAAAACATAATCCTGTGACATAAATGTTATTATTATAGCCATTTTATGGATGAAGAAACTGAGGCTGAGAGAGCTACTTGACTTGTCTAGGGTATCTAGACAATTGAGTGTTTGAGGTGGAATTTGAATTCAAGTCACAGATACTATTGTATAATAGTATACAAATTGTACTATGTATATCATTATCTCTTCTGTCTCAGCATAGGATTTATAGAACTTATTTTGACTATAACATTCATTTCTCAACTAGTATTTTTTCTTTAGTTTTTTTGCAAGGCAAATGGGGTTAAGTAACATTCATTTCTCATAATGAAAAGGGGTAAATACTAAGATGGGAAGAATCTGAAAGTGTATCTTTGATGTACCACCAATAGTTTTTAATTGAACTTAATTTCATATTACAAAGTAGTAGTGGTGTGAGCTTCAGTTTCACCCTAACTTCTTGTCCTTAGTCCCTAGACTGACTGAAGCAATCTCTAAGGGAGGTCATTTTTATTTTTTATTTTTTTGCAAAGCAATGGGGTTAAGTGACTTGCCCAAGGTCACACAGCTAGGTAAGTATTAAGTGTCTGAGGCCGAATTTGAACTCAGGTCCTCTTGACTCCAGGACCAGTGCTCTATCCACTGCGCCACCTAGCTGCCCCTAAAGTCCCTTTTTGATCTGGGATTCTGTGAACTGCTAAGCTTATGATAAAGAGGTTTGTATGCATATTGCATATATACATATCTATAGATCACACCCATGATTTCATTGACTTAGTGAACTTTCCATAACATTTCCAATTTGGGAGTTTGTTTTTGTTTTTAAATGTTATTTTATTTTATTTTTTCAATACATGCAAAGATAGTTTTCAACATTCAGCTTTTTGTAAACTTTTGAGTTCCACATTTTTCTATTTCCTTCCTTTCTTCCCCCCCTCCACATAACAAGTAATCTGATATAGGCTATACATGTACAATCATCTAAGATCGTCCTATATTAGTCATGTTGTGAAAAAAGATTCAGAACCAAAGGGGAAAAATCATGAGAAAAAATATAAAACAAGTTTTAAAAAACATGAAAATAGTATGCTTTGGTCTGCATTGACTCTATAGTTTTTTCTCTGGATATGAATGATATTTGCTATCACAAGTCTTTTAGAATTATACTTGGTCACTGAATTACTGACAGGAACTAAATTCAACATAGGTGATCATCACTTATTGTTGCTATTAATGTGTACAATATTCTTCTGGTTTTATTCACTACACTCAGCATCAGTTCATGAGTGAGTTCTTAATCCCAGAAGCTGGAGTCTTTGGGTTTATCAAACAGTAGATTACTATAGTAATTTACTACAGTTTGTTTTTTATCTAATCTATTCCACTGATTCACCATTCTCCTAGCCAGTCCTAAACAATTTTGTTGACTATTGCTTTATCATATAGTTTTAGATCTGGTACAGTTAGGCCACCTTCCTTTTCATTTTTTTAAATTAATGAAATTTTTGACCTTCTGCATCTTCAGATGTTACTATTTTTCCTAGCTCTTAAAAAAAACCCTTTTTGGTGGCTTGATTTATATGGCACTGAATAATTTAATTTAGGTAGAAGTGTTGTTTTGATTATATTAACTTAGCCTGTCCATGAGCGATTGACATCTTTCCAATTGTTTAGATATATCTTTATTTGTCTGAAAAATGTTTTGTAGTTGTGTTCATTTAGTTTCTGAGTTTGCCTTGGCAAGTGGACTCCCAAATATTTTAGGTTGTCTATGATTACTTTATATGGAATTTTTCTTTCTGTCTCTTGTTGCTGAGCATTGTTGGTAATATATAGAAATGCTAATGATTTATGTGAGTTTATTTTATATCCTATAACTTTGCTAAAGTTGTTAATTGCTTCAAGTAGTTTTTAAATTGATTTTCTAAGATTCTCTAAGTATATCATTATATCATCTGCAAAGAATGAGAATTTGAATTCCTTCAATTTCCTTTTCTTCTTTGATTGCTAAACCTAATATTTCTAATACAAT
Source organism: Macrotis lagotis (assembly GCF_037893015.1). Lineage (NCBI taxonomy): Eukaryota > Metazoa > Chordata > Mammalia > Peramelemorphia > Peramelidae > Macrotis > Macrotis lagotis. The sequence goes on from NC_133665.1 coordinate 20,186,601, forward strand.
ATTGAATAGCAATGATGATAATGGACATTCTTGTTTCACCCCTGATCATATTAGGAATACTTCTAGCTTATCCTATTTGGCAGCTTTTTAAACCTTTTTTTGGTGATAGATTGGTTAAGCCTATGTACTTAATCTCAGAATAATGCTTTTAAATGGCTAAAATAAAATATATAGGATTACAAAAGAAACCAAAAGTTAGTGAAAGTAAAGGTTTTTTCCCCCCTCTATCTAATTTTGTAGATATCTTGAAATTTATTGATGGAATCTTCAACGTGTGGTCAAGAACCTCGGTTCCCATATCAATTAATATCAGCACTTAGAGTCTTTGAGGGTTGTTGGTTTAGATAACTTGTTTAGAGCCAGTACTATTATTCTTTCCACATCAACTTTCTCCAACACAGTTTCATTGTATCTTAGAATTGTGTATTAAAAGGGAATTTTTTTGGTAGTTTTATGGAAGCTGCATTTATTGCACTGATCTGTGATTTGAGTCAAGACTTTCTGACTTTGTTGCAACCCTCTCAATTCACTTTGTTGTACTGCTCCTATGAATTGAAAATCATAATTAATCACTAGCATTTAATAATCACTCACTTTATGTAAGGCAAAGTGCTAATAACAGGGAATACAAAGAAAAGCAAAACCACATACTCTACTATTGAGAAGCAAACATTTTAATCAGAAAATGTACAAACAACCACACTCATATAAGATATATATATATATATATATATATATATGTATATATGGTATAAAAGGAAAATAATCTCAAAGAGAAAGAATCAGCGATGAGATGAAGAAAGGGGGACCAGAGAAGGACCATTTGAAGAAGGTAGGATTTGAATTGAATCTTGAAGAGAGTCAAGGAAACTGAAGAAGTGAAGAGGGAGAGTATTCTAGGCATGGAGAAAAGCCACGGTAAAGGATGTCATCAGGAGATAAAGGATTATATTTAAGGTCAACAAATAGACAAATGTTGCTGGATTTTATGTGAGGGAAGTAAAAAGACTGGAAAAGATAGGAAAGGATCAGGTTACATTGTGCTTTAAAAGCCACACAGGAGTTTATATTAAATCCAGACAGGGACCCACTGGAATTTATTGAATGTTATGTGTGTGGAGGTGGTATGGTCAAATAGTAACGTAAGTCTACCAGCTTTTGAATTTAGTTTAAGACTTTGAAAAATGGGTATCACCTGATGATTTCTACATGGCTAATTGAATGAAGTGATCAAGTCTATTATGGCATGTTGGGGTGGGGGAAGAATTGAAATGGAATCAGGAGGCAAGGGTTCTAATTCCAACTTTGCTAGTTATAAAGTGTCTTTGAGTCTGGTGATTTTACCTTTCTCATCTGTAAAATTAGAACTTTGGACTAGATGATCATGGGGTGCCTTCCAACCTTTAAAATCCATTACTAAGCAATGAAAACTTTGCAGGAGCCCTTCATTACTTTGTGTTTACAGAGAATGCACTCACTGTAGGCATATCTCAGGTTTTTTGGAAATACAGGTTCGAAACAATGTGTGTGGTAATTGCACAGGCAAATGGCATTGGAGTGGATGGTGAAACAGAGAAGCAGTCATTACAGGGAGCTACATAATGCCCTCCTCTGTCTTTTTGCTTTGACCTTGTCCTAGAACTGCCTTGTGGTTTTGAAGTCAGTAGTAACCAGATGGTCTAATTGCATTTGTAACATCCTCTGATCCTGGGTTGTTTGCACATGTTCCAATCCCCCACTGTCGGCCACTTCAATGGGAACTTCTAGCTAAGGGGTGATCCTATCAGAAGAGAGTCTTCTGATGAAAAGAGACCATTTGGAAAAGAATGTTCCTCCCCTTGATGTTGGCAAACTAGTACCATAAAGGAAATGTAGATTATGAAAGATTTCTGCATGTTCCCCTCAAGGGAAGGACATAAGGAGGCAATTATGCTGACATAATATGTATATACCCAAATGTATTCAAAGTTCTTTGAAGATGCTTTAGCCTTTGTGGTGGATAGCACAAGTCTTTCTCTTTATTGCAATTTTAATGAAGGCATTAGGGATCATTAGGTGACAAAAAAATAACACCTAATGATTATTAGCACCACCCTGTCATGTTGTTAAGATAAAATATATTTTAGTTGCCAGTTAGATGGTTATTCACTCAATCATACATGGAAGATGCTTAAAATAATACCTTGGATTAGTCACTTGAACCTCTCCATGTCTTAACTTTCCCATCTAGAAAATGAAGGTGTTGGTTTGGATGACCTTCCTTGCACCTCTAGATCTATGTCCCAAAAAAGTTAACAGAGAATCAATAAGAGCAACACTTTATCTTTGCCACGTATTTCTTTCCCTCAATCCCTCATCAGTTTCCTTGCAACCCCTCTCTCCTCACCCTTTGCAGAAGCTCATGTCTTACTGTAGATAATAACCTACAATTTGGGGCATGGCACTCCTAAAAGAGGAAATACCTTGTTCTACCTTTGGACTCATTACCTTCTAAGTATAGAAGACAGATGATAAGTTACAGTTCTCAGGTTTTGCTTTCAAATTCAAAATGTACCTTAGGTAGAATGCTAGTAATATCATTAGGGAAAAAAAAAATCCATTCAAGTATTTTAAATGAAAATCTTCCCTATTTCACAAGTAGGTTGACTGAGTGCTTGACTGGATGTTGAAGAATAAGGTAGACATAATTTTGTGTAATTTAATTTATTTGATTTTAGATAATGAGATTTTAGAATGTTTTAATTGATAGAATCATAGGTTTCCAGTGGATAGAGACCATCTAAACTAATTTTAGTGGTTCAGTTATTCAGAGCACTAATGAGGTCAAGAGACCTAGAGACTCTCATTGTCAATGTACTTTGATGATAGAAAGACAAGCTTGTAGTCCTTAAGTCATTTCTGACTCTTTATGACCCCATTTGGGGTTTTCTTGGAAAAATACTGGAGTGATTTACAGATCTGATAGAGAATGTGGAAGGTTTAGAAAGGATTAATATCTCTGAAGTGAAGGTTTGCTGAGCTCTTTTCAGGCTTTTCATCCACCTTTTTATGTTCACTTTCACAAAAAGCTGTAGCATGTATAGCAGCCATACTTTGGTAAAATCATCTAGGCAGTCAAGGTAAACCAAGTTGAGGGTAACTAATAGGTCTCAAACATTGTGGGTGAATTAGGGGACTCCAAGAATGTGACTTCCCCTGGTGCAGTGGGCAGATGAGAACAATTTTTCCCAATGCCCTTGAAGGTGGCCGAAGAAGGTACTTTGGAGCAATTAGAGCTTAGTCAGACATTTAAGATGCCTAGGTCAGCCACTACATTACAGACCATCACTAATGGACTCTGGTGACTTTGGAAGAGAGAATGAGACTGACAACTTTCCACAATTATGCCTCACTTAAATCCAATTAACCCTTAGGTCAAGTTACCTGTACTATTTTATTATTTTACTATTTTAACCACTTTGAAGTCCTGTGATTATGGGCAAGTGATGAAGCAGCAGGTGCAGATACACTGGGGAGCTTTAGTCATAACACTGGACACTGGTGACCCAGGCCATAGGGTCTTCTTATTGGACTGAAATAACAGTGGGATTGGCAGCCCTCTGGGTTTCTGAGAAGCTTTTTTAAAGGACTGCACTTTTTTAAAGGACTGTCCTAGCTGTTCATGCATGAAGAAGGGGATAAAAATTGTCTGCCTCACCAGACCTGGAATATTTTTGCAAAGTTGTTTCTACTCATCATTGTTACATGAAATGTGTGCACACAAAGATGTATAACTTTTATTGTGAGAGAACTCAGTAGGTACCACATCCAAAAATCAGCCCTAAGTGAAACAAACTTGGCAAATGAAAGCCAACTTAACTTGTCAGATCTGGATATACATTTTGCCAGAGTGACCACAGTGATGAGGAATGCTGTGAAAACTGGTGTAGGTTTTACAATCAAATATAATCTAATCAGTAAACTTGTATGCCTCTTCAAAGGAGTGAACAACAGATATAAAAATGCCACTTTTATGAAAGCATCATCACACCACCATCATCAGTGCATATGCTTACACCATTGATGAGTACTGATGAGGTCAAAGGAAAAATTCTATGAAGACCTAGAGACTCATCATCAATATACTTTGATGATAGAAGGACAAGCTTATAATTCTGGGTAATTTTAATGCCAGCATAAGCACAAACTACTAGACATGGCAGGAAATCCTTGAGAGGAATGGAGTCAGAAACAGCAACAGTAAAGGTCTCTACTGAAGATTTGTATGTCTCATGACCTTCCTATCACCATCACTGTCTTCTGTTTACCTAAATTCAGCAAAATTGTGACTGTACTCTCATAGTAAGCACTGATATTTAATAGACTATGTCATTGTAAGGAAGGCTAAGAGACAGGATGTAAGAGTGATGTATGCTGCAGAGTGCTGGACTGATCACAGACTTATCCTCTCTAAGCTAAGCCTTCACATTCAGCTAAGAGCAATGGTCCCAAGGCAAGATGACTATCAACAGATTCAAAATTTCAACAGATTAGAATACTTCTCTGAGCCTGAATAATTTCTTGCTAATTTGTAAGGGATGCTGAGCCAGAACACAGTTAGCCCTTCATTTGCTCAGCTGGACCAGAACATTAAGACTGGTTTGATGAAAATGATAGGGAAATTCAGAAACTTCTAAATGAAAATTGAGGACTTCAGGTTTACCAACAGGACATTTCCTCTTTCTCTAAGAAAGTTGCATTTAACTCCATCAAAAGTAAAGTGTAGGGGTGGCTAGGTGGCACAGTGGATAGAGCACTGGCCCTGGAATCAGGAGTACCTGAGTTCAAATCCAGCCTCAGACATTTAATAATTACCTAGCTGTATGGCCTTGGGAAAGTCATTTATCCCCATTGCCTTTCAAAAACCTAAAAAAAAAAAGTAAAGTGCAAACTAAGCTTAGAGAGAGATACAGGATTCTTGGTTCTGTAAGAAGGCATTTGAGATTCAGTTTTACATTGATAGCAACAATTGAAAGTACTATTATGATGTCCTGAAGATTCTTTGTGGACCAAAGACCTCTCATACATCTCAACTACCCGGGGCTTGATAGAACAATACTGAATAATGATAAGGACATGATCCTGGCCACATTGCCTGAATGCATTGTCTGAGATCTTGCAGAAGTCAAGTGCTCACAGAGGTCAGAAGAAGCAGTACAAAGACACTCAAGGTCTCTTTGAAGAACTTGAATATCAATTGTGAGACATAGGCAAAGACTGCCTGGCATGGCATGCCTGCATCAAGGAAAGACCTTTACTCCATGAGAAAAGTTGAATTGCAGTAACTGAAGAGAATTGTGATATTTGCAAATCTAGAGAAAGCTTCAATCCAAAGGTTCAAATGTGCCTGACATGTGGTAGAACCTTCTGAGCTTATATTGGTCTGATAAGTCATAGGGGGATGCTGTGCCTTTGTATACCTTGACATCAACATCATGATGTTGGTCCTCTTCATGTATGAAAGATGAACAATAATGGATTCAACAAACAGTTATTGTTTGAAAAGGAAAAGAGGCAGTGAGATGAAGTGAAATAGGAAAGAACAATCCAAATGAAAAGGAAGGTAGAGTAGTTAAAATTTTTGAGACCAGAGGAGTGTACATCTCATCCTAAGGTAAGAATATAGTAGAAATTACTTAAAGATATTGCTTTTGCAGAGTGTAAGCAAGATCAGAAGGAAAGCAGAATACTGGGGGAAAATTTTTTATAGAAAGTTTCTCAGATAAATATATATATAAATACTTTGTAAAATATATATGAATATGAGTCAATCCCCAACTGATAAAATGGTCAAAGAATATGACTGGACAGTTTTTAGATAACGAAATCAAAACAATTTATAGTCATTTGAAAAATGCTCTTAATCATTACTGATTAGAGAAATGCATATTTAAAACTACATTGAAATAGCTTTTTAAACTTATCACATTGATTAAAATAATTGAAGGAGACAACAACACTAATTCATTGTTGGTAGAACTTTGAAAAGATACAACCATTTTGGAGAACAAATTATTCCCAAAGAGTTATTAACGTGCTTATTCCCTTTGCCCAAGCAATACTACTTTTAGATCTATTTCCCAAGATGGTAAGGGAAAAAGGAAAAAGAACCTATTTGTTTCAAAATATTTATAGGTCACTCTCTTTGTGGTAGCAAAAAACTAGAAATTGTGGGGATGCCTATCAGTGGGGGGGAATGGCTAAACAAGTTGTGGTATATGATTGTGGTATATGATGTGTTACATAGAAAACAAGATGTGCTATAAGAAATGATAAGTTTGATGATCTTAGAAACACATGAATAGTCTTGCATGAAATAATGAATGAAATGAACAGAACCAAGAGAATATTGTATATAGTAATAACGATATTGTTTTAAGAATAACTTTGAGTGACTAAGTCATTTTGACTGTCATAAATACCCAAATTAACCACAAAGGACATATGAAGGAAGATGCTATTTGCATCCAGAGAAAAAAATTGATAAATAGAAGTTTGTACAAAGTGATTTTACATAAAGGCACATATTTGTTTCTTATGGTGGCCATCTCTAGGATGGGGGGAAAGGAAAAATTTATATATAACTTTATTTTATCTTTAAAAGAAATAGCAAGTTATGCATAATAGATTTGCAATTTCATGTGTAATCATTTTTTCAAAAATATTTTGATATGGAACTATTTGTTTTATTCCATAAATTAAACATAAATAAATAAAGTTTTTTTTAAAAAGTACTGCAGAACCCTGGTGTTCTATGTGATGGGAGGGAATCGAGGTTCTATGAGAATTTTGATGTTAGAAATATTTTTCTTCAAAGATATTAAACATGTAATAATAATAATAATAGCAATGATGACAATGATGATGATGATGATGATAATTTTCTTGACCTGTCATTTGGAATTCTGTGTAAAAACTCCCTCCACTGATGCATATTGATAGCTTATCTGTACCTCAGAAGCTTATTGTCTGGGGCCACTAGGAACTTAAATGATTTCTCTGTGTTTAATCTAGCCAGTATTTGTCAGGGGCAGAACTTGAAAACAGAATTTCCTGGCTCCAATGGCAGACTTTTATCTACTATGCCAAACTGTTTCTCTATGAGAAAAAAATATATATGTGTATATATATGTATGTATATATACGTGTGACTATTTTCTAGTTTTAGAATTTTATTATCTCAATTTTGTTATAAAATATTTTCCCCTTTATTTTGGGATTATTCCAGACTTCCATGATCAGCACTTATGGGCTCCATTAATGTAAGTTAATTCAAGCTCTAAAGTGTTTTGTGGCTAAATGGGTTTGAGAAATGATGCCTTTAAGGTTTAATTAAGTTTAATTATAATTAACATTTGTAAAAGAAAAAAATCAATGCTGAACTTCCCATCCTATATGTAACATTCAAAAGTAAGGAGTTGAGGGCAGAACTAACTTTGATTTTCCAGGGTAACCATAATACATGGTCTAAAACAGTTTTGTTTTACCTCCCAGCCTTGTGAAGGTAAAAGTAGACAACATTTGTAAACCACTTTGCACACTTAAAACACTTTGTAAATGCTTGATATTATTTATTAAATAATATGACAAATCATTTGATGCTTTGTGTTCTCTTTCTATTGTTATCAAATGAAGGAGGGCAGTTGCTAAGAACCTCACTGTATGCGTTATCCTCTCCTTAGTATGAAGTTACCTGCAACTAATCTACAGAAGTAAAGTTATCCCACACTTCTAAATATCCTCATGCTACAGCAGTGGCTGCTGTCATTAGACAGAACAAGAGAGCCTGGAGAGACCACTGTGTTGCAAAGGAATTGTAGCCCTGGGGAGCTTCATTACCTGAGAGGTTTTTCACATGCATCTAAATCTCTCTTTCCACCCTAGGAGAGTTCAACTTCACAAGTTGCTGGAAATCTTGAGGTTCCTTGCACAGCAAAATGCTTGGACATTAATAGCACTGGGGCACTAGGTCAATATTGACTGCTTCCTTTTAAAACACCCTCTGATGAGTGCTTAATAAATATTTATTAAATGATTAATAAGGGTCACATGATATCAGCTTGCTCTGGACCTTCAAAGGTCAAAGAACCCTTATCAATCAATCAATAAACATTTATTAAGGCCTTGTTGTGTGCCAGATATAGTAGTAGGTGTTGGGGGGGGTAAAAAAACAACAAATGAAACAGTTTCTGTATTCAAGAAGCTTACATTTTAATGGAAAAATTTAAAGGTACATATACAGTAAATAAATGTTCACATAACTGTTTCTATATACACATAAACACACATTGATATATATGAGTGTTTATTTATAGACATTTATGTACATAGATAATAAGTACAAAGAGAATAAAATGATAGTTGACTACAAGGTTATTTGGGAGGGAGGGGACTCATTGTTGGTATTAGGAATGTCTTCATTTGTGCTTTCTCCCTTGTTAGGCTTGTCGACTCCTAGAGATTAAATTATTCCTTCTGCAAATGAATCTGACAACTTTATCTAGTTCTGACCTCTCCCCTGAGCTCTGGTGCTGTATTTCTAATTGACTATTGGACAGATGCACTTGAATTTTCTGTTGGCACCTTAAACTGAAACTGATTAAAATTGATCTCATCATTTTCCTCCCCAAACCTGTTCTTCCCTTTCTGCCTCATCTAGGAGCAGGAATGGGATAAGAGCTGCTGTTTCTTAGCAGGTGGTGGACCTAAGCCTCTTGCCCTAGATCCTCCAGCATTGGAATCCATGTCTTTTGAATCTCCATAACAAAACTTAAGTCCTCTATTAATTAGTGAGTGTCCAGGTAAGGGGAACAGAACTATTGCCTCCAGTGGTCCTAATGAAATATCTTTGGTTCCTTGGATTTCCATCACTAGTCTTAGGAAGTTGGAATTCCTGCTTAGGGTCTGGGTTGGGAAGCCTTCTGTCTCTGGAATCCACTAATCAATCAGTACTTACTATATGTCAGGACTGTGCTAAGTTCTGAGGATATATAACGCCATGCCCTCAAGGAGTTTACATTACCTATAATACACAGAGATGTAGAAAATAAGAATAAATTTGATAGAAAGGGAGGAATGACCCAATAACTGTGGGAGGGCAAGGAAAAGTTTAGTGTTAAAAATACATTTGAGGTTCATCTTCCTCTGGGAGACCAGGCTATATTTAGGGAGCATGATGCCCCAAATAAATGATCATGCTTCTATTTATGCTGCTTATTCCTTGAGCAAGGTCTCCATTTGGGAGGGCAGCCCACTCTTGAGGAGAGTAATCCACCAAATAACTTGTCATGCCCCTATAACCTTCCTTCTTACTTATTTCCTGATGGCAGTGGCTACTGCTACTAATCTCTCCCTTAGCTTCTGCTAACCACAGAAATACCTAAATAAAGTTATTTTGGCTCTTAAAAAAAGATGCATTTGAGCAAAACCTTGATGGAAATTAGGCTATATTAAAAAAAAGTGCAAGTGAGGAGAGAATACTTTTGATGAGGCATAACTAGTAAAAAGGTATAGAGATGAGATGCTAGGTTGTTGCTGTTAGTCCATTGTTTTCAAAGAGGACCAATGTCATCACAGGGTGATGTTTTAACTTACGTGTTAATTGTAAGTGAGGCAGAGCTGCACAAAGTCATCAGCCTTACTCTCTCCTCTAGTCATCAGACTTCAGTGGCAACACAAAAGTCAAGACAACTTGAGATGCTGTTGATGAGAATCTTCAAGGATTTGTTTGACTGGAATGTAGACTGTATTGGGAGAAATAATTTGTAATATGTTTAGAATATATTGACCCTAACCTACTGAGAAATGTGGTGGCTGTAACTCTTATACCCTATGTTACCACAGCTGTGCACTGCAACTCCTCTCCTAACACCCAGAATCTTGTTTTCTCCATTGCTGACCCTAGGGAGGGAAGAGCTCCAGATCTGACCACCGTCAGGGACAGGTTTTGCTCCAGAACCTTGTAGAGACTGTACATGCTCTGAAATGGGTCATTTTAATTTGATAAGAGGCAGTGAGATGTGGTAAGTAGACTATTGGTCAATCAGAAAGAGCTGGATTCAAATGTCACCTTTGATAGGGATTGTTTGACCTTGGACAAGTTACTTTATTTTAATGTGTCTTGGTTTCTTCACCTATAAAAGTAAAGGGATTGGATTTGAAAGCCTCTGAGACATTTTTTCCAGATATAATTCTAGAATTCCATAGACTATACTGGAGCTCCTCTCTAACACTATCTAGGGTCAGGATTTGGAAAACCCTCCACTCTGGAACCTCCTACCATAAGCAAAAATACTACTTATGGAGTCATAGATTAGAGTTGAAAAGGTTTTTAAAGATCTTCAAGTCTAATTTCATCATTCAAAAGATGAGAAAACTGAGGTCCAGTTGTAACTTGCCCAACATCCTCTTACTCCAGAGAGTGAGTTTTCTAATATTTCATGCTACCTCTGAATTTATTCCACCTTCTTTTAACAAGACACCTGGCTTCTTGCCACTTGGATTTCACCCAAGACAACCCAGCCTATCTCCATCAGGACCTCATCCAAGACTGGACACCAAACACCAGAGCCTCTTGTTACTAGACCCTTGTCCAGGCCAGGGACCTCAGGCATAGGGCTCTATGTGGAGCCTATATATTCATAGTATCTTTTGATTATGCATCATCTGAAGAAGCAAAGAATTGGCTCAAAGTTTGAGTTTAATCAGGTCCCTGGTGACTTGATTACCTACCCAGACTCCTGCCCTAATCTCCTTTCTGGCTCCTTTTTTTTTTTTGGTTTGTTTTGGTATTTCTGAGAATATTGAGCTTAGAACCAGGAAGACTTAGGTTTAGATTCATTCCTGACAGGTACTAGCTGTGACCAGTGCCTAAAACCTGGGCTCTCTGAGCCTCAGTTTCTTTATATGTAAAATGAGGGTCAGGCAAATTCTAAAGTCCTTTCCACTCCAAATCTATTATTCTTTGATTTAGGACAATAGGTCCTAAATCTGAGACTCTGAGACTTATCCCTTCCTATGTTTAGCAGGCTTTCAGATCCTCCTCCCCTAAAACCTATACTCAAGAGTAACCAACTACCAAAGAGAAAGCCCTCTCCACTGGTCTCCATTCCCAGATTTCTCATCTCTGCCTACCTCAATTCTCTCTCCCTGAGTTCCTTGTCTCACTCTTGGCCTTCTCTTTCATTGTGCCTTAAGGAATTACCATTCAATCACTTGATAAACTTTAAAAATCCTAGACCTCTTCCTTTTTCCTTTTTCACAATTCTTACAAAATCCTTCCTTCAGAAGATACTGAATGCCTTCTGACAGTGATGCTTTTCACTTAAACATCTTAGACTTCCCCTCTTAACTGTCACTTATATCATCTCCTTTGAGGTTCACTCTTTAAAAAAAAACTCTCTCTACTGAGAGCCTTGTTGCAATAATATATTTGTTTTTCATAATTATCTTTATTTCCTGAGCAGTTCAAAATCTTACTACCAGTTTTTGAAAACTTAATATAGGTATTGTTATTTCCTCAAGCACCCTGTCTAGATTATCAGGTATTTCAGCTCCCATGATTTATTTGTCATTCCATCTAGAAGCCCATATGGATGACCATATCATTGATCATGGCAAGGAAGTTTGCTTTAGAGTCAAGAAGATCTGTATTCAAGTCCCTACTCTGATACCTATTGACTTTGTGACCCTGAGCAAGTCACTTAATCTCTGAATATTCTAGACCCCTATCCAAGACTTTATGCAGAGGTGATGATACTATGTTCTCAATCCAGAACACTGAAGCTCAACTCTTTGATCATGATCTCCTATAATTCCATATCTCTCCCTGCTTTATTCCTCTAAAAATCTAGTTAGCATTCTCACTCTGATTCCTAGTCATTCCTAGTCTCTCATCTAATTCACTTTCCCTGAATTTACTTTAATTTCTTTCTTCATCCTAAAAACAAGTTCACCTATGTTATGTTCTCTTGATTCTCTTATGTCTTTGTCTTTTCACTGGTATAGTGGATAAAGTACTAGGCTCACAGTTTAGAAAAAGTTAAATTCAGATATTTGCAACTGGTATGATCCCGATCAAATCTCTTATCTTTAATTTCCTCATCTGTAAAATGGCTCCTCCAAGATAAGCTCATCACCTGAAATCTTATCAACATGGTTTTGGTTTTGTAACTCAACACCTTGACATCCTCAGTTCTTCTTTCCTCTGACTGGAGAACTGGATGGCAGAGGCTCCCAAAGCCTCTCCTCACCCAAAGGATCCCTCTGGCATACCTCCCCCACCTTTTGATTCCTTTTGGGTATTGTCTTCCTTCTTATAATTTAAATTGTAAGCTTTTGGACAGCAGCTACTATCTTTCTTAATTGCATCATCAGCACTTAGCCCAGTGTAGGCATTTAATAAATGCTTTATTGATTAATTATTGACCATATCTTGCATAGGAGTTGCTGATCTGTGTTGGTAGTGGCAGTTGCTCTTTGGGAGCTTCCAACTCTGAAAAAAATCACAGATACAGTTTAAAAAACAAGCATTAAATATATGTGGTGTATTATATCACTTTTATTCTTTCCATTTGTCTTTGAAGTCAGTTCTGATCTTCACACCACCTCCTTTTCCCTTTAAAAATGATGTAAGAAGCATGATTCACCTTTGTAGTCAATGCTCATTGTTTAAATGATAGCTCTTTACTAGATTGTAGCTATTTCTACTGTGTCCTAAATGGTTGTTTAGTAGCATTTGCCAAATACCCAGGATGTTTTTTCTCAAAAATGCATTTGATTGAGGAATGATATGATAATTTGTATTCAATAACACAAAATTCTAGGGTGATCTTTGTGAGTCTCCATGTTGCTTTATGAGTTGCACTGAAACTAGGGGTCTGAGCCCCCTTTAAAATGAGTTCTATGCAAATGTAAGCTGGTTCATGTAGCAAAGAGCTTGAGAAATGTATAGCTATGGAAATCTAGTAGATGTTAAGCATTGTGGATACCAAAGTAGAGTCTGTTCAGTATAACACAGTCTAGGCCATCCTAATGCAGTAATCTTTCATAGAAATGATATGAAAGGTTGTTTACCTGGGAAAGGAAAAATGTGTTCCAGAAATCATTTATTAGACACTAGGGAATTAGGTCTAGAGAATTAAACAATATGGGTGACTCATCTTTTTGATTTTTATAAATATTTAGACTATTGATGTACCCAGCTGACAGACTGGGATTTTGAAATCTATTGTGCCCTTTATATGCCCCAGTGAAAAATCATTTAAGCTGCTGTATTTGGTGACTTGCATCTACCCAAGATGGTTATAGAAAATAAAATCAATTCTTTCTGTCAAAACAAACAGTCCTCTATCATCCTGTCTAGGTGGACTTGCAGTTTCTTCTTGTTTCTGGCCTTGGCTTTTTGGAAAGAAACTTTTTTTTGGAAAGTTTGTGGAACTTATATTAGATATTTGCTTTAACAAAATGAGAAAGAGTTGGAATCCATTCTTAGACACTTACTAGCTGTGTGGCCCTAACTACAGTTTCTTCAAGCAACTGACCCTATTTCTTAGTTTCCTCATCTATAAAATGAGGAAGTTGATCTTAATGACTTCTAATGTCTCATCCAGCTTTAGATCAATGATCCTATTGCTCTATTTGGGGTGTGATTATTGAATAAGATTACTGAAAATGATCATTTATCTGATGTGGACCCATGCAGTATTTCCTGTTCAAAAGGTGGCATAATGTTCACTCCAAACCTTTATTTCTATCATCTACAGAATGATATAAGGTCCCATCTCTTATCAGGAAACTCAGTCTTTTCCATTAGAAACATGCAGGTTAAGCAAAACAAATTTCAATATTGGTCATGTTCAAATAAAAAAATGATCTCAATCTACATTCTGATTCCTTCACCCCTTTATCAGAAGATGTGTAGCATGTTTCATCATAAGTCTTCTGCAATCAGGATTGGTCAGAGTTCTTAAGTCCCCTGTATAGTTGTTTGTTTTAACCATGTTGTTGTCACTGTCTAAATTATTCTCCTGGTTCTATTCATTTCATTCTGCATTAATTCATACAAGTCTTCCTAAGTTTCTCTGAAACCTTCTCCTTTATAAATTCTTGTGGAAAACCAGGATCCATCATCTTTATGTATCATAGCTTGTTCATTCTCCAGGTTATGGGTACCACCTCAGATTCCCATTCTTTGCCATCTTAAAAAAGAGCCTTAAACTCCTCATTCTTTGAATTCTTTCTTTTCCTTTTTTCTTATTGTTTTGTTAAGTAAAATAAATTTCTATACATGTGTATATGTGTGTTGTCATTCTTCCCTCCTTTGACCAGTCCTTCATTGTCTGATCTCAACCTGTTTTTCCAGACTTCATATATTTTTTCATTTAAGCTGCCTTACTTGCTTTTTCCTCTGCAGGGCAATTCTATCCATCACCATTGTCTTCCCAAGATTTACTCCCTCTGCCTGTCATCTTACCATCCTCACTTTTACCCTTCAAATCTTCAAATTTCAGCTCAAGGGTCACCTCCTTTCTTGATCGTCCTCAGCTACTAGTGCTATCCTTCCTTTGTATTTACTTTGTGTCTTAGACACTTACTAACTGTGTGGCCCTAACTACAGTTTCTTCAAGTTTATATTTATTTATATGTACAAATTTTGTTTCTTCTAATGTAAAATAAACTCCCTGAGGGCTGGAACTATTCTGTTTGCATATTTTAATCTTTGCTGCCTAGCACTGTGCCAGGTGTTAAAACAGCTTATATTAAGTGCCTTATATCTTTTAACCATCATAGTATGGGATAGAAAAAAATGAAATACTACCCACAACCAGGAACATATTCCACTGGGTGGAGGGGGTCAGTGTATAAGAAAATATGAAATGTAGGCCAGGTAAAAATGAATTAAATCAAATAAAGTGAAGTGTTGCTGAAAATTTTAAAAAATTATATGATTGTAAGTGATTATAATAACCAAACACTTTTCAATCCTTAATAGAACATAAGTTCATTTTAAAATGAAGAATATAACATGTTTATCAAATATATATCATATTTAACTTTGCTATATTGATTCTTAATTTCATGTGCAAATTTTTTGTATTTTTGTGAACAGGAAATAAATGTTGACAATGTTTTCGCCGTTTATAGTCTCCACTTTACTGAAATAATGATCAGTTTTTTCTTTTTACTTTTTTTCTTATTCTTCCTTCTTTCTTTCTGTTTTTTTTACAAAAATATAGAATACATTATTATTTTAATTTGTAAGAGACAGGAGTTATGTAATCTACTTCCTTTTATTTTTGCAAATGAATAATTTTGGAGGACACTAGAAACTGAAGGGATCAAGATAGGCTTTTTGTAGGAGACAGCTCTTGAAGAAAGGGAATAAGCTTTTATATAGCAACTACTATTTACAAGGTGGTGTGTTGGATAGAACCCTGGGCTTGGAGTCAGGAAGACTTGAGTTCCAATCCAACCTCAGACACTTACTAGTTGTGTGACCCTGGATAGGTCACTTAACCTTCTTTGTCTCAATTTCCTCATCTATAAAATGAGCTATTGAAGGAAATGGCAAACCAATCCAGTGAGTCACTTTACAAAAATAGTCTCATTTGATCCTCACTTTTTTGAGAAAACTGAAGCAGAGATGAAAAGACTTCCCCAGAGTTATATAGATAGTAAGTATCTGAGGCCAGATTGGAACTAGAGTCTTGACTCCAATCCTAGAGATCTAGCTACTGTACACCTAGCTGGATTTTAGAGATAACCCTGGAAAAACTAGTGTATGAAGAGATGGGAATGAGAAAAGAGAGAATTCTAGGTATGGGAGAACAGTCCATTCAAAGGCATAGTGGTTAAAACCAAACAGTTTTTAAAATTGATTGATTAAGCAGGATTTGGGATAGGAAGAGAAACTATGGTGTGGTTAATTTGCTTTAGATCTAGAAATGTGAAGTGAAGGTCAGATCTTAGACTGAGTCTTTGTTTAGAGCTTGGAATGGAGTATTTCTGACCTTCCTCTCTATCAACCTTTGCATCTGGACTTTGTTGAAAATCCCAGGCCAGGCAAGTCTGCAATAAAATAATACTGGAGCTACCTTATGTAGTGTGACATCATGTCTCCTCTGTTTTTCATTATTAAACAGTTTCACATGTTAGCTCCACATCGCCTTTCCTACCTCTTTCCACTCCCCAATGGGGTAGCTGCATTGCTTTTTTACAGTAGGATATTTTAGAGCCAGATGTGCTAAATCATTAACTTGCATTTGGGAAAAGAATTTTTCTATTTAGGAAAAAAAACTTCCTATCATTTATTTAACTGCAGACCTTTCTCCATCATCAATTTCTATGCATTACCTAAAAGACTAGTTTTTCAGTGCTTATTGAGAAAAAAATTTGCTTTTTAAACCAAGTCAACAGAGTGGTTTTGAGGGAAGAATGATGGATTTGGAATGAATTCTACCTTTTCTGCTACCTGTGTGCTCTACCTGTTTCTTGCTACTCTGCCTTCTTGGCTCTGTCCCCTTTGCTTGGATTAATTTAATAACTTCTTAATTGATCTCTTGGTCTTTGTTTCTGTCTCTCTGTGTCTATGTGTCTCTGTGTCTCTGTCTGTTGTCTCTCTCTCTCTTGCCTCTTCCCTCTCCATTCTATCTTCCACATAGCTGTCAGTATTATTTCTAAAGCAAAGGTCTGACCACAACACTACTCAACTTGAAAAGTTCTAGGGGGGCACAACAGATAGAGCACTGGACTTGGAGTCAGAAATATCTGAGTTTAAATCCAACTTCAGATACTTCAAGTGCTTGGAAAAATAAAAGCTCTAGTAGTTCACTAGGATACAATTAGCTGTTATATAAAATCCTTCACTATCTGATTTCAGTTTGTTTTTTCATATATATTGTATATTACTTCCCTTCATATACTTTTTTCATCTAAACTAGTCTACTTGCTGCTCTTCTATGGGGTAGAGTACTGAGTAGATACAATTCAAATTAGATAAAGTGAAATGTTTTGTCAATTTTAAAAGATACATAATTATCAATTATTATAATAAAATACCTTTAAATCCATAATGGAACTCATTGTTATACTTAATATTACCATTGTGATCATGGGCAAATCATTTACTATTTCTAGGCAAAGACAAGTACATCTTCCTGGGAGAAAATATAGGAATGACACTATTCTATTTGCATTGTTAATATTTTCTCCATCACTTTCTTCTACTAGACAATAAAATTATAACTCAGTCCTACATTGTTGCATTTGCTGATTTTCAGTGTGTAAATACATACACTGAAAATTTAACAATTTACTCTCAGGACCAAATTCAGCATAGCTCCAGTAGCTCTTTGACTCTCAACTTCAGTTTCTTTGTATATAAGCAGAGGAAATAGAGTAGATAACCTCTATTGCATCTTTAAATCTATCATCTGATAATTTGTCCTGAACTATTGTAAAACTGAAGTTATTTCATTAAACTAAAGTCTTTCTAAACAGTGGAAACATTTCCAATAATTTCTATTTCCTTTTGACATAAATATTGCAAATTTCTGCATAAAATTGAGATTCAGGAGTATATACCAAAGTTTAATATATGAAATTATTCATTTATAGAAGACCACAAATTCTATGAAGGATTTACAGGAGATTTGTCACAATAACATTTGCAAAATATATAGAGGTGTACTGGAAAATGTTTAACAACTAGTTCTGTGGGAAAAAAATGTCTCATACATTTTTAGAGCTAATCTGTGTTATTAAAATTTTCTCCTTCACAGTAAAAAAATTACATTAAACTATGATTTGTATTATAACCTGATTTTGGAGGTAAAAATGCTCACACTTAAAATTTAATAATTGACTATCTAAAGGCCTGCTCCAGTATACTGGAAAACATTTCACTTTTTCTCATTTGAGCTTTGTAGCAGCCCTCTGAGAACTGGCATTGTTGTGATTTTTACCATTGTACATACCTTCTATTCTTGATTCACTGCTTTGGATATTGTAGGGGTTTAGTATATGCTTGTTGAATTAAATAGAATGGATTGCCATCTCTAAAATGATTTTATGGTTCTTCAGGTTTATAATATTGCAGCAGTCCAAGTCCTTTATATAAATTCTTCTAATTTTTCCTGCAACCAAAAGATGAATGATTCCAATATTTTTCTGTATTTCAACTAAATTATCCATTTTCTTCCTAGAATCAGCTCAAGATAACACAGACCAAATTTTTTTCTGTCTTCTGAATGAAATTTTCAACTTTTTTTTTAATAAGACAATTTTTTTTAAAAATAGAAGATAATAATCTTTGGTCTTCCTTTAAACTCAACTGTTCCTTCTCTGGTTACAGATGGTATTCTCTATCACAGATCCTCTGAAAATTGTCCTTGATTGTTTCACTGATGGCGTAAGTTCATCAAGGTTGATCATTATCCCATCAACATTTGTTTTACCTTTGATCAAGCCTTTATAAATCTCGTTAGACAAATAGTTGAGTAAGATCACTTTCTGCCTCTTCCTTTCATTACTATTTATTTTAACTGTACTGAATAATCTCCAGTGTAAAATCTACCATCTTTTTGGAGTATTCAAGTACATTGTATTTGGGTACTCAGAACTGCTAAACTTTCTAGTTAATGAATAGAAAAGGAAAAATAGAAAATTAATAGGGGACTAGATAGGATCTCAAAATATCTGAAACATTCTTCCATGGAAGATAGATTAGAGTAGAACTAGAAGCAGTAGTGGAAAGTATAGAAAGGCTGACTTGGACTCTATGATAGGCAAAATGTCTCATCATTAAGAGCTAAATCTGTCCAAAAGTAGAATGGGCTGCCTTGGGAATTAGTTAGTCACTAGAGATCACAAAATTGGGAATTTTTTAGAGAAGATTCTTTATCCCAGTAGAAATTGGACTAGGTATTATCCAGGGTAATCTCCAGTCAGTTGGTTCTATGATCCACTGAAATAAGGGAAATAAGAAACTCATCCAACCCCTTAGACAAATTTCTAGGCAATTTTTCAAGTTCATAAATCATTAATGCTGCGCTTTCATTAAACTGGATCAAGTTTGTGAAACCTACAAGTTGAGTTATAAAGCTTCATCATCATCCTATGCTATAATCAAAAGAGGAGATACATTCAAGGCTTGAGGTAGGCGAAAATCAAAAAGAAACTGAAAGGATTCTCATTTTAAAAACTCCCACTAACCTCAGATTATGACTGACCACAAATCAGCTCTTCACCCCAGGTGATTATCAGGACTCTTTTTGCCTTTCTTTGTTTCCTCAGGAATCAGTTCAATGTTTGGTACATTGTAGACACTTAAATGCTTATTGACTGATTGGTATTGACTGATGTCTCAACAGCTTGGATGATATTCTTCCCATTATTTACTGCAGAGTCAATTCTGAATACCTAGATACAAGTCTGGGGTGCCGGGTTCTGTTTATTATTATTTTAACATTATTATTAATGATCACCAGAACAAGAAGAAACTTTCCCAAAAGATTTTTGGCTCTTTATTTAATATGTAAGAGTATGTAAGTATGGAATAATAATAATAACAGTGGTAGTGGTAGAAGTAATATCTAGTATTTATTCAGCACTTTAAAGTTTAAAATTACTTTACAAATATTATTTCATTTTATACTTATGGCAATCCTGGGAGGTAGCTGCTATTATTACCCCCATTGTATAGATAAGGAAACTGAGGCAGACTGAGATTGAATTGCTCATGCTTACACAGTAAGTGTCTTGAGTCTGGGTTTGAATAACAGTCAGTCTTAGATTCAGAAAACTCTGGGTTCAAGTATTTCCTTTATACAGATTTAACTCTGTGATCACAGATAACTCTATAATTTGCAGATGAGTTGCCAGTCTTTGCCAGTAGAGAGAATTTCCATTTTAGGAGATTCTTAAATTGATGAAATCATATGACTAAGAACTGTCTTCTTCAAATTTTTATGTGTGGGCAAAACTCACTTTCTTACTAAATAAGATAATGCTTATAAAATATTTAGCGCAATGTTTGATAAACTGTGGGTACTTAATAAAAACTTATTTGGATACAGTAAAATACTCTTGTCAGGAAGACCTGAGTTCTAATCCAGTCTTCCAGTGTGTTACCCTGGAAAGTTGCTTAACCTCTGTTTGCCTTAATTTTTACAACTATAAAGTGAAGATAATAATAGCACCTGCCTCCTAGGGATGCTGTGAGGATCAAATGAGATAATATTTATTGAGTGCCTGGCACATAATTGGCACTATAATTTTTTTCTTTTTCTCTTCCCTACTCCTCTTTTATTCTATATATTTTTAGTTTTTTTTAATGAGACAGTGGGATTAAATGACTTGCCACACAGCTAGGTAATTAAGTAATTATTAAGGGTCTAAAGGTTGTATTTGAACTCAGGACCTCCTGACTCCTGGAGCAGTGCTCTATCCACTGCACCACCTAGCTACCCCTTTTGTTCTAGTTTTTGATGGGTGTCTAATATAAGCATTGTAAAATTATATAGGAATAATGACAGCATAGCTCTATAAAAACATCTTGCCATGTTACTTTCAATTTGATATCTCTCCATAACTATGTACTAGAATCAATGAACCTTGAAAATAGAGTCAATTTCTTGCAAACATATTGAATTGGACTCAAGATCTTAATGTTTTGAGGATTCTTTTTTCCCTTGTGAAAAGCTACTGTTGATGCAATATTTTTTTCTATATGATTAGAGGAAATTATTACTCACTAAAAAAAAGATATCACATTGCTTTATTGTCAGATGAGTGGGTAGTGTTCTACTTTTATGAATTGCAAGTTTAAATATGATGTGTCATCTCTTTTTGTCAGGAGAGTAGTGATTCAACTTCATAATAGTAATGGTTCCAAACACCTTTTAAAATAAATATATATACACCTACATTTCTACAAATATATGTCTTATGTATTTATCATTCTAAGATAGTTTCTGAGTATAGAAACCACTTAATTTCTGTCTTTGTACACTTGGCATCTTGCACAATATTTGACACATAGGAGATATACAATAAATTTTTGGTGATAGATTGATCCTCCAGGAGAAATTTGTGCCTTTTCATCTTTTTTTTTTTTGGCTATGCTACTGGAAAATTTTAGGATATGTGGAGAAAAAAAGACTGTGCTTTTGCTGTTTTTTGGTACCCCCCCCACCCCAGTATAGCACAGTGACTGGTATATAATATGCACTTGATAAATGCTTGGTGTTGATGTCATTGATAGAAGAGGAGGTAAAAGAGGAAGATGAGAAAAGAAGATTATGAAGACAGAATGTGGTGGCTCAAGAGCTGGAAGACTTGATTTCAAATCCTACTTCTGATTCTTACTCCTTGAGTGACTTTAGCTAGGTCACTTAACCTCCCTAGATCTGTTTCCTCATGCATAAAATGAGAAGGATGAAATGACTTCTGAGATCATCTCTAGCTCAAGGTCTGGAGTTCTGATGACTCAGAATAAGTGTAAATAACAATTATTTCTGTTCTGGTCAGAAATACTGAGGGTCTTTACTTCCCAGTTTGATTTTTCTCCCCCTTTTCTTTAGCAGGCAAATTTGGCCAACTTTTCCCTCATTTCTTGCCTAACTGCAAATCATTGAATGAGTGTTGCCTCAGACAAACTGAGACCTGGGAAAGATGTTAGCATAAAAAGGTTGTCTCTCTCATTGCATTTGAGCTCATTTCCAGTTGTTTTAACCCATATCTGGTCACTGGACTTAGATGGTTCTAGAGGAGAAAGTGTGACTGTTGACTTTGCACAACTCTGCCTTACTTCAATTCAATTCAATTCAATTCACTTGCAAGTCAAGATATCATACTCCTGAAAATTGTGAATTACGTAAGATTTGTCCCAGATATCTCTGTAGTCCAGTTTTGGTATTCTTTCATTTCTTTCTCAGTCATTCAATGCACTTCTGCATCCATGAAATAATAACATAAATAAATGAGAGAATAGTAGTCAATTCACAAATAATCAGTGTACAAGTAAATATTTAGAAGCACATGCTTTTGTACTTTCCATATGTTTAAAGTTATTTTCATGTCATTCTCTGAACTATTACCCTGGGTTACAAATAGATTTTGTTCTTGGCTTAGGAGAGGTTTCCTCTGGCAAAGTTAGAGGAAAAATACTTTTTCTCGTGCCAGTTCTTACCTGGTATTTTTAACTTTATTCTTATATTACTTTTAAAATTCTTATGAATTCTTATTTTGTTTCATATTTATAATGTTTATATTATTGCAAATTATTAAAATTAATGTAAAATTAAAAGCAATGCAAAATTAATATAAATGTAATAATATTATTATTATTTTATTTTTACATTAAATCACCAGGACAAGGAATCTTTATACTCCATTTTTAATTATCTTTAATAGTTGCAATTACCATTGGAGTCAAATCATTCTGAGATCTCCCTGAATGTTAGTTTCTTTACCTGTGTAGCAGAACAGTAGCTCCTTAACCCTACCTCTGAATTCTGGTGAGTGGGACACAGTGGAAGCTAGACTGCAAATACAAAGTGTTGGAGCCAGCCTTACTGAGATGTTTAGATCAAAGAAACAATAGAAGGAAATCAAACATGTCTGTAGAAAGGAATGGTCTTTAGATGTGTCCCTCAGGGAATAATGGTTTTACCTTTCCTCCTGAAGTTGCATCAAATAGACTGGGAACATTGGATGGATTAAATTTATTCAATGTGACAGCTCCCCTTTTCCTCTCTTTCTCTCTTACCCTCCCTCCTTCTGTCTTCTCTAAATAACCCCCAAATATCTCTATCTTTTGGGACTCCACATTCTCAGTTTTCTATTCTGAAACAAATGCCATCAAAGGATCAGAAACTTGAAGAACTAGATTGTAAAGTACATAATGAATTTTAGTCTTCATTTCCCCCTAACAGGAGTTGAAATGTTTTTACTTTATTTTTTTCCTCAGGCAATCCTTGCCTATGGTGGTTGATTACAGAAGCTAATGGGGCTTTAACTTTTTAAAAAATTATCTTGTTAATCATCAGACTGAGAGCTCTCTATTTCCATCTGCCTGTGTGATGTTTGAGAAAAAAAAGGGGGGCCCTTGGAAAACGCCTTGATTAGAAAAAGTTACTCATGGAAACTGGAACTTAGAAATCTTCCATATTTGGAACTGAGAGATAAAGAACTTTAATACCCCTAGCAGAAATAATCCCTCCTTATTCTGTGAATGCTTTAGATGCAGCAAAGCCCCCAAATGTCCTGCTGAGTAAAGTGGGAAGGCCAGAAATGCTTGCAATTACCAAAAAAGAGGTAGCCAGGATAGGGGGAGGAAGAAAAGTAGATTCAAGACACCTAATCAGTGGAAACTGAGTAGTTTAATGAGCTGGTAATTTACGGCTTTAGGGGTGGTGGTGGTGGAGGGTTGAGGGTATGGAATGGTCTCTGCCAGGAATTGGGCAGTCTCTTTACAATCCTAGAGTTTAATTAAGGCAATGGAGGGTGGATTCGTATAGCTAAAGACGTGTGTAATTCCATCTGCTCTGCTCTTGGAACCGGACAGGAAGCAATTGACAGAGCACTTGGGGCCTACATCTGGAAACAACATGTTTGAAAGAGTTTATAAATCCTGTGCTCAAGAAAGGGGGGGGGGGGGAGAGAGAGAGAGAGAGAGAGAGAGAGAGAGAGAGAGAGAGAGAGAGAGAGAGAGAGAGAGAGAGAGAGAGAGAAAGGGAGGGGGATGATGATGACAGTGAGGGGGAAGTATACCAAAACAACAGCCACTTTCTTTGGGAGATATGCTGTGCATATTTTGTTTCGGTTCAAGGAATACGTTTTCTAATATCGGGGTCTGTCACTGATAATAAGTGATTAAAAACGCTTGTGGAAGGAGGCAGTGCAAGCTTTCTCCCCTCCTCCTCCTTTCCCCAGCAAGTTGTTGGAGAGGGACTAGGTCTCTATTCTACCTGCTTTGTCTTTAGTTCTTGAACTACCTGAAGAATCAGCCCAGAGATCAAGGGCACCTTCCCTATACTGATTTATGGTGATGATTTCTCCCTTTGCATTAATCCTTCCTTTGTGATTATTCTTTCTATCTTCCATTAGACTAGGGATGGGAAGGGGTCAAGGAGTCAATATGCAGACTTTCTTTTCTCCAGATGACAAAAATGGGTACTTCTCTAAGGTTCCCTAGGTTTGAAGAATAATTTTGTTTTTATTTGCATCCAGGATTTTATTAATAGCAAATTCATTTGATTTGCTTGGTGAGAAAACTCTTTCTACCAATGAAGCTCGATTGGTACCTATAGTACAGATAGGCTTGAAGATTTGCTTGAGGGCTGTGAAAGATTTAGTGATTTGCCCAAGATTACCTTATCTTTCAGAACTGGAATTTATATTCAGATCTTCCTGACTCCTAAACCAACTTACCTGAGAAATATATTTAGAATGAACTACTTTCTTATTTATATTTACCTTACATTTTACTTCAGAATTTATTATAAGTTATTTAAGAACATTTCATTCTTTTTGCAAATACAGAGAAGTTTTTTCAGCAGAATGAATGAGGAATCTGGAGTCACAAGACTAACTTCTGATCCTAACTTTGTGTGAACTTCGGAAAGTCATTAAACTAAGGTCTCCTTGACCTTAGTTTCCTCATTGGCAAAAAGAGCAGTTTGAACCAGGTGATCTCTTAAAGGACTACTTTAGCAACTTCCCATAGTTTTGATATGTTGATTCATTATGACCATTTTATCTGTTGCAATTTTTATTATCAATTTATTATTATTGTTTATTATTTCTAGAAATTGTTCTCTTATCTACTAGAGCTTCAGAATTAGGTTGTATTTAGTTTACAATAAATTTTAATTCTTTCATCCAAGGTCTCTTATTGAATATAATTTTTATTTCTTTGTGATAATTAAATGTGATATATAATATTTCTGCTTTTTTATATTTTTGATTGACTCTTCATGTTTCAATACATAATTAATTTTAATAAAAGTGTCCAGCATAGCTAAGTATATGTACACACACACACACACACACACACACACAGAGTTTTTTTTTCTATTTCCCTTTTGTAATTGCCAGAGGAGGGGTAGGAATAATAATTGCTATTATATGTAAGTTTTCTAAAGTTCTGTTCAAGTTTAACTTTTTTTTTTCATTTTTCTTTTCTTTATGTCCCTTTCAGCTCTAAATCTATATTCCCATTTAAATTATCCATTTCTAAACTCTTAGACATCCTCTTCCTTCTGTTAAGAGTTCAACCCTAATGCCATCATTGTTTTCTCTTCTACCTTGGTGAAATATATTGAATCTTGAATCTGGAGAGGAAGTGGGACTCTATTCCCCTTTACAATCCATATGATATTGGGCAAATCCTTTGTCCTTCCTGGCTTCAGATGAGGGACTTGGACTTAATGACCTTTAGAGATGTGTTCTAGCTATAAATCTGGGATTCAATGAGCTATCTCTGAAGCAGAAAAATGAAAGATAGTCTCCTTCCCCCCCTCACCCTTTGCCTTTCTTTAAGAATTGGGAAGTATTTCATGAAATGCTTCCTCTCTTACTTCTCTCCAGAAACAAGAATGGTAATGAGTCATAAAATTTCTCTTCACCCTTTAAATTTAATCTAATAACTAATTAGTAAGCACCTACTATGTTCAAGGAGCAATATGGTATTCCAGATAGAAAGCTGGTCTTGGATAGTGTTTGAGTCCTTCCTTTGTCCTACACTGACTGAGTAGCCATACAAATGCCACCACAACTCTCTGAGACAATAATCGTAGAAAAGGTACTGACCTGAATTGGTGTAGGGACTTTCTTCTTCCATATCTATCTTTATGTTCAAGGCATTATGCTAATTGCCAAGAATATAAAAATTATTGTCCCTATTCTCATGGAGTCTACTTTCCATTTGGTGGTGTTGGCTGCTAATAAAATGTAAAAAGAGCTCTTAACTTGGTGTCTATGAACTTTCTGAAAAATTAGATAACTATTTCAACATAAATTTTTCTTTGTATTCCTTTGTGTTTTAATTTATGCATTTAAAAACATTATTCTGAGGATTACATAGGCTTCCCTAGACTGCCAAAGGGATTTAAGATGCAAAAAAATTAAGAACCTTTGATATAAGTAGTTAAAAATATACGTAATAATTTGAGGAGAAGGGTAAGGAAGAGAGCTCTTAACAATGAAGGAAAGTGGGAAGGGCTTCTCAGAGAAGATAGCACATGAGCTGAATATGAAATAATAAGGATTCTTTTAACTAAAGATATAAGGAAGGATATTCTCTAGGAAACTTAACTTAGAGTTTGAGAAGAGAGGGCCTTACATGCCAAAGGAAAGCTTGCACAGAGCATGGTAATAAAATATGAAGTAATAAACTGGGAGAATGCAAGAAGGCCAGCTTGAAAGAAGTGATCTGTATTTTCATAGAGTTTCCATTTGAATGAATTTTAGTTTAAAATCTTATTCTAAGATACCAGTTGTTTAAGTTTTGTACCTCACATAGCCAATTCTCTAATGGATCTCTTAGTAAAACTTAGAGATGGAATTAACATATAGGTTTTGATAAAGGAATATTGAGATGTGCAATGGAAGAAAAACTGAGATGTACCAAAGTACTGAATATTGTGGTAACAAATAAAAAAACTGAGACAGGTTCTACCCTCATGGAACTTCTAGTCTAATGGGAAGAGACAATGCATATATAGGGGAATAGGAATAGATTGGCAAATCCTTCTAAATTGGAATTGCAGTGTTGATTTTTAATACTATGACTGAAAAAGGATGGTGGGGAGGGAAAGAGAGTATTTTGTTGGCCTAAAAGATGTTGGTGAGTAGAGTGAAACATGATTGAAAGTTCAACATAGAATGGGCTGCATTAGACAATAATCAATTAGGAGAGCAGGGGCTCTAGGGCAGGAGTAATAGAGTTGAAAATTAGGATAGGTCAGGTTCTCCAGGGTATGATCTCAAGTCTCAACAAGATGGTCTGCAAAATGTCTGAGGAAAAAATGAAACATGGTTGGAGGTGGCCTAGATGGGGGAAGGTGTGTATACTTTTATGCCTTGAAACATCTTATACACATATTTTCTGCTTTCCTCAAGAATGATGTTCAGCAGCAATATGGGGTGATAATCATCTTAGTGGACTTGTTCATTCTATCAGTCCAATAATCAGGGACAATTTTAGGGTATCTGTGACAGAGAATACCATCTGTATCCAGAGAAAGAACTGTGGAGTTTAAACAAAAACCAAAGACTATTACCTTCATTTTTTTAAAAAAAAAGTTGTCTTATGTACTACATTATTTTGCTATCTCTAATATTTCATTTTTTCCTTAGGATATGATTTTTCTCTCAACACATTCAATTTTGATCAATGTACATCATGGAAACAATGTAAAAATTATCAGACTGCCTTCTGGTGGTGGTTAGGAGGAAGGAAGGGAGGGTGGGGGGAAAAATTGTAAAATTCTAAATCTTACAAAAATGATAGGTAGAAACTACCATTGTATATAATTGGAAAACAAATAATATATATATATTATACATATATATATATATATGTATAAAGAATGATGTTCATGTGGAGGCAGCTAGGTGGCTTGGTGGATAGAGCACTTGTCCTGGAGTCAGGAGGACCTGAGTTCAAATGTGACCTCTGATGTTTAATAATTGCTTAGTTCTGTGACTTTGGGCAAGTCACTTAACCCCACTGCCTTAAATAAAAGATAAGAAAAGAATGATGTTGGTGTTCATATTTATGTAGTGTGTTTTCTGGCATCCATGTATATTGTTATCTAGGACATATCTCTCATCATCTTGGGTATTTTCTACCCATATTCTTGTATACATCCTCTATAGAGCACCTACTCAACTCTTTAGAAATTTTCTCTTTTTTTGTAATATTTTATGAATATGATTTACTAGCTGTGTGGCTTAGGACTAGTTACTTAACCTCCCTTGGCCTCAGCTTCTTAATTTGTACAAAAGGGTTAAACTTGATGGCCTCTAAGGTCCCTTCAGCTCTAAATCTATTCCTATAACTATTCTATATCTGCTATTCTTTATTCTCCCCATGTAACTTGTCTTCTTTATGTAATTTAAAAACAAATTCTAAACTTAAATACCAAATAAATGGAACATTTCTACAAACAGTAGAATGGAGAAATGGATTGTACATGAAACTGAAATTCTCTATTATATATAATTTGCTTTTCTTTTGTGATATATAATAAATTCCATATGCATATTTCAAAGCTTTTCCCTGATTCTTTTTTGGTTATTCTTCTTTTCTCTTCTGTGTATTTAAAAATGTTTCAGTGATTTTCTATCCCTCATTCCTCCTGAATATGTCATTGTCAGGATATATAACACTGATCATGACCCTTCTCATTGCCCTTTGGGTCATTGGTAATTTGAATTCCTGTGAAATTGTGGTGTGATTCACCTTTGGAAATAGTTGTGTTTAAAGTCTGGACTTCTATGTCATTGAACAACTTGGAATCATTGAAAGTACTGCATAATTTTCTAAATATAGTACATAAAACATTTATCAATTATCTATAGCAGGGTCAGGAAATGGCCAGTCAGCAGACTGTATACTACTGGTGAAATCATTTGATCTGGATCTACCATAACAGCCATAGACAGGATTCAAAATTCAATAAATCTAGGAGCTTTTTCGGGGTGAATTAATTAAATGTTTGACTAAATATAGCAGGCTAATTTTTAAGTTGTTAATTTTGTGATTCATACTAGAGGCAATAAGGAACTATTGGTGATTGTTGAGCAAGGAGGATCATGATTAGACCTGAGCTTTATGTATGAAGACTTTAGAGGAGGAGGGAACAGGTGGAAGACCTGTAATCTAGAGAGATGATTATTCTCAATAATCAAGTAGGACAGAGAGGAAGAGGCAGAAATAGGACATGTAGAAAATATCCAAATGACTCTTGGCAGAAAAGATTCCCCCATGCCTGATCTACAGTGTAAAGAGAACTATAGTATGGGGCTCTGGGAATATATCAAGTGTTGCTAAAATACAGTCTCAGACTTCAGAGAGCTTATAGTCTGGTTAATACTTAGGCAGCAAAGCAGAGATGATATGAAACATTAAACCATAAGTAGGTTAGAGAAGAACAAAATCTAGTTTACCATCTGAAGTTTTTGCTATCATTTGTCCTTCATTTTTGAAGAGGACCATGACATAAGGAGAGAGGTTTCTTGACTGGCAAATGAATTGGATTTAAGTGAGACTGATCTATAGCTCCTTTGGAGTCATCTGGGTTCAATGGCAAGATAGAGATCAAGATGACTGGAGATGGTCCCCATCACTGGAAGCAGGAAGTTGTTGAATAACCAGAGGGGTCTATGAAGTACAGCCTTAATGAATAGATAAGAATTCATTAGGCAAGACATGTAGGTCATTAGAGCAAGAACAAAAATATGAAGAAATAATAGAGTGATAGTATATTTTAAAGGGTAGAAAGATGTCCAATTTGATTGGAGTATAGAATTCATAAGAGAGAATAAGAGATCAAGTTGAAAAGGTGAGATAAAAGGATAATAAATTTAGAAAGATCCTTGGAAACCAAATAATTCAATCCCTTCAGATGAACATTGGAGTTCCACAGAGATCAAATAATTTGCTTTTGGTCACATAACTAGTAAGTAGCAAAGTGAGGATTTGAGCCTAGCTCCTTTCATTCCAAACACCAATATTCTTTCCCCTCTGTTCTGTTCCCTCCAATGGCACTAGGTTGTGGAAGACTTTAAATGTTAGGCAGAAAAGTTTGAACTTTGTGTATAATAGGGAACCACTGAAGATTTTCGACTGAAGGAGGCAATGGTACTAAGTTTATGTATGAAAATGTTCTTCTGAAAGTAGTATTTAATTCAGGAATAATCTATTGAGTGCCTACTGAGTTTAGGGTACTGAACAAAACATTAATGATGCAAAAACAAAATTGCAAAACATCTCTTGCTTTCAAGGAACTTATATTCAGCTGGGGAAGTACAACATATACTGAGAAAAACAAGTACAAGGCAATTTGAGGAGAAAAAATACTGATAACTAGAGGTGGTTGGTAACTTGAGTAGAATTTTAAAGGATGAAAATAATTCTTGAGGGGGCAAAGTTGAGAAAGGAATACATTCCAGGCATGAGGATAAAGCAGCCTATGCACATAGATGATTGAATGCTGAGTTTGGGGAATAGTAATAAGTCATTTCAGCTTGATTACTGAGTGTGGAATAAGCCAGGAAATGTAGTCTCTCATCAGATTGTGAAGGTCTTTCACTATCAAATTGAGAAATTTGTGATTCATACTAGAGGCAATAAGGAACTATTGATGATTGCTGAACAAGTAGGAACATTAATAGGCTTGAGATTTATGTATGAAGACTTTAGAGGAATAGGGAATAGGTAGAAGACCTGTAATCTAGAGAGAAGATTATTCTCAATAATCAGGGAGGATAAAGAGGAAGGGGCAGAAATAGGACATGTGAAAATGACTTTTCTATTCTGTTCTGAGATCAGTTCTTTGTTCATCAGCAGTGTCTATACCAAGTTTTTATATGTAACCTTGGCTCATGTCTATGATGCAGATTAATAAAAATATGACCTGTATTCATAATAATTTTACATTTAGAAAGCTAGTTTACCTAGATGTCTAGGACTTGTGACCCCATCTAGAAAGCCCATCTCTCAAACAATGGAGGGAAAGAGAGGAGCTGGGGGGACCATTTTGGCTGTGTTGAACTTCTAGTCCTGTACTAGCAAGATTCTTTACTGTATGATTCTTATTGTGTCTCATGGAACAAACAAAAGGATATTTGGCAGCACTAGGAAGAGTTCAGTTACAAATGTTTATGAGAAATAATATTAAATGTATTCTTTAACAGAAGAAGTAGAACACTATTAAGGGAAATTGAGATTACAGTTTAATAGTTCATTTTTTTTTTCAGCTGTCTTGTTTCTCAGCTCCTGCTGCTAGAGTGAGTGCCAATGATTTTAAAAAAGTCATGGCTACCTCCTAATTTGTTGAGTTTTTCATGGCTTCTAATGGTAGAGAATTGCAGATTTGATAGAGTGAAATGAGACTCTGTTCTAAGATCACATGCTTGAAAACTTCCCCCTCCCCCACTTAGATGGTCTATCCCCCTTTGGTGTCCTCTCTTCCTAAACTGGGAATACAAATTCCATGTTGTTGTTTTTTAAAATCTGTTTGTTTGTTGTGTCTAACCAACTCTTTACAAGGAGTTCTTATGCACCTAAACCCAGTCACACATATGTGCTCATAGACCCAGTGCTTTGTTCATTCAATTGTCTGTTTAATCTGGACATTGTGCACTTCTCAAAAAAAATGAATTTAAGATGCAGCACATGGTGAGGAACTAACTCAGTTTTAAAATTTTGAATGCACAGTCATTTGTCATCAGCCTTTTATTTAATTTCTTTATGTTTCTCATATCTCTTTGGTTCACCTTTAGCAGAACCAGAGTAAAATTCTTACACTGCAAAAATAAATACCTTGTATGGAGTAATGCATACCTATTTACAATGGGAAACAGACAGTAATCTATTTACTTCTGTTTTCAATCAATGTGAACTGGGAATGTCTCTCAATGTAAATAAATCTGCACTTATATGTCAAAAGATGTCAGTATGTACTCCATGTGGTGTTAGCAGTGAAACCTAATGCTAAAAGTGCTAATGATGTTGGAAGAAAAAAAAAGAGAAATCTAATTTTAAGTAGTTGATTTTCTTCTTCCTCATCTGGTAGATTGACAGCTTAGTTTTGAAATTTTACTTTGAGTGGTAGTTTTTTTAAATTTGTTGTTGTTTTTTGACTTCAGCAATATTGGGTTTCTAATCTTATTTATTTTGGGAGAGTGGTAGTGCTGAGTCATATGCTGCCTCAGTGCAGGAAATGACCAAGTAAATTTCAAGTAAAACTAGTTTACCTCTCTTTGAATTAACAGAATCATCAGAGCAAAGAGTTTACTTTATCCTAAAACTGAGAATGCAAATGTATTTTGATTTGTGGTCATTGTTTCATTTCACTATGCCTTTCTCTCTTCAAGTGCTATGTTGCAGAAATTGATTTTAAAATGAAAGTTTTGTTGATATCTTTCTTTTACATCACTGTAATTTTTCCCAGTATGCTTCCCCTTCCCTAAATCCATCCCATATTACAAATATTTAGTTCAAAAAGAAAGAAAAAGCCAACAAAATCGATCAATATGCCCCCCAAATTTGAAAAATATGTGTATTGTACCATATCTGTGAAACTCCCACCTCTACAAGGCTGTGGGGATGTCTTCTTATATCTTTTCTTTGGAGTCATGCTTATTCTTGATAATTTTACAACATTTACTTTTGATTGTTTTATAGTTCTTTCCATTTATATTATCTTAGTCATGGTGTAAATTGTTTTCTTATGACTGCTTTCTTAACTCTGCAACAGTTCATGTAGATACTTCCTTGTATCATATTCTTCATTTCTTACTAAATAGTAATATTGCATTATATTCACATACTACAATTTGTTTAGCCATTCCCCAATTAATGGACATTTGTTTTTGTTACTCTTTTTCAGTAATTTCAGTCATGTCCAACTCTTCATGACCCTATTTGGGGTCTTCTTGACAAAGACACTGGCGTGGTTTGCCACTTCCTTCTCCAGCTTGTTTTACAGATGAGGAAACTGGGGTCAACAGGATGAAGTGTTTTAACTATGTGACTAAAGTAAGTATCTGAGGCTGGTTTTAAATTCAGTAAGAAGAGTCTTCCTGAGTCCAGGTCTGGTAACTCTATCCATTGTACCATCCAGATGCCCACAAGCCTAGTAAATGGAAGCATAAATTTATTTTTTGGCTTATATAAAGTGAAATATGGAGATTCCTCATTTAGTAGACAACAGTGAGGGGATGAAGTTTTCTATAAGAATTCTGGTGTTCTCTATGACTTCATGATTTTTAGATTTTCCAGATAACCAAAGCTTTACTTCTTTAAGCAGTTATTTAGCAGTCAAAATTCTGAACCCAAGTCCTTTGATTAAATATCCAGCACCTTGCTGCCTCTAATAACTTTATGCTCATTATGAACATCACCACTAGAAGGTATGATATTTTAGGAAAAGAACTTGTGGATGAGCTAGTGAGTTCAAACATGATGGAAGCTATGAAGATTCTGGAGGTACTTCCATTGGTACTTCTTAACCTGCAGTGAATCCTTGATGCATATATGTTTGCCTTGGTGATAGAGATTCCAAAGTTTTGCTGGAAAGCTGGTGGTCAAGGGCAAAGCTAGGTTAAAAAATAAAGTTCCAGGGGCAGCTAGGTGGCATAATGGATAGAGCACTGGCCCTGGAGTCAGGAGTACCTGAGTTCAAATGTGGCCTCAGACACTTAATAATTACCTAGTTGTGTGGCCTTGGGCAAGCCACTAAACCCCATTGCCTTGCTAAAACTGTACATTCAGGCAAGGTTCCATGAGAACTAATTATTTTAGTTTTGTTGACTGTGGGAGTCTCCAGGCACATTCCCAGTGTTTCTATGGTGAAATCTAGCATTTAAACAACTGTTGATCCAGTTTTTCATAATAATAACACTAGCCACACCCCAGACATTACCTCACCATTATAATCCCACCCAGAATAGTAGCTTTCAGAGCAGATCTTCAGAGAGCTCCTCCTTCTTCAAACTCCAATTCTGCTGATAGCCTATTAGGCTTTAGACTCCCTCAGAGATGGAACTGTCATGATTGGTGAGTGTAAGAGAGTAGCAACTCACTTAATATAAGCCAAGTCTTGACCATCCACCAGGACATCTTGCCTTAGCTTTGGCATATCTTGGATACTGAACTGGTATCATTCTCCTTAACTTTTCCCCTTTTAGCTTTGGGAACAGTAATTAAATCAATACTGACATTATTTTTATAAAAGATATTCCTCCACTCATCATCCCTATGACTTTCAAAGATCGAAATCCACTTCTTTATCCACCTCTCTCCATATGAAGACAATTTTTTTGAGAGTAGGGACTGGCTCATTCCCTACTGATGTATTTGTGTCCCTCATATCTAAGACATGTTGTGGTTGCTAGTCCTATCTGACTCTTCATGACTCCAAGATCCACACTGTCCATGGGATTTTCTTGGCAAAGATAATGGAGTGGTTTTGCCATTTTCTTCTCCAATGAATTAAGACAAACAGAAGTTAAATGTCTTGCCCAGGGTCACAAAGCTAGTGGGTATGTATCTGAGACTAGATTTGAATTCATGTCTTCCTGCTTATTCAATGAGATACTTAGCTGCCTCTTACTTAGCTGCAAACTGAAGTTAAGTGACCTGTCCAAATTATGTAGCTAATAAATATCTAGCACATAATAGATACTTAATGTTTTCATTCATTCATATATATATATTAATAACTAGTATTTCTATGTATAGAAAAGCTACCAATGATGATGATGATGTTTGTCCTTCATTCTTGAAGAAGAATGTAGACATCAGGGAGGTGTTGCCATGACAAGCACATGAATTGGATTTGAGTGAGGGGGTGCGATGCTAAGTCACCAACCTCACTTTTTCCTCTGGAACCATCTGGGTCCAGTGGCCAGATGTGAATCAGGAGGACTGGAGCTGTCCTGGATGTGAAGCAATCAGGGTTAAGTGACTTGCCCAAGATCACATAGCCAGTAAGTGTCAAGTGTCTGAGGCTAGATTACAATTCCTGTCCTCCTGACTCCAAGATCAGAGAACTATCCCTACATCACCTAGCTGCCCTGAAGCTGGAAAATATATTAATTATATATTAAGTTATACTATATGATATAGTATATAAATTAATTATATATTGAATTATACTATATAAAATATAGTATATTATTATATGGTAATATATTACATATATATAAAACATACATATCATTTATACCTCTATTCGGTTGTATATATTACTAATTTTATAGGTGCTATATGTATTTATTGCTTGCAAATTAATTTACATATAATATTACTTTTGATCCTGCAAACCACACACCAAGGTAGGCTGAACATTTTACAGATGAGGAAAACTGAGAATCAAAGAAAAGAAAGGATTAGTCACAAGGCTGGGAAATAACTGAGCTCAATTTTCTGGCGCCATGAAGGACATTTTTTACATCCCTCATGGTGCTCCCCATTGGATGCTATGGGAACAGTCTTGCCAGAGTGTTTGGAGTACAGAATCTAGAGGATTTTCTCTACATGTCATCCAGGACAGCTTCACCTTCAATCTCCATAGTTGTTACAATTCCTCTTGATACAATCAAACTGGATTAGAAACCAAACCCTACTGTGTCTGTTGCCAGTTATACTTTGTGTCTTTTAAGAGTGCTAGCAGTGAGTTTGTTGAAGTCAGTGGAACTGTTAAATTTCTCTCTGTGGGAGTTCAAATCTCTTTATTGGACAAGCTTTTGGCCTTTTTTTGACTAATTCAGAACAATGGGTACTGGTCTCTAGTTCTCCTGTGAATTCCCCCACCTCTCTGCACCATTGGTTTCTTCTTAAACAATTGTATCCCCTCCAGATAATGGCACAATATATGACACATTTCTAGGTTAACAGAGAAGACTGAGAAATTTATAACTTTGTCAGATGATGAGAGAGTTTGCCAGAGAGACCAACTTAGACATATACAGTGTGCCTGAGGCCTGACAAGGGACAGTAATTGGTTTCAGATGAAATCTGAACAGTTCTGGAGATAATGTTTAAAATCTCTAAGAGGCTGATTGCAGGAGAGCTGTTTCCAATAAGCGTTTTCTCAGAAACTCCATGGTTCTCCACCCTTCCCCCTATCCCAAATGCACATGATAGTTCCAGTATGATCTAACAGGTTTCCATAAGAGCCCATAAATCTTGAAATACTACACAGCCAGTTGTCCTGAATGAGGTGAACCTGTCCAGGTCTTGCAGGATCAGACCATTGTTGAGAGTGTGAACCCTCTTACAGCATCAGGTTGTTGGAGGCTTGCTTTCCTCTGTGAGTGAGGGTCTCTCTATCCTGCGCCTATTTAGAGAAAAAAATGGAGGCCATAAGATTTGTGTTGATTCTGGTGGTGCTCCCTCCTTGTTTGAAGAAAGAATTTCTAGTGAATGTGAAATCAAACTTTTGTGTGAGGGCCTAAAAACAACCAGTAATCTGTACCCCCCCCCCCCATCTTCCCAATTTTCATCACATGGTCCTGTCTTTCTATTGTACTTGGCTCACAAGTGTTGAAAGTTCCTTCAATCCACCCTTTTTCTTTTTCAGTTGAGAAAAGTGAGACCCCCAAACTTTAAGTTGACTTGGCCAAGGTCACACACAAAGAAAGTAGTCTAAGCAGAATTGGAGTTCAAGTCCTCTGTCTACAAATCTAGTCATTGCTTTTAGAGATGAATTATGTGAGGAGCACCATTATGACATTTCTCCTTTTTCCCCCTCTGAAGACTCCTTTCTCTTTAACTTGTTTTTCATTTGAATAAAAAAATTGTCCGGAGAGGACAGGAACTTGAGGAACTTGAGTATAACTTCCAATTCACTCCATGGGGCCAACTTGCCATCATTAACTATTTATATTATATCCTCCTTGGGCCCCACATTTGTTCCTTTGACTTTTGGTCTAAAGAACAATGACTTCAAGGAGTCTTCACTCACCTTGTTCCCTTCCTTTAAGATTCAGTTTAGGTACTACCTTCAGTACAAGACCTCCTGATGCCTCTAACTGCTCATTCTTTCCTCTGTCAAAAGATATTTTATAATTATGATTGCTTTGTATGTATGTATGTGTGTGTTGTTTCCCTCCATTAGAATGAAAGAAGTTTCCTCAAAGACAGGATTCATCTTTGTATGTGTCCCAGATCTACTAGGAATTTAAAAATGCTTGAGGATTGATGGACACAATAATGTAAATTTTCCCCAGAGCCCCAGGAATCTTCATTTCTCTTTCCTATCTTTCTCCAAACCAGGCTATATATCTAGGCTGTCCCTTCAGCAATACTGAATTTCTGATAGAGACAACCCACTGAAGGTTTGTGAATAGGAGAGCAACCTGGTCAGACTTATATCTTAGGAAAATTTTCTTAGCTTTCTTTTTTTAAAAAATTTATTTATTTCTTCACAATATTATCTTAGCTTTCTCTATAGATTTGAGAGGGGGAAAGACTCAAGACAAGGAGACCAGTCACAGGATGGTTATGAAAACCAGGAGAGATGTAATAAAGATCAGAACTATTGTATTTCACCAAAAACAACTGCTTTGTTTTTTTTATTAATATTGCTTGCTATAATAAATATTTATTACAAATGCCAATTCTCCAACTCAATATACAACAAATATCTTATTTAATCTCTGAAATATTTACACTGGGAAATATTAAAATGAATATATTAATGAAAAAAATCCCCACTCACGTTTTTGCCAAGTGCCCTTTCAAAACTGCTTGTGTACTTGGAAAGCCTTTGTGTTTCAAATATTGGATATATTGTTCTGATACTTTCCTGGTCTTAATTTGTGTTACTTCCTATAAATCTTCCATAGCTGCCTTGTAATCTTCGTATTTGACACTAGACAGCATGTTCCAGGAAGTCAGAATTTCACTTTGACCACCATCTGCTTTCAGAATATGGGGAGACCCTGAACCCAAGAGCCTTGGGAATAGCATTCCCCCCTTCCCTCTCCACAAACCACCAGGTCTGCTTCCAGTTTTACTGACTCCTCTTACTGACTCCCCAGTCCACCATCATTTAGAAGAAAAATTATTATGAAGAAGGAACTAACTTTCCCTACTACCACCAGCAACATCTTCTGACCATCTGCCCCCCAACAGGAACAAGAGCCCTTCCTGGTAGTGCAGAGGTCCCTGAACCACCAGTCTTCTTGGAAAACAGTCAGATACTCTGCTTTGATGCTATACTTTAAGGACCATGAAATTTCTGTCAGACTTGGAACTGAAACCCTCTCTATATATGTTATCTCCCCCATTTGATGCAAACTATTACTCAGAAGGGACTATCTTTTCTGTATATATATAATCAGAACTTAGTATGGTGTTGTGCATTTAATAAATTCTTTTTCATGTATTCATTTGATAGTATTGTTTGATTTCATTAATTTGATTGTCATGATTTGTCTAGTCATTTCCCAATCATTAGAGATATGGGTTATTTCCAGTTGTTGTTTTTACCATTACCATTACCAGCAACCAGATTACTGAGTCAAAGGATATGGTCTGTTTTACTGCTTATTATGAATTTATTCTGGAAAATTTTGGTAGTTCTCTATCAATATTGAATTTAGCCTTTTTTTTGATTTTGCTATTCTTACTTATTTCATGGGGGAGAGGGTTTCTTTGATGTGTATTTCTCTGCATCTTATTAATTATTAGAGGATATGAACATCTTTTCTTGTGGTTACCAACAATTTATATTTCTCCTTTAAAAAGTATAAGCTTATGTTCTTTGTCTATTGTTCCAATGGGAATGCATGGAACTTTTAAGTGTGTGTTTGTACTTTAATTACTTATAAATTGGTCCTTTCCTTGATATATTTACTGCAAATAATTTTATCCTTGTCTACTTCATTCTCTTTTAGAACTGTTTTATCTTATAAATTCCTGTTATATTTGTATAATCAAACCCATTTTATCTTCAATAATTTTGTTTCCTCATTTTTTGATAAAATATTTCCACCTGTCTACAATTTATTTAGTACCCCCCTTTTCTTCTAGAATTTTATAACTGATTTGATTGTATTTAAATCATTGATCCACAGTTGATTGTAATGCATGAAGGGTAAATGCCCAACTATCTGAGGTAGGGGTCCAAATTCCCCTCTTGCCACATGGCTATCCAATTTCTCTAATAGTTTTTATTTGATAATGATTACATTCCCTAATGTGCTTGAGTTATTGATTGATCATCTCATTTATATTAGGGTCCATTTCTGGATTATATTTTCTCTTATGTCCAGTACCAAATAGTTATATAATTGTGTTGTTTAAATGTGATAGTACAACCATACCTTTGCTCAATTCTTGTTTTCATGGTTCCTTTTGATATACTTGCTTATTTTCCTCATTGATTTTGTTATAATTTTAGTTCAACTGAAGTATTTTAATTGGCATTCTTTATATCTCTAAATTGATTGTGGAAGTACGGATTTCTACTCTATTTGCTTGATCTAATCATAATAAGTAGGGGACATCCATTCAGCTTTCAGTTTTGATTCCATTTCAAAATTCTTTTCAAGATTTCTTTATGCCAATCTTTTTGTTTTTTGTAAGTCAATACAATTATTTGATATTTTCCTTTTGTTTTAGATATTATATTTCTTTTCATAAGTTTTTATCTTTATCTTTGTAAGTAGTAAATAGATGTAATTGAAATCACTTGACTTTGACTTATTTAAACAAGAAATAGAAAAGCAAATTAGGCAATGGACAACAGAAATGATGGTAAAAAGAAAGAACTAAGAAAGCTCCTTAGCTATCATATATTTGACTTAATTGCCAAATGGAGAGAGATGGCTACCAAAGGCAATTAGACTATAAACTTGTTTATAACATCTTATCAAGAAGGATAAGGGATTGTTATGAAAAAAAATAATTCTATAAAGCAAAGTATTAAAGGATAAAACTAGGTTAAAGAAAACTTAGGCACCTTAGCAAAGTTATCCCAAGGGCATTTGATGATAAAAATGGAGGAAATAAAAGAAAAAAGGGAAAGATTTACAAAAATCTTTATTATTGTCTCCTGCATCAAGAATGGTAGAGCTATCACACTTAGATTTGGACCATATTTAGCTACTTCACTAAAGCTACATTTTGCTACAATATATTTTTATTATTTTTGGTTGGGAATCTTGGTTTTTCTGGTTATATTACCATAGTATCTTTGAATAGAGATATTGTAACTAATTCAAGCAAAGCAAAATTTTCAAGCAAAATTCAGCAAAGCAAATTCACTCATTATTCATGTCTGAAAATATGTCTCATTCTGTATCCATTCATGTAATTCATTTAGGGACTTTTGAGGAATAGTTTCAAATTTCTTTCTAGACTACCTAGACTAATTTACAGTTATCTATGTTATTTTCATTGAAACATCATTAACCCATTAATGCCTATGATTTAGAAGACCCAGGAATTCCTATGACATAATCATTATGGATGGAAATGTAGCAGGGTTGATCATATGTCTAGGTAAAGCATCAGTAATTTCTTTCTCCAAGAGTGCCACCTGTGGATAAAATTGGTATCCATGGGTGCTACCTGCACACTTAAGACATAAGAAAGGGAGAAAGGAAAATGGGCTAGAGACAGGTGCAGGAGACTTCTCTTTTTCCATTTTTATTTCTCTAAATATTTCTCTTCCTTGGGGCTTACCTCAGCTTCATGCACAAATCCTTTCACAATTTTCTCAGTTATTCTTTTCTCTCACCTCAAATTTGTACTTATTTTGTATATAAATTTTCTCTAGGGGAAAGTATAAGGTTTTTCTTAAAGACTAGGACTTTTGCATTTGCTCTGTTTGTACCACTACCCAATACAGTAGCTTAAACATAATAGGTAACTAGAAGTATTTAAGTTTTGAATAAAACTGAGGAACTTTTAGGGAAAAGGAAGTGAAAAAGGAAGAAAAATACAAATATCCATAATTACAAATGTGAAAGAGGAGCACAATGAGAACAGAAGAATTTAAGAATATCATATTATTGTAAATAGTTGTATGCTAATACATTTAAGAATTTTAAAAGAAATAATTATTTACAGAAATATAAAATTTTTAGATATTGGTATTATAAGTACACTATTTTCAAAGGAAAATGGACGTTAAAGAGTTCATTTGCTAAAAGGTACCCAGACCAGATGTATTTAGAAGTGAATTCTTTCAATTTAAAAAACAAAACAAACAATGCCTATATTATGGTGACTGTTTCTG
The DNA here is from genome assembly GCF_037893015.1 of Macrotis lagotis. Classification (NCBI taxonomy): domain Eukaryota; kingdom Metazoa; phylum Chordata; class Mammalia; order Peramelemorphia; family Peramelidae; genus Macrotis; species Macrotis lagotis. The sequence goes on from NC_133665.1 coordinate 20,227,625, forward strand.
AAAGTTAAAAATGTAGATACATAGTTCCTTCTGAGATGATTTTTGTTCTTAAATCAGGCAAAAATAAGGTTGAAAAAGAAAATGATTTACTAATATATTAGTATTGATTTACACAAAATTAGTAAATACAATAACTGCAATAGAATATAAATAACCTATAATGTATGAATTTCTTTTACTAAGGGGAAAATGGATACATCAGTGAGAAGGAAACATAAAAATTGGATGATTATATCATTAGATGCAGAGAAAGCCTTCAAGATAGCATTTATGTAGTCAAAAATTTTAAAAACTATAGTAGTATAGGGATCTTTCCTAAATGTTTAAAAGTATATAAATGTATATGTGCATATGTATTTATGTGTAATATATATATATATATATATGTATAGCCATGAGCTAATAATAATACATGTAAAGGGGAAACAGAGTTATTGCTACTAATTCAAAGCTGAAGTATCCATCATCACTTCTGTTCTACTTAGTCATAGCAAAACGAATAAACAAATCAAAGTCATAAACTTTCATAATGGAGAAGCTAAAATATCTCTGTTAGAAGATGCCATGATTATATATTTAGAAAACCCAAGACAATCAACTAAAAATAATAAAAATGTATTGAAAGTAATAAACAGAATCAGTGAAATAGCTAAATATTTAGTTAAAAAACAAAACAGTGTGACTTCTTGAGAGCAGGGACTTAGCTCAGTGTTTTACTAACAGTCACAAAGTAGAAACTTAATTTGGGCATTGAAAATGTCTGGCTACAAAGAAAGTTTTCTTAAAGTCCAAGCAAAAGAATCCAACTTCCTTTAGGATTTTAATTTTTTTGACTCTGGAAATTGTACTCTTAGATCAGTAATGCAATGACCCTCTACAATGGTATTGATTTGTCCTTGGCATATAAATTTAGAGCTGGAAATTATCTCAGAGCCTATTTAGTTCAACTTCTTCATTTTATAGTAAGGCCCAGAGAGAATGAGTTACTTGCCCACGATTACATCAGAAGCAAGTATCAGAGGTAGAATTTGAACCTAGCACCTCTGACTCAAGTGCCAATGCTCTTTCCATTTATTGTGTTGTCTCCATTTCTAATCATATTATGGACAGTAGCTATTTGAGTAAGAGCACAGAATATTTCCTGCAATGCCTTGTGTTCCTATCTATATTCCTTTCAATGATGGGATGACAGCCCATTGATGCCTAACCACTGCTGTTCTTGCCCATATCCTTCTATGAAGACTTCACACAAAATCTACTAAATATGCTTTGAGGGCTTTTCTCTAAACCTTTTTTTTTGTCTCATAAACACCTTTGGTAGTCTGGTGAAGTCTATGAACCCCTTTTTCAGAATAATGATGTTTTTTAATTATATAAAATAATGCACATAGAATTGTAAAGGAAACCAATTACAATGAAATACAAGTTTATGAAAACTAACTTAAGGACCCTAAGTTAAGAACTCCTGTTGTTGAGTGAATACTGATAGAAAGTTTAGGTTGCCTTCTTTCTCTTGGTTATCACTTGCATATGCATTGCAAACTGTTCATTTGTTTTCCCTCTAGAATATGCTGCCAAAAAATTGTCCAGAGACTGTAGGGAAGTCATTTCCTTGATCAATTCAGAAGGTTAAAAATATTGCGTTTTTGTTTTTATGCTTGTGCAAATACTTAAAGGAAATGCAAATATTCAGTTACATTTTCTGCATGTCTATCTCTTCATTTAGACTGTGGAATTGTGCCTCTATATTTGTGGTAATTACATTTTCATAATCCAAAGCTCTTGGGCACATGATTTTTTCATTTAAATTATTAGAAAGGAAGGAAGCAATAAAGGAAGTAAACATTCATTTAAGTGTCAACTGTGTGCCAGATACTGAGCTAACAGTTCTGCAAATATTATCTCATTTTATTCTCACAGCAACAATAGATAGGCACTATTATTATCTGAATTTTTACATTTGAGGAGACTGAGGCAGACTGAGGTGAAGTGACCTGTCCAGGATCACATGGTTAGGAAGCATCCTGACTCCTAGTGCAGTTCTTTCTGGCATCTCTACGGTTTGATTAGATAGATGTGGTGTGGTTTTGGTCACTGCTCATATCCTGCCAACATATTATGTGTACATCTTCATTTCTTAAGTTATTGAAATATTTTTTCAGTCTGTAATTCTTTGTCTTTGACTTTCAATGTTCTAAAATATAGAGTTTATTATAACATTTAATAATTTTATACAGTTATGATTTACTGAAATATTGAAATTTTCAGGACATTTGAATGATTTATGACTGCAATAGGACCTTATATTTAAATTCAGAATCTCCTGATAGCTGTAGTTTTGCATTGTGTGACTCTTCTGGCACTAAATTGTATTTGATAGGGGCATTTAGGTGGTGCAGTGGATAGAGCACTGGTCCCGGAGTCAGGAGTACCTGAGTTCAAATCTGACCTCAGACACTTAATAATTGCCTAGCTGTGTGGCCTTGGGCAAGCCACTTAACCCCACTGCCTTGCAAAAAAAAAAACCTTAAAAAAGAGAGAAAATTGTATTTGTTATACAATTGGCACCTTATAAATATTTGATAATGTTGATAGACATCAGTAATCTAGTGGAAAAAGTACTGGATTTGGAGTCAGGAGAACCAGGTAGAAATCTTACCTTTGCCCTTACTGGTCAAGTGATTTTGCAAAAGCCCTTTAACCTTTCTGTACCTCAGTTTCTATATCTGTAAAAAGACAATACTATATTTATTACCTTACCTCCCTCGTAGATTGGTTAGGAGGATGAAATGAGATAATGTGAGCTATAAAACTATGACATGTTCAAGTGAAAATCTACAAGAGGATAGACTTAAGAATTGCCCACACAGTAGAACTAGTAGAAACCAGATTTATGACTCTTGTCCTTGCAAAAGCTACTAGAGTTTGTCATTTCCTCCTCCAACTCACTTTACAGATGAGGAAACTTAGGTGAACAGAACTAAATGACTTGTCCAGGGTCACATAGCTCATAAATGTCTGAGGCCTGATTTGAACTCACAAAAATGAATCTTCCTGATTTCAAACCCAGTACTCTATTCACTGTGCCACCTAGCTGCCCAGAGGTAGTTTTAGTCTCTGAATTAATAGAAATGATGTTACTCTTTGATCCCTTCAACCCTTCCAAATTGACCTCAAAGTTAGAAACTCTGTTTTGTTGGCTAAACTCTTGGCTTACCAATATAGATTGATACCTTATTTACTGAAATTATAGAACTGCAATTATCCCTTCCACATCAGGAGGTTAGGGGCATCACAACACCACTGTCTGAAAATCTGCATAAAACATTTTGAACCTCCCTTCAAATCAGATGAGGTCTGATTTTTTCTTTTATGTGATATTTATAATACATTATTTCAAAATTTGGGTTAAATATTTGGTCATAGAATCTATGTCATCTGTGGCATCTGCAAAACTCCCCCCAAATTCCCATTTAATTTTTTATGCCAACCATATGAATATCCAAACCAGAATGGGGAAGTCACAATGTAGAAGACATAAATATATTTCGATTCCAAGGACTCAGGTTTATATTCCAGTTCTTCTGTTTACTAGTAATGGGACCATGAACACGTCTCTAAATCTCTTTTAAGTTTCACTTTCATCATATATTAATCAAAAGGGATATCCTAGGTAATGCATAAGATCCCTTTTAAGTCTCCTTTATTGGACATGATGATACTTTCTTCTAGGGAAAAATTACTACTGAGACAGAAGGAGATGAGAAGTTCATCTCTGGGTTCTAAGCAATAAACCAAACACAATCTGCTCTGTCTACCCTGACAAGCTATTAATTTATAAAAACCTGTAAAATTCCTTCCTGGGTCTGAAGCATAGATGTCTGGAGAGTACAGTACCCACATTCATTTCCCAGACCTAGACTATAAAATTTCCAGACTATAAAATTTGTGTTGAGTGCATCTTTTTAGCTGTGTTATACAAGTTCCAAACACACTTTAGGGATAGCAGAGGCCATGAACTGGAGCCAGTTTTCACGTGAAGTGGGCCCCTGATTAATACCTCTGGGGCAACAGGCCAAGGATAAGTTCAAAGAAACTGCAGACCCAAAGAACAGAGCAGATAAGTCTTTGATATCTTATAACAGGAAGGAGTTAATGTGATATCAGCATTAGGCTTAATAGGCTAATGTTCCCCAAAGCTCCTGGGACAACATTTCAGTAAATGTTAAATGTAATGGAAACTGATTTACATAATTATTTGTTTATCATAACCTACATTATTAACATTTATAATAACAAGGACACTGATCATGCTTATCCATTTCCATTGTAATTAGCATCAATTTATATAGTTTTTATTTCCAGTAAACTTTGCTTTTTTTCTAGACAGGAGGCACTGAAAGCTGGTAATATAATTTTACTAGATTATTTTTCTTTTGTTTATTCCTGAAAAACGACACCTAAAAAGTCACTGATTCCAAAGGAGAAGCATTTCGGATATTACTGAAATGAAAAGCTTTAAGCATGATCCAAAGATTAATTTTTTTTACATTTAGTTGAATTTTCATTCTCCTTTTGAGTATCTCCTGGAATCTTTCTTTTCTTTTATTGAAGCTGGAAGATGAACTGGGTTTGGTATCCAATCCTGGTTCTTCTACCTGTGGTACTTTGGACAAATCACTTAACCTCTTTGGTCTTAGTTTCTTCATCTTGAAAATGAGAAGAGTGGACTTGATGATCTTAAAGTTCTTTTCAAGATCTAAAACTATGATATTGTGAAAAAAATGTAATTTCCATTCCTGATTGACTTTTTTTTTAATTTTTAGGTTTTTTGCAAGGCAAATGGGATTAAGTGGCTTGCCCAAGGCCACACAGCTAGGTAATTATTAAGTGTCTGACACTGGATTTGAACCCAGGTACTCCTGACTCCAGGGCCAGTGCTTTATCCACTGTGCCATCTAGCTGCCCCCTGATTGACTTTTGACAACTGGAGGTGTGAATTCAGGAAAATTTTAGCCCTATTCAGATCATGTAACACCTCTTTACTTCTTCAGTACTTAACAAGGACCTGGAACATAGTAAACACTTATTAAAACATTTATTGATTGATTCATTGATTATCTATAATCTTTCAAAGATCACTCATAGCAATCTCATCTGCCAATTCTTTTAGTACTCTAGGATGTGGTTCATCTGGGTCAAATGGCTTGAACTTTCTTCATCTCTTAGGTATGCCACTACTGCAGTATAATGCATAGAGTCAGTCTCAGAATCAACATAGCCTGATTACAAGTCTCAGCTTTGACATATATTGGTTGTTTGACTCTGAGTAAGTCACTTAACCCTCTAGTGCCCCACACAACTCTGAGAATATAAATTGTTTATCTATACTGTATATCTAATTGTAGATCCTATTCCCTAGGAGTTCTCCAAATCAATTAATTATTGATTAACTATTTACTATGTGCCAATAACCCAGTATTAGGTATTAGGAATTCAAATATAGTGGCAACTATACATAAACAGAATGTCCCAAAAGTCTATCTTAAATAGCTTTAAACTGCACTAAGACTTTTGGAAAACCCTGTATAAGCATAGAAAGAATAACCTCAAAGAAGTTAAATTTTGTTGTTATTCAGTCATTTTTCAATTGGTTCAACACTTAATGATTTCATGTTATTTTTTTTTCTTGGCAAAGATACTGGCATAGCTTTTTCATTTTACAGATGAGGAACTGAAGCCAGAAGGGTTAAGTGACTTTTCTAGAGAACATAGTTTTTAAATATATGAAGTTGGATTTGAATTCATGAAAAAGAATCTTATTGACTCCAGACCCAGCACTCTATCCTCTATGTCACCTAGCTGCTCCAATGAATTACTTTTAAAGGAGGGCAATAATAGTTATTTAGGATTAGGAAGAATTTCTTTATGTAGAAGGCAGTGCTTCAGGCTCCTTTTGAAAGATGAGAGGGATTATATGAGGCAGAGGTGAGATGAGAATCTATTAAAGGAATGAGATACTGTTAATTTGAGGAACAGAGACAAATAGACTGAATGGCAGGGCATGGTGTGGGGAGGTGAGAAGAGGAGGTTTAGGCATGTGTCTGGGAGAGTACAATGAGACTTTAAAAAATTGGGATCAAGTTAGGAAGAGTTTAAAAAATTAAACAGAATCTATGATTGATTCTAAGGGCAATAGGCAGTCACTGGAGTTATTGAAGATGGGAGTGACAGCATCAATTCTCCATTTAAGGAAAATCAACTTGGCTGCTGTGTGGAGAATAGAATGGAGACCAGAGAAACAAGAGTCAGGAACACCAATTAAAAGGAAATTACCATTAAAAAACTCACTCCTACACCAAAGAAAAACATCAAATGGTCACAGACCTAAAAAGAGTTCTTAGAAAAATTTAAAGAAGGAATTCAAAAAATCAAATGAGATTAAGAAAAAATCAGGAAAAAATTAAAAGCAATGAGAGAAATTTTTTTTTTAGTTTTTTTTTGCAAGGCAAATGGGGTTAAGTGGCTTGCTCAGGGCCACACAACTAGGTAATTATTAAGTGTTTGAGGCCGGATTTGAACTCAGGTACTCCTGACTCCAGGGCTGGTGCTCTATCCACTGTGTCACCTAGCTGCCCCAAGAAAATTGTTAAAAGTGGCTAACCAATCAAAAAAAAGAAATCCAAAATCTTAAAAAAATAACTCTTTAAAAGTAGAATTGGACAAGAGGAATTGAATGATGCTATAAGGTACCAAAAAATAATAATTAGGAAAAATAGAAAAGAATCTGAAACATCTCATTAGAAGAACAACTGATCTGGGGAACAAATCAAGGTGAAGCAATATAATTGTCAGACTACTTGAAGGTTATGATAAAAAAAAAGAATCATAATACAGTATTACAAAAGTTATCAAGGAAAAGTTCCCTGACCTTCCAGAACTAGAGGGCAAAGTAGAAATAGAAAACGATCTACCATTTATCACCTGAAAGAAATACCAGGAAGAAAACTTACAGGAATGTTTCAAAACTCTCTGATTAAGGAGAAAATATTGCAAGCAACAAGAAAAAAAAACAAATTTAAATGCTACAGAAATACAGTAAGGATTTCACAAATTCTAGCAGCTTCTGTTCTAAAGACTGTAAATCTTACAGCATTATATTTCAGAGAATAAAAGAGCTGGAGTTGCATCCAAGAATAATTTACCCAGCAAAGTTGAAGCATAATCATGAATGAAAAAAATGGACATTTGATGAACTTAAGATTTTTAGGTATTTGTAACAAAAAGATCAGAACTCAATGGGAAATTCTCTATAAAAGATCTAGAAGAACTAGAAGGAAAATATTAAAGACCAATTAATACAAGGCACTCATTAAGGCCAAACTATTTACTTTTTCATGTACGTATGTGTGTGTGTGTGTGTGTATGAATATATATATATATATATATATATATATATAGAGAGAGAGAGAGAGAGAGAGAGAGAGATATGGAAATGTTATCAGTATTCTTAAAACTCTCATCATTACTAAGTAAGTTTGAAAGATAATTTGGGACTGAGTTCTGTATGATGATCTGATTCTAAAATACAAAACTGGATATGAAAAGGTAAAAGGGAGCAATTATATTATAAAAATGGGGTGTGAAAGGAAGAACTAATACAGAGGAACCTAGTGGGAGTAGAGGGATAATTATGTTGGAACCTTATTCTCATCTGGGTTGAAGAGGATCCAGTGTGTACATCTAGAAGGATGTAGAAATGTAGAACATGTAGGCAGGTGAGAAAACTGGAGGACAGTGGGGGAGGGACTTTTAGAGGGGTGTGTGGTTTGAGATTTGGGAGGGTAGAGGGAGAGGATGGAGGTGTATATGGATTTGGAGTGGTGTATGGATTGAGTTTGGGAGGCTGGGAGGAGTGGATTAGGGCACTTTTGGAGCAAAAAGTGAAGTGGTGGGGGTAGGAGGGTGTGCGTAAGAAAATAAATTAACAGGGCTAGGGTAAAAAGTGAGGCTGAGAGTAATGAATAAAAATAAGATGGAGGAAAATTTACAAATCATAGTTATAAATCTGAATGTGAATGGTATGTTTATAAGCATCTCTCTTTATGGTGGCAAAGAACTGGAAATGGCAGGGATCCCAACAATTGGAGAATGGCTGAATAAGTCGTGGTTTATGGTTATGATGGATTACTACTGTGCTAGGATGAAATGATGAGCTCAGTGATCTTAGAAGGGCATGGAAAGACTTACAGTTTCCTCTTTTTTTATTGTACTATGTAATGGAAATGCTTGTTTTTCTTCCATGAATTTCAAATAATTTTTTTTTAAAAGGACATTGCCAATAATCTAGATGAGGAGGAAATAGGTCATGAAATCAAAGATTTGGTCCAAGAAAAATTCTTAACCTCTTTTTTTTCAATTGTTTTCATTTTAAAGATCCTGGTTAAAGAAATAAACAAAATAAGACTCAAGCAGCTGTTTCTCTCTCTTTCATATCATCGTCCTATCCACCTTAAATTGCCATTTTTATCTTTTATTTTACTCTTTTCCCAATATAATTTTGAAAAATAAAACCCAACAACTTTTTTGTTTATCTTTGGCTTCCTCATCAGCCTCTTTCTTTTCTGTTATTGTCTTTGATATCCCCTTTCAACTTTAAATCCTGTGATCCTTTGATTCTTTTCCATAAGGTCAATCAATCAATCAGCAAATATTTATTAAGTGTTTAATATGTGCCAGGGGCTGTGCAATAGGATGTAAATGACAACAGTAAAACAATTCTAACTCTTAAGGAGATTATATTCGAATTCCTTTTCTTCATGACAATCCTACAATACTTGAAAGCAGCTACTGTATTATCACCAAGTTTTTTCTCTTCTCCAGCCTAAACATTTCTATTTCCTTCGATGGATCCTTGTATAGTATTTTTCTAGGGTCTTTCACAATTATGATAACCCTTCTCTTAACTCATTTCAGCTACTCAATTTCCTTCCTAAAATGTGGTACCTGAAAACTCATTCTAGTATTCAAGAAGTGATCTGACCAGGACAGAGTAGAGGAGCTCTATTGTCTCACTTGTTATTTGCCTGTGATTACTCTGAGAAGTAGTGTGTGAGAATAGTTAGAGAGTTGACCTCAGAGTCAGAAAGGCCTGGGTTCAAGGCTTGCCCCTGCTGTGTACTGGCCATGTGTTCATGGGAAGGACACTTAACCTTTTAGTGTTATAGACAGCTCTCTGAGATCATAAATTTCAGAGGAGCCCATCTGCTTTGGTTCCTCCTCAGGAGCTCTCCACATGAATTAAATCACAGGTCCAATAAGAAAAAAAATTATATTAGCTCCCTTAGCTGATGTAATTCTGTCAACCACTACTGAACTTGTGGTCTAGTGCAGACCCCCTGATCCCACCCAGATATTTTCCCCATAAACTGTTTAGCCATGTCTCCTTCAGTCTGAACTTGTACAACTGGTTATTTGAAACCTAGGACTTTATATTTATCCCTATTAAATTTCATCTTATTAGATTCAATCAATCATTTTTAGCCTTTTAATTGCATTTAGGAACTTGATTTTGTTGTCTAATTTGCTAGACTTCTTTCCTAGCTTTGTCTGATCTGCAAAACAAGTTACTGATAGTGTTGAACAACTTAGGACCAGGGACAGATGCCTAGTGTATTCTGCTTGAATCTTTCCCTAGGATGATATTAATCCCTTAATGAGTATACTCTGGTTCCAGTTATTCATGTGAATTCCAAATTCACTACATTTTGCTCCCATCTCATCCACTTTCCCTTACCATTTGCTAGGATAGCACCAAACATTTGTTGGAATTCAGATATTTTAGCATTTGCCTGATTTACCAATATTACAATCTGGTTAAGAAAGGAAATGAGAAAGTCTAACATGACCTGTTTTTCATGAACCCATACTGCCTCTTGGTGATCTCTATCTAAATGCTACTAATCATCCAGTAAAAAACATGACCTTGAATATGCTTTTTCCTTCTAGATAGGTCTATTAACCCATTTCTAGTGCTTTGGTATTTTCCCTCTGTTCAGTGGATTTTCAAAGATTACTACCTATGTTTCAATAATCACTTCCAGTAGTACCTTTTTGTTCCTTGGGATCTAGTTAATTTGTACCTGGGATCTCACACCTCGGAAGAAATTGTTGTTTGGTCATTTTTCAATCATGTCTGTCTGTTTGTGACTCCACTTGGGGTTTTCTTGGCAAAGATATTGGAGTTGTTTGCCAATTCTTTCTCCAGCTCATTTTGCAGATGAGGAACTGATGTCAATAGGGTTAAGTGACTTGCCCAGGGTTACAAAGGTAGTAAGTGTCAGAGATCAGATTTGAACTCAAGAAGATGAGTCTTTTTGATTCAAAAACCTGGTGCTTTATCTACAACACCACCAAATTGCCCAGGAGAGTACTAGGTATTTTTTAATCATTTCCTCACTTATCTTGTATTTTAACTCCATTAAATTTTTTTCTTTTTTTTGTTGGTCAGACTAATAATTATTTCTCTTAGTAGAGCAAACAGGATTGTGGAAGCCTGTTCATTGGAAGATAAGTTAAGAGCTTATCTATCAGAAGAGATGGAGGGACAGAACTGAAGATTGGGTTGGTAATAGGATTTGGAGATAAGAATGATAGTAAGACAGAAGGCTAGTAGACAGAGTGATGGGGAAATGGCCAGGAATTTTATAATTTTATTAACATTTTCTCATCTTCTCCAAGCAATGGTTTTGTCCTTTCTTTAATTTCCTTCATGTTGCCAACATAATTATATAAATTCATTTAGTTATCTTTACCTTCATTCAGAAGGTTAGATTTAGAATGTTTAATCCTCACAGCTCCTGATGCTATTCCTATATGACTATAATATTCTTTTCTGTTCAGTCTAAGTGGCCTGGCTTTACATGCCTCTCTTGTATAAACATTTTAGTAAATCCCTTTCACCTGTTCTCTACTTTCTTATTCATCAGAATAATTTTTGGTGGTTCATTCAAAATGCTATTCTAGAAAATATATGACCTTCTTGAATCTTTCCTATAAAGTTTTGGGATAGGGCATCTTTTAAATTTTTTTTTCAAAATTTAAAAATTGTTTTTTATTAGAGTGTGACAGTATCTCTACCTTTCCCCTTCTTATATAAGAAACTATAAAATGGAGTGATGACTTTCTTCAACCATTTCTGCTTCATCACATACCTATTCCTTCACATTTATAAGCTGTATAATCCTCTACCTTTTGAAGGATGAAATTATTATCAAGTCAAGAATTTATCAACTAATTTGCAAGAACAAAAACTCCAGTAGATGTCTAGACAGATTCAATTATCACTAACTAGATTTGTGGTATGTTTCTGCAGTTCCTCAAATACTTCCTCCTTTTGGCCTAGTCTATAATATAATCCCATAAAATATTATTTATCTCTCCATCTTCACCCCAATTATCTCTACTATGTTTTCACCCTGTGGTCCATCTATATCCTCACATAAATTAATGTTCATAATAATTTAGTCTAGACAAGACTGTAGGTATCAATTAGTTTAATGTGGAGAAGGAACCTCTTCCTCAATAATTTGCTCAAAATTATTAAGGTGTAAATGGCAGAGTTGGAACTGGTTCTTTGGATCTACCTCTAGGACTTTTTCTACTCTGAGGTCTTTGGAATAATCTATTCCATTCCATGAGGTAGCTGTGTGGCTTGGCAGATACAGTGATGAGCCTAGAGAAAGGATTCATTTTCCTGAGTCAAACTCTGGCCTCAGACACTTATTAGTTGTATGACCTGGGCAAGTCACTTAACTCAGTTTGTCTTAGTGTTCTCATATGTAAAATGAGCTTGGAAAGAAAATGGCAACCCACTCCAATATCTTTGCCAAGAAATTTGCAAATGGTATTATAAAGAGACAGACATAAATGAAAATGATTGAATTGAACTGAACTGACACCACTATATGGCTGCTCAAATCATGGATCTCATTTCAACAAGTATCAGGGATCCCTCTGAGATTCATTTTATGTTGAGATCCCTGGTTTTGCCTTCTTTTTTACACATTTTTGGTATATTTCTGTATAGACATAGGAGAACATTGGTCTTATTATTCTCCCTCTTATTGAATATTGTGTCCTATAACTTATTGGCTCTCTGCACTGATACTCTTCTTAAATCCTGCCAACTAAACTCAGTGTTGTCTGGTTTGGCAAGTTGTATGTGGATAATTTTTTTTCCTTAGATCTCTACTTAAAAAAATTCCCCTTGATCCTATTCAAAAATCTCTAGATGAATATATTTTCCCTGGCTCTAACTAGATTTGCTCTATGCCTGACCAAGAATACATCATTACTGTATGTAAAATCATGGTTCAGAAATACATTATTGATGCAACCTTCTTAATGAATTCTTCACTTCTTTGATTGACCTTTCTCTTGTGAAACCATTTGACAGAGATGAAAACCCCACCTGTGGCCTGAAGATCTTTAGTTATTTTATCAAGAACTTCAAAATTTATCTAATAGTTTATACACACACACACACATTTCATATATATATATATGTATATATATATATATATATATATATATATTAGCAACTTGATGTCTTCATATGATGTTGAAAGTGAGCTGCAGTTACGTGTTTTGAAAGGTCTCAAAATGCATCTTTCATGTCCTAGATGTTTGTCTTGAGAAGACATGTCTTTATTACTCATGTCAACTTGACATAAACCTTCTTCAATATCAATCAGTAAAACTATCAGAAGAACTTATTTCTTCTTCTCTGACCAATGGTCTCTTGGATGGTCTTTCCCTTGGTGGCATTCTCTCCTGGCTTCTGGCTTCCAATCTTTTTTTTTTTTTTTAGTTTTTTTCAAGGCAAATGGGGTTAAGTGGCTTGCCCAAGGCCACACAACTAGGTAATTATTAAGTGTCTGAGACCGGATTTGAACCCAGGTACTCCTGACTCCAGGGCCGGTGCTTTATCCACTGCACCATCACCTAGCCACCCCTCTAATCTTCTTTCCCAGGATAAAAAGCTGCCTTTTCCACAGAGTCCAGTTACTTCTCACATTAAGAGCATAAGAACCCAACACAATTGCATCAGTCTTAAGTATCTAAAGTTGCTTCTTTCTTTTTTCTTTGTGTCTTATTTTTCCATCTTCAACCTTTTTCATGCAGGCTAGACTTCTTTCATTTTCTCTTTATATATTATTCTCTTTTTTGTTTTCCCTTTGAAGCACTTCTTTAATTTTTTTCTTAAATTAACAATCATTTTATCACATAATTAATCAATACAAATTCACATACTAGTCACATCTAGAAATGCATGTTTCATTCTTAATATCTTGAGTCCATCACCTCAGTCAGGGGGCAGGCAGCATTATTCACTAATCCTCTGGGGATATGGTTGATCATTAACGTTTGTTTTTACAAAGTTGCTGTTATAGAATATATTGTCATTTTTGTTCTGCTTATTTCATTAGGTATTAGTTCATATAAGTTTTCCTAGGTTTCTTTGAAATCTTCTCTTTCATAATTTCTTACACCATAGTAACATTCCATTACATCCATATATTATAATTTGTTCAGCCGTTCCCAAGTTGATAGGTATCTATTTAGTCTCTAATTCCTTGTCATCACACACATGCACTCACACATAAGCTGCCAGAAGTAATTTTCTTCATATAGGTACTTTTCCTTTTTCTCTGATCTCTAGGGTATAAGCTTTGAAGGGATACCACTTGGTCAAAGAACAGTATAGTTCAGTGACTTTTGGGGTATAGTTCCAAATTGCTTTCCAGAATAGCTGGACTAGTTTACAATTTCCCCAACAGTGAATTAATTCAATTCTTTCAAGGAACACTTGATTTTTCCTGATAACTTGGTGAAAAGTGAGATTTTTCTCTAGCCAGGGATTCTTAATCAGTAGTTTATGAACTTTAAACATTTTAATAACTACATTTCAATAGAATTAGTTTCCTTAGTAATCCTACGTATTTAATTTTATGCTCTTAAAAATATTGTTTTGGGGGCGGCTAGGTGGCGCAGTGGATAGAGCACCGGCCTTGGAGTCAGGAGTACCTGAGTTCAAATCCGACCTCAGACACTTAATAATTACCTAGCTATGTTGCCTTGGGCAAGCCACTTAACCCCATTGCCTTACAAAAAAACTAAAAAAAACAATATTGTTCTGAAAAAGGGTCCAAAGACTTCACCAGAAGGTCAAAGAGATTCATGACATAAAAAAGGATTAAAAACCCCTGTTTCTTCTCTAGTAGAGAGACAAACTTGTATTTTTTTTTCAAGTTGGTCAAGGTTAAGAAAGTTGCTTCAATCACAAGTTTCGCATCTATCAAAAACAGTCCTCAAAGTGTGGCTTTAGAAGAAGAGGAAATGTCAACAGATCCTTCCCTGCAGGAGGTCTGGAGGATGCCTGGGTTAGATATTTTTTTCCTATTTATTTTCTTCCAGTAGAGTTGATGGCATGGAACAGCATACAAATTTGCAGGCTAGAAAAAATAATTTGGAAAAATAGAAGAATGGCAGTAGACAGCCTAGAGTTTCTAATCAAATATTAAAGGCAGTTGTGCAATTTGTCTGCAGCAGTAACTTCCCCAACGACAAAAGGAGGGCCTCTTTCTCTTAGTGGGCAGCGCCTGCCTGCCGTGGCTCATGTATTTAAAAGCTCCATGCCAAGGGTCCTGAAGTCACTCTCTGCTTCAAAGATGTAATCCAATCTCCTCCAGTGACTCCATAGTAAGTTAAACAAACAGACTGATAGGAACTGTAGAGAAACAGACATAAAGCAGAATCATAGACTTTTAGGGTGGGAAGGTCTTTAGATAACATCTTTGTCCAGGCTAATCATTTGAGAAGAGTAGGAAACAGAGACTCAAAGTTTTAGTAAAGTGCTAAATTTTATAATAGCAGAATGAGGACTTGATGCTCTTGGATAAAGTCGAGAGAGAAAGGGTTAATGGAATCAAGGGTGGTTGGCCAAGGTCCTAAGGGTCTCTCCTGGGACAGAAGAGAACACTGGCATGAGGCCTCACCTGTGGCTGGCCAATGAACAACCTGTGGCTGAAAGTAGGATGGATGCCAGGAATGACATATAGAAATTGGGGAAGGTATATGGAATAGTAATGCTCATTTTAAAAAGCCAAGAGAAGCAGTTAGGAATGAAAGTCTCAAGGTTAGGCAAGGGGTTTGTAGCCAAGGTAAGCAGAAGTTTTCTTGCTGCGTACTTACCTACAGTCCCCTGGCCACCATTATGATTTAATTTTTTTTTATTGATGACTGATATTTATATCATTTTATGTTGAATAAATACCTCTTCCTCACCCAGAGAGACATTCTTTATTTCTTATAACAAAGAATTAAAAGAAAAAAATCAGTAGAGCAAAATGAAACAATGTATCAATCATATCTGACAGAAAATGCATTATTCTAGACCTTTTACCTCTACAAAAATAGGGAAAGAGATGTATTTAAAAATCTGCTATGGGTCCAAGCTTCTGTTTCCATTTGTAAAAAGGGTCCTCACTGCATCTTTCTTCATTATATGGCCCAGCATCAAAACAATTGCTGCCAAATGGCAAATTTCTTTTTCCACTTCCCCTACCCCTCATGCAGCATATTGTCCTTTTGAGAGAACTACAGCCAGACTTCAGGGGTCAATTAATATAATATATTAATTTTGTAGATGAATTCCAGGGAGAGTGACTTAACCAAGATCATACAGTGTTGGAGGTGAGCATCTTTCATTACAAAACCACCCAGGCACCATTGCCATCAAACCCTGACACCCACTTATTCATTCAATTAATTACTATCCCAAACCAATTCCTGCCTCTTTCCCCCCAATTCCTTTGATTCAGAACTTTCTGCTTACTATCTTATTCCTACTTAGCCCATATCTTTCTCCCAGCTCCCTATTCATATTTTCTGAAATGCCTACTCTATTTTAACCCTTGTTTCTTTGTCCTAAATCTCTTCCTTTTTACATCTCTCTTTTTTAAATTAAATTTTAATTTTTTAATGAACAAAATTAAATTTCCTCTCCCTCTCATCTTCTCCATTGGAAACTGAAAAAAAGACAAATAAAACCTTTGAACAAAATTGTATAATCAGGTAAGTCTAATTTTCACATAAGCTATGTGTCCTCTAAAAATAAATGTTTCAATATGAAGTCTGAGTCCAGACCCTCTGTCAGGTGATGGGTAGGAAGTTTAATCTTGGAAACTCTAGAATTATGGTTGACTGTTGCATTGCTCAGAGTTCCCAAATCTTTCAAAGTTCTCTTTACAATGTTGTTATTATATAAATTGTTCTTCTGGTCCTGCTCCCTTCATTCTGCATCATGTTTGTAGTCTCACCCTGTCTCTGATTCTTTGTCTTTCTGTCTCTCATTTTCTGGATCAAAAAAAGCATGAAAGGATTGTAGAGGTCAGCTATACTATCTCCCTTATTCGAGAAAAGTGGGTGGACAAGGCAGTAGATGATGATGAGGGGTAATATTAAGATGATTAGGGACTTTTTTTAGGAAAAAATTTTATTGATTTTTCTTATTTTTCATCACCTTTATTTCCTAGCTCTCTCTTCATCCCTCTTGAGGAACACTCTTTATAACACAAAATGGAAAGTTCAGTAAAAATAGGCAACACATCTAAAAATTTTTATCTTAATTGTTAGATGTGATAACTTTTTCTCGGTTTTCATCCTTCTGACCTCTATTGCATCCTTTTAACATTGTTTACTAATCTATCTTCTTACATACTTTTTTCTTCTCTTCTTTTATAGAGTTCTCTCATTTCTCTGATTTCTTCTTCTCAATCTTCTTTTGAGATCACCATCCAGGTTCTGTCTTTTAATTGTGAATATTCTCTAGGCTGATTTCTTGACCTCCGTTATCTTTTGGTGATGTCATATGTTCAATGATCATCTCTTTGTAGTATAACTCCAAAATTAACATCTGTGAGCCTACTGCACTCTTTTGTGAATTCTAGTCCTGTATGACCAATTACTTCTTGGACATGTCCCAATTTTTCTCCCTAAACTCAACCCTTCTTTCTTATTTTAATGCATAACTCTATCATCTTTCCCTGAGTCTAGAACCATGGTGTCATCTTTGTCCCTTTCCTCATCATCATTACTCATATCCTATCAATTACCATATTCTACTTTTTCTACATCTGCAATATCTCGCATATTTGTCCTCTGCTTTTCACTCATGTAGGCATCACCATAGTTCCAGCCCTTAGCATCTTTTGCTTGGATTATTTGAATAGCCTGTTGTTTGCTATCCTGGCTTCTATTTCTTCCTTTTTCTGATCTATTTTGAGTATTTCAATTGTCAAAGTTGTCATAGAATATAGAGCTTGAAGGAATTTTTGAGATCATCTCTTTGAACCTGTATTTAATATATTGTTTTCTCTTCTTCAATCCTTTCTTTTTTACTGGATCACTGAAAAAATAAAGACACCTGAGGAGCAATCTATTTTACAGATAAAGAAAATGAGGTCCAAGGAGGCTAAATGATTTGCCAAAGTCATATTATTATTAGATGGCAAATCTTGGATTGAAACACTGGTGCTGTAATTACAAATCCTGAATACTTTCTGCTGTACCACACCACTCTTTTCCTGTTATTTGCAAACATGCTCAAATCTTCAATATAAAACAAAACAACCTCCCCCCCAAGACAAAACTGAACAAAGCAAAAATCTTCACTTGACAAAATTTACTCTTACAAAGTATTGTTTCATATCTCTTGTACTTTTCACAGTTTTATACTCTTAGGAAGATCCATTTGTACTTTTTTCTTCCATTTCCTAAATTTTTATTCACCTGTAATCTGGTTTACAGTTTCCTCTGCATCACTAAAACTTCTCTCTTTGATATTTGTTGCTGTTATTTTTTTTCAGTCATATCTACCTCTTCATGACCCCATTTGGGGTTCTCTTGGCAAAGAATACAGCAGTAGTTTGCCATTTCCTTCTCCAGTTCATTTTACGGATACGGAAATGGAGGTAAATGGGGTTAGTGACCCAGCTCAGGGTCATACAACTAGTAAAGTCTGAGGCCAGATTTGAACTCGGAAAAAGAGTCTTCCTGACACCAGCCCCTTCTCTATCATCTTTACTACCTGGTTGCCCTGTTAAGATTATTAATCATTAATTGATTTCTAATTCTGATAGTCTTTTCTCCAAATATCCTTCTCAACTTCTTTGCAGTTCTTAACCCTACTGACCATCCTTTTTCCTACATACTCCTTTTTTTCCTGGATTTTGTGACAATAGACTGTTGGAAATGACTAAGAGGCAACTGGGGACTGAATGGATATATAGCTTTGTCTGGGATATCATGTGTATATAATTGACAGTTCAATTCATAGGAAGTACTGAAATTACCTGGAAAGAATTAAGTAGAGAGAAAAGACAGGTCCCAGAACAAAACCTTGGAGAAATCCAGCATTTAGAGATTCAGGGACAGAAGAAGATTTAGCAAAGCAAGCTTGGAAGGACTGGTTCGATAGATGGGAGAAAGCAAGTATACAAAAAAATACAGAAAAGTCAAGAAAGATAAAGATCAAGAAACAACCATTGAATCTAGCAATTAAGACTTGGAGAGAACTGAATCAGTTGATTGTTAAGATAGAAGCCAGATTAAAAGAGTTGAAGAAGGAAAGAATGGAGATTCTTTTTTTCTTTTAAGAAATGATTGAATTTGATACTTGAAAAGAGTTGCAGAGGGTATAAGGATTCCCTCTTTATAGGGGATTAAGAAGAGTGGGGTACTTAAGACCTAGTTGATCTAAGAGTAGTAAAAAAACGTGATAAAGAGCTAACTTTCATCACTTATCTCCTATGTTATCAGCTAAGAAGGCTGGCACCATTGGAGTCTTGAAAGACCAGTGGAGAAAGATGAGTCCTTACTGTAATTAGAAAAACAAGAGGTGATAGTTGGGTAAAAGTCAAAGTATCCAATATCTACTTAGGTAGTTTTGTTTTTTTGGAAGGAGGACACAGACTTACTGGGGTATATCATGGTTTATCTGTAGCAAATTATTTTATTGTTTGTTTAATATTTAAAGGATAATTATTTTAATAAAAGAAACAATGTTCAGGATGCTGCAAAGAGGTCAGATGTATGTAGAAAGTGAAATTTCATCAATAGTGAAAGTAGACAAGCAGAGAAACTTGCTGAATTCAACCAATTTAATCAATAACATTTATTAAGTATGTGCAAAGTATGATGCACCAGGGAGACAAAGAACAGTAAAAGACAATTTTTGGTCTCAAATAGTTTACAGTGTAATGGGAGAGATTACATGCAAACAACTATGTACAAACAAAGAATTAAGATAGAACTAGAGTTAAGACAAAAGACACTAATATTAAGAAGGATGAGGAAGAGGGGACTGGGGTTTGAAGGAAACTAGGAAAACTTAGATGTGGAGTTAAAGAATTCCAGTTCTATGAGGAAGCCACTGAAAATTCTCAGAAAAGTATTTTGTTTGAGGAATAGTAAAAGAGGCTAGCCATTTATATATATTTATATGTGTATGTGTATGTTTATGTGTATGTGTGTGTGTGTGTGTGTGTGTGTGTGTGTGTGTGTGTGTGTATACTGGAAAGGTAGGAAGGGGTGGAATTATGAAGGGCTTTAAATATCAATCACTCAATTTATTAAAAACTTAATTTATTATACTATGTGCAAATCACTGGAGATACAAATACCAAATATAAGGACTGTCTATGCCCCCAAGAAGCTTATATTCTAATGAAGGAAGACAACACAAAAGGAAACTGAAAGGAGGAGGGGAATAGAAGGAATTCTGTCAAGGGGAGAATGATGAAGTCCAAAGTAAGACAATTAGGTAGGAAATGAAGGGATGGTTAGCTTGGGGACATTCATTATTTTAAAAAATTCAATTCATGGAAATCAAGTAAATGTTCTTCAATTGGGGAATGGCTTAGAAAACTGTGGTCTATGTATGCCATGAACACTATTGTTCTATTAGAAACCAGGAGGGATGGGAATTCAGGGAAGCCTTGAGGGATTTGCATGAACTGATGCTGAGTGAGATGAGCAGAACCAGAAAAACACCGTACACTCTAACAGCAACATGGGGGTGATGATCAACCTTGATGGACTTGCTCATTCCAGCAGTGCCACAATCAGGGACAATTTGGGGCTCTCTGCAATGGAGAATACCATCTGTATCCAGGGAAACAACTGTGGAGTTTGAACAACTTTGCTAAAGTTGTTTATTCTTTTCTTTATTAGATTTTTAGTTCACTCTCTAGGGTTCTATAAGTAAACCATCATATCCTCTATAAAAACATAAAAACTTCATTTCCTCATTGCCTGTGATTATTCCTCCAATTACTTTTTTTTAATCTTATTGCTGTAGCTAGCACTTCTAGGACAATATTGAATAATAATGGGGATAATAAGAAATTGTTGCTTCATTTCTAATCTTATTGGAAAGACTTTTTAACTTATCCCCATTTCAGATGATGTAGCTATTACTTATAATTTTAAGGAAAGATTTATTTATTCCTGTGCTTTCTATTGTTTTAAAAACAGGAATGGTTGTATCTCTTCTATTTTGAAATAATTATATGATTTTTGTAGTTATTATTAATGTGAATAATACATTTATAGTTTTCCATATATTGAAACATCTTTGAATTCCTGATATAGGTCTAGTCTACTCATAATGTATAAATTTTTGTGAAATATTGTGAATATTGTGAAATATTTCATTTAAATTTTTTGTATCAATATTCATTAGAGAATTTGTTCTATAGTTTCCTTTTCCTGTCTTGACTGCTAGTTTAGATATCAAGACCATATTTGTATCGTATAAAGAATTTGATAGGATTTTTTAATTAATTTTTTTAAACAGCTTATGTAGTTTTAGAATTATAAATGTTTGATAGGATTCACTTACAAATCCATTTAGAAGCCTCCTTAAATCTAGGCTCTCTGCCTTCCACTCAGAGGGGTCCCAGGGTAGAGGGTACTGATTAGGTGTGAGTACTAAGGATGATCTGATCTTGCAAGATGATAAGGTTTCTGTAGGACTAGATGACTAAAATGGTAAGGCCAGTTGGGAAATGAAAAAGGATTTTATATTTATTCTTGGAGATGATAGAGAGGACTGGGTATTTATTAAGTAGGTGAAGGGTGCAGAATACATTTGTGGTAGTGGTGACTTACATATGCCCTTGCTAAGATCAGTTTGACAGCTGAAAGATAGACTGAAGGTGTGTGGAGAGACTTCACATATAACTTCAATACACTTCACATACAGTATCTTATTTGAGCCTGAAAACTACCCTGTGAAATAAGGGCCATTGATTTTATCATCCTTTTACTAATGAAAAACTATGTATCACAAAAGTTATACAACTAGCATATATTAGAGATGGGATATGAGCCTTGGGCTTCCTGACTCCCATTACAAACACTCTACTTATCTCCAGTCTATTCCCCCTTCCTATCCCCAAAGAAGGTGTTACCAAGAATAGCTAAGGACATCTACACTGAAGTTTTGACAAGGATTTTCTCATTGAGCTAGGCAAAAAAAAATCCAACAATAAAAAGTTTCATATTGTGGGAAAGATGGAGAGATTCCAAGGAACAAGATGAGAAAAAATTTTATTGTATCTATCTCAATGAATAAACCTGAGGCCCTGGGCAGCTAGATAGTGCAGTTGATAGAGCTCAGGGGGCAGCTAGGTGGCGCAGTGGATAGAGCACCAGCCCTAGAGTCAGGAGTACCTGAGTTCAAATACAGCCTCAGACACCTAGCTGTGTGGCCTTGGGCAAGCTACTTAACCCTATTTGCCTTGCAAAAACCTAAAAAAATAAATGTGACCCCAGAAACAGCCAAGATGTGACCTTGGGCAAGTTACTGAACCCTGATTGTCTCACATCCAGTGAGACACTCACATCCAGTACTATTTCCAGTCATCCTAATTCATATTTGGTCATGGCTCTGGAGAAGAAAGTAAGGCTGGTGACTTAGCACAACATACCCCTCACTCATATCCAATTCATGTGTTTGTCATAGCATCACCTCCCTGAAGTCATGTCATGGTCTTCTTCAACACTGAAGGACAAATATCATCATCACTGCAAACAATTATAATTAGTCAAAAGAATTAGATATGGGGACAACTAGGTAGCACAATGGATAGAGCACCAGCCCTGGAGTTGGGAGGACCTGAGTTCAAACCTGGCCTCAGATACTTAATACTTACTTAGCTATGAGACCTCGGGCAAGTCACTTAACCTCATTGCCTTGCCCACCCCAAAAGAATTAGATGTGAAATCTAGTAATCAGAAGAACAGAGAATTATTAGAGGGGGACAGAAAATCTTCATATTTAGGATATGAAGAGCAAAGAATTTCTATTTTTTTCAGAGCTGAGTAATAGTTAAAATTATGCAAAGTTTAGCTTAGTTTATATATTATATGAATGATCAGGCTGGCAGATGACTTCTCTGAAGCAACTTTTAAAAAATATTCAACTTATTTGACCATTTAAAAAACATGCATAAAATAGTTATAGCTCATCATGGTGGTAGTGTATGCTATTTAAGAGGTAGAGGTTAGTGGATTGTTTGAACTAGGGAGAGTGGAACTGCAGTAGGGCTCAAGTTGATTGGTATCTACACTGCATCAGGTACCAATATGATGAGTTCCTGGGAGGTTGAGGAGGGCACCAGGCTGGCTAAGAAGGGGCATTGTGGGCCTTGTGAGTAAAACAAACTGAGAGAGGATATTGTCTTTCTAACCTTAATGAAATGTAAGACCAAGTATCAAATGAATAAATAGGAATCCTCTTCAATTCCCCTTCCAAATGCAAATCAGTATTGTTATCAAGGGAAAAGCAAAAGTATTAAAAGAATAATTTTCTAAATTCCAGTGAATGCATGAGAGTTAACTTCTTGAATGAATGGAGGAAACATTGAAAGAGATGATGAGAACAGAATTTGAATGTAGCATGCTACCCACTTCATAACAAAAGTTTGATGCAAGATTTAGGGGTAGGAATTTATTTTGCTTAACTATGTGTATTTGATACAAGAATTTAAATTTTTTTTATTTATTTAAGGCAATGGGGTTAAATGACTTGCCCGAGGTCACACATCTAGGCAATTATTAAGTGTCTGACTGGATTTGAACTCAGGTCCTCCTGACTCCAGGATCAGTGCTTTAATCTCCATATTACCTAGTTGCCCTGATATAAGAATTTTTAAAAATGATTTTTTTTTTGTTCAAATGAGATGGGAGAGGGAGAAAATAGATTTTTTGCTAATAAAATAAAAATTAATAATTAAAAATCACCTTAGGAGGCACAGAATAACCTTGACCTAGATCAGGAGGTTGTAGGGTGAGAGAGTGTGACATGGGATAGGAGCAAAAAAGTGAGATTCTAGTTATATAGAAAGGACCTGTGCTCAAGAAATGATGAAAGGTATACATAGGAGCCACTGTGAGGGAAATCATTTAGAACTGGTCATAGAAATAAGATGATTAAAGGTAGTTGACAATTCATTGCTTTGGTGACCATATCTAATGAGGGAAATTATTTTCTCTTGAGTTTATGTCTGGAACCTGATTATTACCTAGTTTGAGTGATTAACATTGGGGTATATTATATAACCTCATATCAGTTTCCAGTGGTAAGTAAGTGGTAAATATTTAACAACCAGCTCTCCCTCAAAAGAGAATACATATATATATGTGTATTATACATTTTCCTGTTATAAAAGATGTATATCTCAAACAATTTACAAATAATAAAAGATAAACAATATTCTTTATTGTAAATTCTACTTCCCCAGAAGATTCTCACAGAATGCTTTTGTTGATTTTTTTCTGAACTCTGAACTCTGAACACAGCCAAACTATAGTTGTAATTCATCATGACTGGATAAATGTACTTGCATCCCAATCCACTAATTCTTTTCTCAATATATTTATTGACATAAAATCTGATGTTTGATCAACTGCTAAACTATTTTTCACCCTCAAGCAAATTCTAATTATTAACAGAAACCTTTTTCACTTTTGGCACTTCTGATTGAAATGGTGTTATCTTAACTTTTTCTATAGTTTCAGATATTTAAACATTGTTTGATTCTACATTACTATATATAAAATTCTAAAAACTATTCAAATCATTTTTATGGTTTAAAATTTCCCTCAAATGATATAATTTTTACTCAGGTCAAATTAATAAGTCAAAATGCTTTTAATATTGCTTCTATCTAACAAAAGATTTAAATTCACTTGTTGAATTATATTTTCAAGCAACATTCCTAGATGAGTGTTAAGGTTACTATTTTTATTAAATAGAATATCTTTATAGTTATCTGACTTGATACTTTCTAGTATCAATCTTTTGATTTTCCCAGGATCTTATGGCATATTTGATTACTGTTTGTGCTTTTAGATTTTAGTTGATCTTGACTATAATGCATTTGAAAGTAATGAAAATTTCTCAAAGAATGTTAATCATTAGTGAGGTCATGTTGCCAAACCAGAACAAGAATAAGAAAATGCACACATAATATGGGATATGCATGGATTAGATAGCTGTGACAGCTTATAAATTATGTGATGCTTATCTTTCTCTTAGTATGAGAACAATTTTAATAATTTCAATTTCATTTTCTTTATCTGAAGTTCCTAGTATGGTTTGCTTTTTTATATTGATGATCTATAGAATAAATTTTATGTAGGAATATTTTTAACTGATTAACTTTTTTATCTGAGATATTGAATAACCAAGTAATAATTGCTATCAATTGCTCAAACAATTCCAAATGATTTTAAAAAAATTTTCTAATAATTTTGTATTTGCTCCATTGCATTAGCACCATGAAATTAAAATGTAATTGAGTTTGTTTTCAAAAGATTCATTATTAAAACCACAGTCATTTGAAGTGGATAATAATGCACTGAACACATACACTGCTACAGTTGGCAATAGCTTTTATTTTATTTAATTTTTGTTTTTGCAAGGCAATGGGTTAAGTGACTTGCCCAAGGTCACAGAGCGAGATAATTAAGTGTCTCTATCCACTGCACCACCTAGTTGCCCTGACAATAGTTTTTAAAAGCAACAAATAACATTCTTGCAGCAGTAGTTGATCTAACTGTACACTGAAAATTTAACAATCAGTTTTCATGATCTGGGAAAGCTGGCTCCAGCACAGTACTTCCTATTTCCCTTCTTTGTAGAGTATGTATGTTGTTGAAATTCTTCAGGAATTGCAGGAATAAAGCTCAGTCATGTGAGTGATCTCTCCATCAGTTGTCTATGTCTGATGTTAGATATGGTGCTATAATTTAGGCCAGACTGTAGAGGAGATTGCTTTGGGAAGCCCTTAGGTCCTCATTTTGGTTATTCATTCCACCATATAATTGTCAGTCTGTGTAGCCTGCACAGAGGGTTGGCCTTTTTCATTGTGTACTAGGGTACCCATATTCTGCATATCTGCATTTGTAATATCTCTCCCCAAACCATAACTCCTCTTTTCCCTACAGCTGTTCTTATTTGTGTATCTGTCACTCTACTCATAAATATAAGTATTTATTGACTATTTTCTTCAGTATTTTTTCAGTATTGACTCGGATTTGGCAAGAAGTCATTCACCCCAAAGAGGTAAGAACTTAAACTATAGTTAACAAGGGTGATATGGGGAATGTCTAAATTAAAGTGTTATAGCTGAAAAGTTTTATACACTTAAAGAGAAAACAGTGGAAAATACTTTAGAGAGGGTAAAGTCATAAAATGGAGAAAAAAATTTGTGGAAGAAATTCCCTGGGGTGACATACCTTGCCAATTTCTGTTCCATCCCAGTGGTGTGTTTAAGCCAGCTGTGTGAAGACACCCTGAGCATCACTAGGAGTGGAAGCTACAAGCTCCAGTTGACGCCTCATCTAGTGGTGTTCCAACTCATACTCTTGAGGCTCCCAAACTCCCTGAGAACCACCACCAACAAGGATACTAGTGTGACAGCCTCAGAGTCAAGCAGAGGTTAATCAGAGGCTTTCCTCTTAATTACAAAAATACAGACCAGCTGCACACCTACAAAACCTCATTTACTCCACACACACAAATACTATTATGAATTTCAGGTCCTCCAGATGTTAAAAATGACTTGTGCACTCCATGTATTTATCGTTTGGACTTGGCCTGCTTTCCAGGGTTTCACTGTTAGTCACGCTATTCTGCATCAACGTGGACACATTAGTGAAATCAGTCAAGAGCTGTATGGAGAGAGTGGCATTGGTGGGACAACATGTTTAGTTTTTCAAGCTAAACTAATTTAGTTTAGACTATTTTTGTGATATCTTAAGATAAAGACTTATTCCAGGTAGAAATTAATTTCAGATAAGATTATTTAGCTGCAAGCAAACTATTTGACTTTTTTTTGGGGGGGCATCAGTTTCCTTATCTGTGAAATGAAGATGTTTGATTAGACAATCCTTCAAGTCCCTTTGAACTCTTAAATTCTATAATTCTGAGAAGAATTCTATTAGTTCTTTTTGTCAAAGGTTATCATATTGTTACTTTAGGGTTTAGGCAATCATTTTGACCTTTCTTTTGACTTCTATCTCCAACTGAGGCACTGTTTGGGAAATGTATGCAAGATAATCTCTGGTATCCTGATATCAATTTACTACCTGAAAGTATTCACAATATTAATCAGCAAATTAATCAATAAGATTTATTAAGTACCTATCATGTTCAAGGACCCAGGAATACAAAATGTCATGCCTTCCATTGAGTTTTACTCCAGTGCCTCCTTGAAATGTGGAAAAGACCCTGATCCTTGGATAAGCATTTCACATTTATGCTGTCAACAGTAAAATTATTCTTGGCATCTTTTGTAACATTTTCCATTGCTCTCTAGAAGAGCAAGGGGGCTGTCAGGGACTTTGTATTTTTTCTTTGTTTTATGGCCAAATAATTCACCACCAAGTTGCCAGTTTATTAGTCATGAGTTTCTTCATATTTCAATTGTCTGGTCCTTAGAAAACAGATTCAATCTGTTGTTTGAAGCAAATGTGAGATCTTTCCAGAAGGACAGAGTTTGTAATCCACTGGAATAATCTCCAAAAACCCAGAGGCAATTCTATATTATATAGTAGGACATCAGGTTAGGACTTTGTGGAAGAATTGAAGATTTAAAATTTTTAAAAGAATGTCTCCTTTTCATTTCAGATACTTAAAAATACTGAATATGTTTATAACATCCTTGGAAATCCTTTCTATATTAGCCTGGCTTTTTTTTGGCAAGGCAATGGGATTAAGCCCAAGGTCATGCAGCCAAATAAATATTAAGTGTCTGAGGTCAAATCTGAACTCAGGTTCTCCTGACTCCAGGGTCAGTGCTCTAGCCATTATATCACCTAGTTGCCCCTTAGTATGGCTTCATAATCTGGGATCCACTGACTTGTCTTTGTAACATTTCAATATAATTAATTTCTTTTGTAATCCTATATTCTTTATTTTAGACATTTGAAAGCACTATTCTGAGAAAGCACTGATAGGTTTCACCAGACTGCTCAAAGGCTTGGTGATACTAAAAAGTTTAAGAACCTTTGCATTATAGATTAACTCATACAAACCATAAAGTTGCACTAAGGTTCATTGATATTTTTCCTGTTTATAATAATCATAAAAACCATATATTATTGTAATTCTTGAGAATTATGTATCTTTTTTTGAAAATACACTTTCTTAGTATAGTATGGCATTTTGATGTATGGTTAAAAATGTCCTTGATTTGCCATGGTATTATTGTTCTCTTTGCCAACTTTTGATTGAGAAGGTGGAAGATGAAGGCAGTAGTAACTACACTGAAGAGAAAGGGAGGCACCTTATAAGTGTCTTATTAATATTATCTCCCCATCCATTCTCTCTCTCCCCCTCTCCTCTCTCACCCTAAGCCTCACAATCCATAAGATTATGGATTTGTAGCTAGAATGAACCTTAATAACCATCTCATTCAACTCCTTCACTATATAAATGGGGAAACTGAGGTCTATAGATATTTGTGCCCAAACCACAAGTGTTAGAAGTGAAAGAAGAAGGATTTGAACTCAAGTCTTATAATTCCAGAGTATTTACCCTTTTTTCTTTTCCATTTCTGTTCCCTTCTCTCCATTAGCTGGTTATGCTATTTCAATGGATTCATGATCATTTATTAAGTATATATACTATGGATATTTTGGATACAAAGACAAAAAAATGAAACTATGTCTATTCTTAAAGAGCTTACATTCTCCTGGGGAGAAAAGAGAATCATAAATGAGTATATATGGATCCATATATGTATACAGCATCAAGTTCAGCTATCCCACTGATGGTAAATTTTCAACTTGAAAAGGCTACAAGCCAAGACTAAAGTGGATGGAGTGTTAGTGCATGATCTTCTGTTTGTAGATGATTGTACACTCAGTGAAGTCTCTGAAGCTGAGATGCAACAATGTATGGATGGGGGCAGCTAGGTGGTACAGTGGCTAGAGCACCGACCCTGGAGTCAGGAGTACCTGAGTTCAAATCTGGCTTCAGACACTTAATAATTACCTAGCTGTATGGCCTTGGGCAAGCCATTTAACCCCATTTACCTTGCAAAAACCTAAAAACAAAAAACAAAAACAATGTATGGATGGATTCTTTGCTGCTTGTGCCAATTTTGGCTAACAATTAACATCAAGATAACATAGATGCTCCCTCAGCCAGCACCACACCACTGATAGATGGAGTCATAGGTTATAGCAAATGGAGACTTTTGAATACTGTGTATAAGTTTACTTACCATGGCAGTGTCCTTTCCAGGAATGCACACATTGAGAATGAGGTTGATACACATGCATCACCAGAGCTAGCTCAGGATTTGGGAGGCCCTGAAAGAAAGTGCAGAAGAGAAAGGGTATTAGTCTGACTACCAAACTGAAGGTCTACAGAGCAGTTGAGCTAACTTCATTGTTGTATGCTGTGTAACCTGAAAAATCTACTATAGCCATATCAGGAAACTGAAACACTTCCATTTGAATTGTCTTAAAAAGATTCAGAAGACTACCTGGTAGGAGAAGATACCAGACAAGGAGGTCCTATCTCCAGCTAAACTGCCAAGCATTCAAACATTAGTAATGTGGACTGACCACATTATTTGAAAGACAAATGTATATTTGCCTATAAGACTGTATGGAGAACTCACACAGGGCAAATGCTCACAGAGTGGTCAGGAAAAGTTATACAAGGACACTCTCAAGATCTCTCAAGAACTTTTGAATTGTTTGTACAACATGGGAGAGTATGACACAGGGCCGGCCCGCATGGCTTGCCCTTATCAGAGAGGATTCTGTACTCTATGAGCAAGGCAGAATTGAAGCAGCATAAAGGAATTATGAAATGCACAAGTTTAGAGAACCCATGCAAAGTTGGACTATTTGTTTGTTTTTTCTGATGAACGTTTTATAAAAATTATCTCTTATGTATCTCTTTTTTATTTTATATTATTACAATAATCTTGTTGTGAGAGTAATCATTAAGCCCCCTCCCCCCAATAAGAAACATCAAGAGTAGTGAGGGAGAAAAAAGTATACTTCAGTCTGTGTTCAGATTCCAATGGCTCTGTCTCTGGTATGAGTTACCTTCCCCATCATAGCCATCAGAGAAGTTGCTTCAATATTTTTCCCACAGTTGCTATCACTAGCTATATTTCCCTCCACTCTATTCCTCCCCACTCTCATCTATTCCATTCTCTCTCTCTCTCTCTCTCTCTCTCTCTCTCTCTCTCTCCCCTTTTATCCTGTCCCTGTTCAGAAGTGTGTTGTATCTGAGTACCCTCTCCCATGATCTTCCCTCTCTTCTATCGCCTACTCCCCCCCCCCCCCCAATTTCTCCCTTATCCCATCCCTTTCCTCTCATTTTTCTCTAGGGTAAGATAGATTTCTATACCCTATTAAGTGTGTATGATATTTCTTCTCTAAGCTATTTCTGATGAGAATAAAGGCTCACTCATTCCCCCATACCTCCCCCCATTCCACTCCATTGTAAAAAGCTTTTTCTTGACTCTTATGAGAAATATCTTAGCCCCTCCTTCCTCTCCTTTCTCTTCCTCACAATACTTTTCTTTACCACCCATTGACTCCATTTTTTTTACTATATTATACCATTATATTCAGGTCCTTCCTAGGCTTTATCTACATATACGCTCCTTCTAAATGCTCTTATAAATGAGAAAGTTCATATGAGTTACCAATATCTTCTTTCTGTGTAGGAATACATGCAGTTCAACATCATTAAGTTCTTCATAATTAGTCCTTCTTGCTCACCCCCCTCTATGGTTCCCCCCAAGTCCTATATTTGGAGATCAAACTTTCTGTTCAGCTCTGATTGTTTCAAAAGGAAAGTTTGAAAGTCCTCTGTTTCACTGAAAGAGGAAGTTCAGTTTTGCTGGGTAGTTGATTCTCAGTTGTAAATCAAGATCTTTTACCTTCCGGAATATCATATTCCAAGCCCTATGAACCCTTAATGTAGTTGCTGCTAAGTCCTGTGTGTCTTTACTATAGAGTCATGGTAGTTGAATTGCTTGCTTCTAGCAGCTTTTAGTATTTTCTCTTTGACTTGGGAGTTTTGGAGTTTGGCTATATTTCTGGAAGTTTTTCTTTTGGGATCTCTTTCAGGAGGTGATGGGTGAATTCCCTCAATTTTTCTTTTATCCTCTGCTTCTAGGATCTCAGGGCAATTTTTCTGTATTATTTCTTGAATAACGAAGTCTAGACTCTTTTTCTCTTCATGACTTTCAGGTAGCCCAATAATTTCTAAATTATCTCTTCTGGGTCTGTTTTCAAGGTCAGTTGTTTTTGAATGAGACATTTCACATTCTCTTCTTCTTATTTTTTTTGGTATAGTTTCATTGAGTTCTTACAAGGTCATCAGCTTCTTTAAGTTCCATTCTGCATTTGAAGGAGTTTTTTTCTCCAGAGGGCTTTTTTATCTCCTTTTCCAGCTGGCTATTTCTGTTTTTTAAGGCATTCTTCTGCTCATTTGCCTTTTGTGTTGCTTTTTACATTTGGCATAAACTGGTTTTTAATATGTTGTTTTCTTCCGGTTTTGTTTTGTATTTCTTTCTCCAAGTTGCTGACTTGGTTTTCATGATTTATCTGAATTGCTCTCATTTCTCCTCCCAAGTTTTCCTCTACTTCCCTTAATTGCTTTTCAAAGTCTTTTTTGAACTCATCCATAGTCTGATCCCATTTTCTATTTCTCTTGGAGGTTTTAGATACAGAATCTTCGAGTATGTATCATCTGAGTATGTGTTTTGATCCTTCAGGAGACCAATGTAATTTTCTATGTTCAGATTCCTCTTTTTCTGTTGTTTGCTCATTTCCTCAGCCTATGAATGATTTACCACACTTCCAAGGGGGTTTTGGGGCAACCCACAGGGACCTTAATTCCTCCAAAGTATTATGAGAGGCTCTGACTATTCTCTTGCCTGTGTTCACGCCCTCCCCTCTGCCCTGGAGTTGTGAGGAGGGTCCCTGCTTGGCTATGGTGGTGTTGTGGGGACCCAGACTGCAACCTGGATATGAATGTGGGCAAATGACTGAGTCCTTCCCCAGGGAGAGCAGGGAGACCTCTGCAGTCTCCCCCGACCCCCTTACTGTCTGTGGGCTGAGAGCTCTGGATGTGCTGGATGATTCTGTTGACTCCTGGTACAGGTTCTCACCACAGGGCTACTCTGAGGCCAGAGCTCTGCTCAGTGCTCACTCTGGTGTGGCAGAGTTCTCTCATCACCCCTTCCTGCTGTCCCCAATGATCCCTGGCCCAATAAGTCTGGAAACTGCCCCCTCTGGCATGGACCCTGTGGCTTTTCCCAACCCCTGATCCCAGTGGAACAGACGTTTCCTATGGAACTTATAAATTGTCTTTGACTGGGAAACTGTATCATTTAGTCTTTCTGTGGGTTCTGCCTGTCTAGATTTTGGCTTGAGTCATAATTTGATGGCTAAAGGAGTTTTTTTGGGAATGAGTTTCAGAGAATTCTTGCTTTCACACCACCATCTTGGCTCCACCCCAGGTTGGACTATTTGTACTTGACCTTTGGTACAGCAGTCTGAGCTCATGTTTGTCTGCTCAACTCCAGTCAGAAAGCTACAAGACTTTAACAGAGTGATGTCATTTTAATGACATCTGAAATTAAGAACAAGAACCAACCAATAAATCAATCAATCCTCATATACATATATATATATATATATATACATACACATATATTTGTGTGTATATATATAAAAATAATAATGTTTGTCCTTCATTTTCTTTTTAAATTTATTTTTATTTAAGATATTATTTGAGTTTTACAATTTTCCCCCAATCTTGCTTCCCTCCCCCCACCCCCACCCCACAGATAGCACTCTGTTAGTCTTTACTTTGTTTCCATGTTGTACCTTGATTCAAATTGGGTGTGATGAGAGAGAAATCATATCCTTAAAGAGAACATAATTCTCAGATGTAACAAGATCAGACAATAAGATATCTGCTTTTTTTTTCTAAATTAAAGGGAATAGTCCTTGTACTTTGTTCAAACTCCACAGCTCCTTATCTGGATACAGATGGTACTCTCCTTTGCATACAGCCCAAAATTGTTCCCAATTATTGCACTGATGGAATGAGCAAGTCCTTCAAGGTTGAACATCACTCCCATGTTGCTGTTAGGGTGTACAGTGTTTTTCTGGTTCTGCTCATCTCACTCAGCATCACTTCATGCAAATCCCTCCAGGTTTCCCTGAAATCCCATCCCTCCTGGTTTCTTTTTTTTTTATTTAGGTTTTTGCAAGGCAAATGGGGCTAAGTGGCTTGCCCAAGGCCACACAGCTAGGTAATTATTAAGTGTCTGAGACCAGATTTGAACCCAGGTACTCCTGACTCCAGGGCCGGTGCTTTATCCACTGCGCCACCTAGCCTCCCCTCTCCTGGTTTCTAATAGAACAATAGTGTTCCATGACATACATATATCACAGTTTGCTAAGCCATTCCTCAATTGAAGGACATTTACTGGATTTCCGATTCTTTGCCACCACAAACAGGGCTGCTATAAATATTTTTGTACAAGTAATGTTTTCACCCTTTTTCCTCATCTCTTCAGGGTATAGACCCAGTAGTGGTATTGCTGGGTCAAAGGGTATGCACATTTTGTTGCCCTTTGGGCATAGTTCTAAATAGCTCTCCAGAAGGGTTGGATGAGTTCACAGCTCCACCAACAGTGTAATAGTGTCCCAGATTTCCCACATCCCTTCCAACAATGATCATTATCCTTCCTGGTCATACTGGCCAATCTGAGAGGTGTGAGGTGGTACCTCAGAGAAGCTTTAATTTGCATTTCTCTAATAATTAATGATTTAGAGCATTTTTTCATATGGCTATGGATTGCTTTTATCTCCTCATCTGTAAATTGCCTTTGCATATCCTTTGACCATTTGTTAATTGGGGAATGGCTTTTTGTTTTAAAAATATGACTCAGTTCTCTGTATATTTTAGAAATGAGTCCTTTGTTAGAATCATTAGTTGTAAAGATTGTTTCCCAATTTACTACATTTCTTTTCATCTTGATTACATTGGTTTTATCTGTGCAAAAGCTTTTTAATTTAATGTAATCAAAATCATCTAATTGGTTTTTGGTGATGTTCTCTAACTCTTCCTTAGTCATAAACTGTTCCCCTTTCCATAGATCTGACAGGTAGACTAGTCCTTGATCTTCTAAATTGCTTACAGTATTGTTTTTTATGTCTATGTCCTGTAACCATTTGGATCTTATCTTGGTAAAGGGTGTGAGGTGTTGGTCTAATCTAAGTTTCTTCCATACTAACTTCCAATTATCCCAGCAGTTTTTATCAAAGAGGGAGTTTTTATCCCAATGGCTAGACTCTTTGGGTTTATCAAACAGCAGATTACTATAATCCTCTCCTGCTTTTACACCTAGTCTATTCCACTGGTCCACCACCCTATTTCTTAGCCAATACGAAACAGTTTTGATGACTGATGCTTTATAATATAGTTTTAGATCGGGTAGTGCTAAGCCACCTTCATTTGCACTTTTTTTTCATTAAGCTCCTGGCAATTCTTGACTTTTTATTTCTCCATATGAATTTACTTACAGTTTTTTTTTCTAGCTCATTAAAGTAATTTTTTGGAATTTTGATTGGTAGGGCACTAAACAGATAGTTTAGTTTTGGTAGAATTGTCATTTTTATTATATTAGCTCTCCCTATCCATGAGCAGTTGATATTTGCCCAGTTATTTAAATCTGATTTAATTTGTGTAAGAAGTGTTTTATAATTGTTTTCAAAAAGATTCTGAGTCTGTCTTGGCAAATAGACTCCCAAATATTTTACACTGTCTGAGGTTACTTTGAATGGGATTTCTCTTTCTAGCTCTTCCTGCTGTTTCTTGCTAGACATATATAGAAAAGTTGAGGATTTATGAGGTTTTATTTTATAACCTGCAACTTTGCTAAAATTGCTAATTGTTTCCAGTAGTTTTTTAGATGATTTCTTGGTATTCTCTAGGTAGACCATCATGTCATCTGCGAAGAGTGAGAGTTTTGTCTTTTCTTTCCCAATTCTAATTCCTTCAATTTCTTTTTCTTCTCTAATTGCTGATGCTAACATTTCTAATACAATATTGAATAGTAGTGGTGATAATGGGCACCCTTGTTTAACCCCTGATCTTAGTGGGAATGCCTCTAGCCTCTCCCCATTGAGTATAATGCTTGTTGATGGTTTCAGATAGATACTGCTAATTATTTTAAGGAACAGTCCATTTATTCCTACATTCGCTAGTGTTTTTAATAGGAATGGATGCTGTATTTTGTCAAAAGCTTTTTCAGCATCTATTGATATGATCATATGATTTCTGATAGGTTTGTTGTTCATATAATTGAGTATACTAACAGTTTTCCTAATATTGAACCAACCCTGCATTGGAATAAATCCTACTTGATCATAATGTATTATCCTAGTGGTGACTTGTAGTCATTTTGCTAAGATTTTATTTAGGATTTTTGCATCTATATTCATCAGGGAAATAGATCTATGATTTTCTTTCTCTGTTTTAACTCTTCCTGGTTTAGGTAACAGTACCATATTGGTTTCATAGAAAGAGTTAGGCAGAGTTCCATCTTTCCCTATTTTTCCAAAGAGTTTATATAGGATTGGAACCAATTGTTCCTTAAATGTTTGGTTCAATTCACTTGTGAATCCATCAGGCCCTGGAGATTTTTTTTAGGGAGTTCAATAATGGCTTGTTGAATTTCTGTTTCTGAGATAGGGTTGTTTAGGTATTTAATCTCTTCTTCATTTAACCTGGGCAACTTATATTTTTGTAAATATTCATCCATTTCACTTAGGTTATCAAATTTATTGGCATAAAGTTGGGCAAAATAATTTCGAATTATTACTTTAATTTCCTCCTCATTGGTGGTGAGTTCACCTTTTTCATTTATAATACTAGCAATTTGGTTTTCTTCTTTCTTTTTTTTAATCAAATTGACCAGAGGTTTATCAATTTTATTGGTTTTTTCATAATACCAACTTTTGGTTTTATTTATTAATTCAATAGTGTTTTTTGCTTTTGCTTTTATTAATTTCTCCTTTAATTTTTAGAATTTCTAATTTGGTATTTGATTGGGGATTTTTGATTTGTTCTTTCTATAATTTTTTTTAGTTGCGTGTTTAGTTCATTGATTTCCTCTTTCTCCAATTTATTCTTATAAGCATTTAGAGCTATAATATATCCCCTGAGACTTGCTTTGAATGAGTCCAATAGGTTTTGGTATGTTGTTTCATTATTATCATTATCTAGGATAAAATGGTTAATTCTTTCTATAATTTGTTTTTTGGTCCACTCATTTTTTAAAATGAGGTTATTTTTCCAATTTGTTCTGGGTCTATATCTCCTTGGCCCAGTATTGCATATGACTTTTATTGCATTGTGATCTGAGAAAGATGTATTCACTATTTCTGCCTTTCTGCAGTTGATCATTAGGTTTTTATGTCCTAGTACATGGTCAATTTTTGTATAAGTTTCATGTACTGCAGAGAAAAAGGTATATTCCTTTCTATCCCCATTCAGTTTCCTCCATAAGTCTACCATATCTAATTTTTCCAACAATCTATTTACCTCCTTAATTTCTTTCTTGTTTGTTTTATGATTTGATTTATCTAGATCTGATAGTGAGAAGTTGAAGTCTCCCACTAGTAGAGTTTTGCTGTCTATGTCTTCCTGTAGTTCTTTCAGCTTCTCCTCTAAGAATTTGGGTGCTGTCCCACTGGGTGCATATATATTCAATATTGACATGACTTTATTGTCTATGGTACCTTTTAGGAGGATAAAGTTTCCTTCCTTATCTCTTTTAACACTATCTATTTTTGCTGCTGCTTTGTCTGAGATAAGGATTGCTACCCCTGCTTTTTTTACTTCAGGTGAAGCAAAATATATAATCAAATTATGCAAAAAAGGAAAAAACCCCAAAGACCTTGAAATTGCTTATGCATGTAATCACGTAATTTGAAGCTAGGTATGCCATGAAATTATGGATAGTTTGGTAAAGAATGTGCCAAAAGAGTATGTGAAGCTATGAGCAAAATAAGAAAGCCAACAATGGTATATGCATCTTCCAAGACAGAAGCTAAATGAGATAAGTTGGCAAAGTCTCCTGAGAAAAACCTCTGTGAATATCTGTAAGAAGTTGTTGAGTAAATATTACATTGGAGAAGTCTGGCTTGTCAAATGGAATATGAAAAGACCAGACAGTGATTCAAAATGAGGAATGAAGCACAAGAGAAACTATATTGAATGAAATTCTTGACCAAAAAATGATGGTCTGTGATGGCAACTGCTCATCACACTACTGTCTAGGATAAATAAATAGCTCTGAAATGGCTCTGAAATCAAGAACTGCAACAATGAGATAAATGGTCAAGATGTGTATTCTATTTTTTAGAATTATTGGTGGTGGTTGTTGTTCTTTGTTTTTAAAGAAGACCAAAATGACATCACTATGTTAGAGTACTGTGAGGGATCAGACCAATACAAGTTCAGAATGCTCTACCACAGTTTGGGCATATGTGAACTTCTGGGTAGATTCTTTGAATTTTCACATTTCATATTTCTTTTGAACTACTTCAATTCTGCTTTGCTTATATAGAAAAACACCTTTTTTGATGAGGGCATTCCATAGTGCCTTTGCTTGTCATGTCATATAGTCAATTCTAGCATTCTTTTTTTTTAAGGTTTTTGCAAGTAAAATGGGGTTAAGTGGCTTGCCCAAGGCCACACAGCTAAGTAATTATTAAGTGTCTGAGACCGGAGTTGAACCCAGGTACTCCTGACTCCAAGGCTGGTGCTTTTATCTACTATGCCACCTAGCCACCCCTAATTCTAGCATTCTTAAGAGTATCTTTGTATTTATTTTTTTCTGACCACCATGTAGGCACTTATCTTATGTGGTTTCCTTATAGAAGTCTTTTTTACAAGCATTCATTTGACATTCAAACAATGTGATCAGCCCATTGGTATTATGCTCTTTGTAGCAGAGTTCAGATGCTTAGCAGTTTAATTAAAAAGATACTTCTGGTATCTTCTCCTGCCAAGTGATCTTCAGATTCTTCCCAAGACAATTCAAATGAAAGTGATTCAGTTTCCTCGCATGACACTTGCAGACTGTCCAGATTTCACAGGTGTACACCAATGAATAACACAAACATGGGATAGGACTAAAACTGACAGTTCTATTTTCCTAAGGGAAAGGGCAAATTTTGATAAAGTAATTGCTTTAATTTTATTATATTGTAATAACAAGAACAAACATTCTAATCTATATTAGATTGGTTTTTGCCTTGGGGAGGAGAGAGGGAAGGAAGAATGGTAGAAAAATGTGGCATTCAAGAGCTTGCAAAAAAGATGAATGTTGGAAATTATCTTTGCATGTAATTGACAAAATACATGGAAAAAATAACAAATGTACATTTATAATAATAGCACATACCTAGCACTTAAAAATTTGCAAAGTTTTACAAATGTTATTTAATTTTTATTATCACCAATTATGACCACCTATATGAGAGAAATAACAGAGTAATTTGTTAATCTAATTTGCACAGAGTTACACAACTAGCAAGGATCTCTGGTTGGATTTGAACCCAAGGTCTTCTTGACTTTGTGTCTACAGTTTTATCTACTCTCAATCTAGCTTCTGACTGCTTCAGAGGAAGCTAGGTAGTACAGTGAATAGAGAATTGGCCTTGGAGTCAGAAGGATAGGAGTTCAAATCAAATCTCAAGACACATGACGCTTACCAGCTGTGTGACCTTGGGCAAGTCACTTAACTCTAATTGCCTCTAATTTGAATCATACTGATTCAAATATGGCCACTGGACCTGAGACTGGTGACTTAACACAGTACCTGCCCACTCAAATCCAATTCATGTGCTTGTCATGGCATCACCTCCCTGTTGTCATGGTCTTCTTCAAGGATGAAGGACAAACATCAAATTGATTGCTTCAGTTGCTGAATATAATAGTAGCTATTGAGGGTAAATATGACACCTATATCCAAGGAGCTAGCAATCTAATTATATATATATATATATATATATATATATATTATATAGAAAATGTTGATAGGATACCAATCTCAATAACTTTGAAGGTCAATAGTATAAAAAAGAGCATTAGAAGGTTACCTAACTAGTGCTGAGTAACTTTTTCAAAGGTTATTGGTGAGGCTTACAAGGGGTATGGGTGAGGAAAATTGGGAAAGGTTTCAATAGGAGATAAAATTTCAATTAGACTTTAAGGGATAAGTAGGAATTCAGCTGACAAATAGAGTCATTCCAAGTATTGTCAACAGTCCAGAAAAAGACATGGAGGTATAAGCATAACATATAATATGGTATAGTTCTGCCTGGTTTTAGACATAGTTCAGAATAGAGGGAAATAATAATACTGTTGTTTGTCCTTCATTCTTGAAGACCATGACATCAGGGGTATGATACCAATACATGCACATGAATCAGATTTAACCTAGAGGATGACCTTGAAAGCTTCATAGAGTCCAAAAGATGTTAGACTTCCTAATTTCCTGGCAGTGTCCTAATGTAATCCCCATATCAGTGGATAACAGTATTTACTTTTGGAGCTAAGGACAGACTAGACATAGACTGATGATTCCATAAGGAACTCAGTAAAGAATCTGTACATCATGTCTATTGAGAACTTCTTGAATACCCCATGAATGGGGAAAAGAACTCTTGTCAGCTAGAACCTGTGAAGTACACCTTTATTTTTATTTTTTTATGTGAAGTACACTTTTTCCCTCTATCATAAGTCTGAATGCATATTCTCTTGAAATCTGTATTTGTAGAAGAGTATCATGGATGTTGATTCATGTCAGTTGTTCTTACTGGGTATTACTTTAGTTAAAACCCCTTTTAAAGTTCCTTAAAGATAGATAACTAAAATTACTCTCAACAGATAGCCTTTTCTTAATTTTAGAAAGATTTTATTTATTTTGAGTTTTACAATTTCCCTTTAATCTTGCTTCCCTCCCCCCACCCCCTACAGAAGGCAATTTATTAGTCTTTACATCATTCCCACAGTATACATTGATCTAAGTTGAATGTGATGAGAGAGAAATCATATCCTTAAGGAAGAAACATATAGTATATGATATAGCAGAATTAGATAATAAGATAGCATTTTTAAAATTTAAGCATCTTTGGTCTTTGTTCAAACTCCACAATTCTTTCTCAGGATACATATGGCATTCTCCCTTGCAGATAGCCCCAAATTGTCCTTGATTGTTGCCCTGTTGGAATGAGCAAGTCCATTAAGTTTGATCATCACTCCCATGTTGCTGTTAGGGTGTACAACGTTCTTCTGGTTCTGCTCACTTCGCTCAGCATCAGTTCATGCAAATCCTTCCAGGTTTCCCTGAATTCCCATCCCTCCTGGTTTCTAATAGAACAATAGTGTTCCATAACAGATAACCTTTCAAGGAAGCACATTATTAGGGGCTTAAGTAGATGAAATTAAAAAAATCAACTCCCTCCCAAGTCTTCAAGGGCAGGGCTAACTTTGAGGGAAAGAAGTAACCTTGTTCTGGACTTGAAACTTGTCTGAGAATCTAAATTAGAATAGTTAATATGTAATATTAATATGTTATTGATATAATATTAATATATTATTTGAATATAATATTAATAATCATCATCAAACCTATCTACTACTTCTGTTAAAAAACAGAAAAGTTGGTGAATGGAACAAAATATATATACATATATATATATGTATATGTAAGCATGTATATATTTCATAGAATCAATCTCACATAGTACTGATATCTATTGAGAACCCAAAGAATTCAACTACTATACTAAGGAATCATTCTCAACCAAAACTGTTCAGAAAACGGGAATGCAGTCTGACTAAAATTTAGATTTAGATCAACATCTTATACCATATACAAAGATCTAAAAATTACAAAGTTTTCCAAGTTTTTAAATTTTCAAATAACAGTACAGCTAAATGATATTCCATGACAAAATGAGTTACAATAATTGTTGCTTACCTATTGGATACATAATACCAATTATAGTTTAGTTACTCTTAGGATCAAATTAAAATTGTACAAAGATATCCAATATTTAGACTTATTTTGGTACAGTTTTTATTTATCAACTCCTTACTAAAATTTTTAACTCTACATGAATAAAACATCTGATTTTAAGCAGGTGTAACAATTTAATCAAAGATTTAAAATATAATCTCTTTTAAGAGACTAAACACTTATACTTTAGTCTCTGTCCCTAAATATAATTATTCTTCATCTATTGAGCACTGTAGCCTCATTATTCTATAGTAATCTATTTTGACAAAAAGAATTTATTAAAATAGGGTGAAATCACAGAAAACCCCTCTAATCTATGATGTTACTCCAGTGGGTGACTAAGTATATGTATACATACATAATTATGCAAATACAATAAAATATTAGTTTTCCCCATATAATTTTTAACTTATAAAAAATTCATTAACTACAGTTAAATTATCTTTTTTTTTAGGTTTTTGCAAGGCAAATGGGGTTAAGTGGCTTGCCTAAGGCCACACAGATAGGTAATTATTAAGTGTCTGAGGCTGGATTTGAACCCAGGTACTCCTGACTCCAGGGCCAGTGCTCTATCCACTGTACCACCTAGCTGCCCCCAATTAAATTATCTTAAAGGAAAATCAGATTTGAGAATCACATATACACTCTTTTCTTCCTCTTGCCCCTCAATCATTGGCAGAAATTTTACCATAAATTATGGCACTGACTTGGATCATTTCTCAGAGACTACAAGTTATTCTCTCTGTAAGTCACTAGATCAAATGCACAAGCTGCTTTTAACAGTAGCAAAAATGCCACTATGGCCATAATTTGTAGGAATGCTGAACAAATTTCATTTTGTTTAAATTTCATTAATTTCTCTTTTGGAACAGTATTATTGTTTGCAGTAATCACACTGAATATCAAATTGCTGTCTTTCAAGGACTCTCTTTTTCCTTGAAGGTGAACATGGATGATAGTTCAGGAAAGAGATCAAAGACCTTGAACAAAAACATGTTAGAATTATGATAGAATACTTTTACTGGGTATTGAATTTGGTTTTCTTACTTTTCATACCCTTTCCAGGCTTATTTCACATTATTTCCTTTCATGAATTTTATTTTATAACCCAACTGGCCCATTTACTATTCCTCAAATTTCATCTCTCACCTATATGCATTTGAATAGGCATTCCTCATGTACATAATGTAATATTACCTCATGTCTATCTTTTACAGTACCTGGATTTCTTCAAGGCTCAGATCATGTACTATCTCATGTGGGAAGCTTTTCTGCTCTTCTCCTTCTCTCTCCCACCAGCATTTATTTCTCAAATAATCAGGAATATATTTGTCTGTTGTATTCTCCAAGTAGAATGAACATAAGTTTCTAAAGTCAAGTATTTATCTTTGTATTATGAATGCCAGTACAGTAGATTGAACGTAGTAGGTGCTTAATAAAAAACTTGTTGAGTTGAATTGGATCCGGATATTTTCAATTTTTGGTCCAAAGCAATTTTTGGTCCTTAACAAATCCTTGACTAGCCACAATTTGGTTAAATTCAACAAACCACTTTTAAGAGCATGTATCAATCAATTAACAATCACTTAACAAGAATTTCTTAACAACCTGCTATGTTTCAAGCATTTTTCTCAGGATTGAGAATACAAAAACAGAAGTGAAATTGTCCTTACCTTCAAGGAACTTACATTCTTTTCAGAGGAGACAATATGTGCATAGATAGGCATATAGAAGGTATATAGAAAATAGGCTGAATTTAACTAGATCAAATCATAAAGGAATAGATTAAAAAGTACTTCACTTGGGTTAAATAAAATCAATTGTCCACATACAGATTTGGGAAGACATGGAGAGAAAATAGTTCATATTAAAAGAAGGTGAGTTTGGGGGTAGTTGGTATAGAAGGAGGGTTTTGGATTAGCAATATGAGCAACATGAGTTCTAATACTGGTTTCATCATTAAATAGCTGTGTGACTTTGAACAGGGGGCAACATGTTTTGGTCTTGAATTACTCCTTTATAATATGAAGGTTTTGGTATAGGATAGTGGTTACCAACCTGTGCACCACTTGTTAGAAATATTGTAGAGGGTATTTCACTTGGGGTCTGAGTTCACCTTGACCAAGTGATCTTGACTTAGGATCCATGGTACCCCCAGAGGTCTACAGACAGATTTCAGAGGATCAATATCATGTTTTCCCCCCACTAATTTCTAATTGAATTTGAACTTCCGTTATCTGAAAACATTCTGAGAAATCCATAGGTTTCACCAAACTGAAACAATGGTCCATGACAGAAAGTTAAGAATCCCTGTTCAATATGCTCTGTATTCTTTTCTGACAATGAAATTCTGTGATCTTTGTAATATAGTGAATAAGATGTACTCAGGTTTGCTACTTGAGTATATCCATGACTGGTTGAAAACCCACTTCATTAGCATGTGAACAAAGGAATTGATTTCATCTCTAGGCCTTGCTTTTTTTTTTTTCCCAAGGGCATTGGAAATCCTTTCCAGGTCTTACTGTGCTCTGATTGATGTCCCTAGTGGGCTCTCTTCTCACCCTTACAGCCTTCAGCATTTTCCTCAGTAACTTGGATGAAGATACAGTTATCCACTTGCAGCTGATGCAGTGCCTGGGAGCTTGGTTAATAATGTGGATGAAGAAACAAAGAATTGTAATAGACTAGAAAACTGGCCTAAAAACCAACAAGCTGAAATATAATACTAATTGATTTAAGTCACATACATACATACATACATACATATATATATAATATATATTTATATTTATCTATATCTGTCTATCTATATATGATGCAAGGAACCTGATTTGCAGCAATTTATTTGAAAATGATATGGGGGTTTTTAGTTAACTACAAGGCTTAATATGAGCCAACAGCATGAAGTGGTGACTAAAAAGCTAATGCATTATTGGCTGCATTCAATGTCAGATCAAAGGGAGCTAAAGATCTGACTATGCAGGTTGTATCACATCTGGTGTTTGAGAGACAGAATAGGTACTGGAAAAAGAACTGAACTTAATATAAGAATAACACTACCAATAACAACTAAATATGGTACTTTTTTTGTA
Source organism: Macrotis lagotis (assembly GCF_037893015.1). NCBI lineage: Eukaryota > Metazoa > Chordata > Mammalia > Peramelemorphia > Peramelidae > Macrotis > Macrotis lagotis. The sequence continues at coordinate 20,271,438 of NC_133665.1, forward strand.
ATTGAGGTACTTAGGGTTAAGTGTCCAGGATCACACAGTTGGTAAGTGTCTGAATTCAAATTTGAACTCATGTTCTTTGGTTTTCAGGGCTGGTGCTTTATCTACTGCTCCACTTAGTTACTTAAAATTTGCAAAATTCTTTGCATATAAAATCTTTATAATAATCCACATGAGGTAGATGTGCTATTATTCCCATTTTACAGAGGAGGAAATTAAAATTCCCAGAAGTTAAATAATTTGTCTAGAGTAACACAGCTACCCTGAATTCTAACTCATTTCCTAACTTCAAGTCCAACAATCTATCCACCATACCAACTAAATCTGAATTCATGCCCCTTGCATGACCTATTTGAAATAAAAGTAGCCTAGGAATAGAAACTATGATTTTGCTGATATGAAATGATGAGAAGACTTCCTCTGTCAAAGGAGCTTGGCACCTTCCCTGTGTTTTAATCTTAGAGCAATGCTAGATAGCAATGACTGATTTGAATGTCTGTCCTATCAATTTTTGCTGGTACTTGGCTTGCCAACCATGGTGACCATGGGTGATGGAGAATCAGGGTTTGATTCTGGAGAGGGAGTCTGAGAAACAGCTACCACGTCCAAGGTAAAAGATTTTTGTGATCTGTGTACTTTGAAAAAATTAGAGTGTTCAAAGCAGGTCCTAGTTTCCTGGATACCCCAGCTAAGAATAAAGAATAGAATCCCAATTCTATTTTGCTGGTTTTTGAAACTGGGGCCATGTTTAAGAGGAATGGCTAGGAACATTGTATTGTACCCCTACAGGTGAAATTTTTGGAATGGTGAAAGACAGACCAGAGTGAAGGCATTTGCCAAGAATGTATTCATTAATCAAGCATGAAAGTCTAAGTTTGAAGATAAGCAGATACTGGTGTAGGTTTGACCAAAGGATGCCAATTAGTGATTCAGCAGTGCTATTCCCATGAAAGTCTTTGGGTTCCAGAGGGAATATGATTGAAGATCTAAGAGGAAAGTTGTTTAGATGATGATTAAATCAATGAAAGTTAGTCTCGTTGTACCATATTGGCTCAACCTGGTGTTGCTGAAACACTGTGGTACCTTGCTGATGTATGAGCCAAGATAGTACTGATGATTAGTCCATAGAGAGCCAGGCTTGGATATAGCATGGTATTTCCATTCTGTTGACAGAAACCACATACTGGCTCTTTGCCTGGCTGTAGAGAGCCAAGGTGCCTCTCTGATATGGAAGAAGAAACCATTTAGAGGCCAAGAGAATTGCATAGCATTCAAACCATCACTAGAAATCTTGTTTCTTGGGGTGGCTAGGTGGCACAGAGCACAGGCCCTGGAGTCAGGAGTACCTGAGTTCAAATCTGACTTCAGACATTTAATAATTACCTAGATGTGTGGCCTTGGGCAAGCTACTTAACTCTGTTTGCCTTGCAAAAACAAAAAAAAGAAAGAAAGAAAGAAAGAAAGAAAAAGAAAGAAAGAAAGAAATCTTGTTTCTTATCAGGCCATGGGGTAAAATCGTTCTGGAAAAGACAAATGAGAAGGATGTCTTTACACAATATACTCCTCACTATAATAAATATAATGTGCAAGTCATACCACCTTTAACTTGGTTGAAATCAAAGTACAACTATTACCAAGAGGTTAAGTGACTTATTTAGAGCTAGTGGTGTGTCAGAGGCAGGACCTGACTTCAAGTCTGCCTAGCTCCAAGGCCAGATGTCTATCCACTTTGGAGGGTTTTGGGATCTTGTGAACTATTTTTGGGGTGGGGAGTGGAGAGGCAATCAGTGTTAAGTGACTTGCCCAGGGTGACACAGGTATGAGGTAAAATTTGAACTCACGTCCTCCTGACTCCAGGACTGGTGCTCTGTCCATTACATTACCCAGCTGCCACTCTCCCCTGACTCTCCTCCACTCATTGGTGAAAGGAAGGAAGAAAATTATTTATAAGTACTAGACTTGAGTACTTTATGAATATCTCATTTATTTTTCATCCCTGTAATACCATTATTATCATCCTCAGTTTACAATTGTTGAAAATGACAAATTAAATGACTTGGCTATCTAGTAAGTAGTTTTTTAGGTTTTTTTTTTTTTTTTTGCAAGGCAATGGGTTAAGTGGCTTGCTCAAGGCCACACAGCTAGATAATTATTAAGTGTCTGAGGCCAGATTTGAACTCAAGTACTCCTGACTCCAGGGCCAGTGCTCTATCCACTGCGCCATATAGCCGCCCCACGTAGTAAGTATTTAAGGCTGAATTGGAACACTAGTCTTCCTGTGCTCCCTCGTGGAGAAAACAATTTGTTGTTGCATGCCTGGGATGAGAAGGAAAGCTGTTGGGTGTGGGAGAAAAAGACCTTCTGGCTTTGAGAGACAATTCATGGCTCCAGGTTCTCTTCAGGGACAGAACCTTGGAAAGAAAAGACTTTGGAATACAGCTTTCATAGAAGAGGAGTGTGATAGGATCGGTAGCTCCAGTTCACATGTCCCTGATTCTTAGTTCTCCCTAGAGATTCTGGGAAGTTTACCTTTAGGTGAAATTAGAAATTCTCTCATTCAGTTGCACTGAGATAGCTCTCCCACTGGGAGAGCTCATTCATTCCATATAGAGCCTGCTATATTCCAATATGCATAACTTCTCTGATTTCTACTTGCTATCTGTTTGTTAAATGAATTTCATAATTATTCACTATTTGTTGACCACTGGTGGAAAGGAAGTTAAAACCTAAAGTTATAACTCGAGACACTCCTTCCCCTTTAAGGAATAATGACCAGAAAAATGGCTTGAATTTAAAAGTCTTTGACCCTAGAGAAGCAATTTTTAGAGGAGTAGATAAAGGTGATTCTAATCTAGTATTCCCTCTGTGAGGAGAGGACACCCAGTCTCATAGCCCCAATCTCCTGCTTCCCACTAGGCAGGAATCAAAGAAGCAAACTAGATTTTTAGAGATATCTATTTGTGTCTCCCTGAAAATTTCTTCTAGACAAACCCATGTAGATTGATTTAAATCAGTAATTTGCACATTATAAAATATCTTGATAATTGTAATTCAATATTTTTGGGTTTTTAAATAGATTGCCAGAAGGATGCCGAAAATGGGTTAAAAGAATCCTTTACTTGGCCATACTTCCTCTTAATAATAATGATCCTGATAAAACTTAAAAAATTTAAAAAATAACATTTATAGAGGCTCTAAGGCTCTCAAAGTGTTTTACATATATTGTGGGGAAGCTACTTTGTTGACTTCAATACATCATACAACTATTGTGGACTTCCCCAAAGCCAAAAAGCTAATAAATATCATGTTCAGGATTTGAATACAGGACCTTGGATAAGACCAGACCTGGTAATACCTCTAATAGGAGGCATGACAAATGCTCTTATCTCTGAAACCTAACTCTCACATGGGAAGTCTCAATGTTAGATGAACAATGTGGAAGTAGTCCATAGAAGAGCTTTGCAAAAGCTATTTGACACTCTGAATGAGACCCCAATAGATGTTATATCCATCTAGTGAGGTTCTAAAATCTTCAGTCCTCTTCCTTCTGATTCCTTTTCCCCCATCTTGTTTTTACCCAATAATCATTTATGATGGAGCTCAAAAGGTTTGGAGCTAGCACATAATGAAAGGCCTCTGGTTTGCACAAACCAGTGATGCTGAAGCACCCCTTTCTGTTAGTACTTGTTTGGAAATCTATTGTGAGTGGTGGAGCTAGAATGTTTAAAGGGGTCTTAGATCCTGGGTCCCCTGCAGGCAGCCTTCAAGATGGGAAGCCTTGGGAGGTGAGTTTTCTCAGAATAAAGTCTGTGAACCTGTTGGCAAGTTAATCTCTACACATCTGCAAGGTAGCACGTGGATGTAGGCTAGTTACCACCCATCAGGAGTCCTTGGCAGAGGTCTGGGGAAGGAGAGGAAGAAAGTGAGACATTACCAGTCATTGGAGGCATTATCTGCAATTAGCTAGAGATTTAAGGCAATAATCACAGGAATGTGAAGCAGAAAGACTTGAAAGCATTGAGAAAAGTAATTTTCTTCCTTTTGTCTGACTGGTGATGGAATTTTAAGAACAGTGATAATGGATTTAAGGTAAGGATAGGTGTGTGGTAAAGAACTTTTTTTTTTTTTAATGCTGGGAAATGCTGATTGGGCTAAAGTACTGCCAGGGCATTCAAACATTTGGAATGTGACTTGTAGGTAAATTCTGTCCTTTTAAACTTCTGGATGAAGGATTCACTGAGTGGATCAGAATGAGAAAACCTATTTCTCCTGAGAATTCTGTCTCAGAATTCTGAATGGTCCAGCTTGATTAGTAGAGCCTGGACAGCCCCAGTAATCCTCTTGTTGGTCTCTCTGCCTTACTTCTTGCCACTCCAATCCACTCATCTCAAAAGTCTGATCCTGTCACATCCTTATAAAATAAACTCCAATGATTCCCTGTTATCTCCAAGATCAAATATGATGTCCTTTAGCACTTAAAACTCTTCATAATTTGTCCCTTCTGGCTCTTCCCATCCTACCTTCCATGGATTCTACAATCTAGTTAAACTGGCCAATTTACTTTTCTTCATGTTTCAACTTCAGTCTCTATGTCTTTGCTAGACTAAACTACCATGCTAGCCTGGAATGCTATCATTCTCTTCACCTCACCTCCCCTTCTTAGAATCCTGTCTTCCCTTAAGACAATTCAAAGGACATCTCTGCCATACATTTTTCCAGTTCCTCCATCTGCTGGAGTCTTTGCCTCTAAGTTTATTTTCCACCTACTCAGTACGTATCTTATATGTACCTATTTATTTATATGTGATCTCCATCAGTTGAATGTAAATTTGTTGAAGGTAGAGAAGGTAGATTAAATTTCTTTGCAGTCCCATGATATATATATAGATATTTAATGAATGTTTGTTGATTGATTCCTGGCAATTTGTCATTCATTCTTTCCTTAGACCTTTGACTTTTTAAAACCTGACCCTTCCCTATCTTTCCTTACATCTTATTCTCCTCTTAACAACTTTGTTATTCACTGACACTGTTCTTATATCTGTTCCTCACATGCAACTCTCATACCCTAACTTTAAGTGTTTTTACTCCTTACTTGGAATATTCTGACTTCTCTGACTTCCTTCAAATCCCAGTTCAAATCCCATCTTCTATAGAATATCCTACCAAATCCCCTTTTGTTTTCCTTCTCTTGTTTATCTCCAATTTATTTTTATCAATTACTTGTTTGTATATGGTTTTTATAAATAGTTTTCCCTCATTAAACTTTGAACATCTCAAGCAAAGGCTCTGTCTTTCATCTTTCTTTGTATCACCTTTGATTTGCAAACTGCCTAGGACCTTATTATTTAGTCATTCAGTCTTATATGACTCTATATGACCCCATAGACATTGTCTGTGGATTTTTCTTGACAAAGATACTGGAGTGGTTTGCCATTTGCCTTTTCTAGTGTGTACCTATTTTACAGATGGGGAACTATGGCAAATAGGGGTTAAATGGTTTGCTCACGTCATATAGGTAGTAAGTATCTGTGGATAGATTTGAATTCAAATTTTTCTGACTCCAGACCTAGTGCTGTCTCCATTGAACCAACTAGATGCCCTATAGCACACTAACCTGACATTTTGTACCTGTTTAATAAATGTCTATTAATTAACTAACCTCACTACCTCCAGAAGCCAGCAACTGAATTTCATGCATTTCTAATTATTATCCAGTTTTTCTTTATGTGAATTCTAAATCTTCCTCTCCACAACTCCTAGTTCCACCCTTTGGTCCCAATGGAACACATTTAATCTCTTCTTGTGTAATAGCCTCTCAAATCCATGAAGACAGCAATCGTGTTTCCCTTAAGTCTTTTCTTCTCCAGGCTAAAGATCCTGAATTTCTCAAAATTTAGGATGCAGTGTTTCTACTTTAGCAATGAAATAGTGTTCTCTTAGTTGATTTAATCCTGGTGTCATTACTGTGGGACTTTTGAGGTAGTTCTTTTTGTTTCATTTTACTTTTAACATTTTTGCCCTCCATTACTTGGCTGTGGATGACCTCAGCTTATTTGAGTTCATTACTTCTACTTCTTATACCCTTTTGCCAATACAAGAACATAACATCTGGAGTTTAAGATTTTGTTATTTGATTTGTGATCACAGAATTTGTGTTTCCAGTTGGATCATTAGCAAAAATGAGAACTTGAGGATCCAATAGAACCTATTTAAAGTCTTATGAAAAATGCTCCAAATCATTACTGATTAGGGGCACCTAGGTGGTGTAGTGGATAGAGCACTGGCTCTGGAGTCAGGAGTACCTGGGTTCAAATCTGGTCTCAGACCCTTAATAATTGCCTAGCTGTGTGGCCTTGGGCAAGCCACTTAACCCTGTTTGCCTTGCAAAACAACAAAACAAAACAAAAAAAAATCATTACTGATTAGAGGAATGCAAATTAAAATAACACTGAGGTACCACCTCACACCTATCAGATTGGCTAAAATGACAAAAAAGAAAAATGATCAATATTGGAGAGGATGTGAGGAAACTGGAACACTAATGCATTGGTGGTAGAGTTGTAACTGTACAAACCCTTTGATTCAACAAATATCACTGCTAGTCTATATCCCACAGAGATCATAAAAGGGGAGGAAAGGACCTACATATATGAAAATGTATGTGGCAGCTCTTTTTGTGATAGCAGGGAATTGAACATTGAGGGGATGCCTATCAATTTGGGAATGACTGAGCAAGTTATGGTAAATGATTGTTATGGAATACTATTGTTTTGTAAGAAATCATGAGTGACCTAACTTCAGAGATCCATGGAGAGATTTGCATGAACTAATTCTGAGTGGGATGAGCAAAGCCAGGAGAGCATTGTACACTAAGAGCAATATTATGAGATGATCAACTACGATTGACACAACTTCTTTCAGCAGTTCAGTGATCAAGGACAATTTGGAGAGAAGATGCCATTCACATCCAGGGGAAAAAATAAATTCTGAATTCTGAATGCAGAGCAAAGTTTTCTTTCTTCATTTATTTTTATAAAATTCCTTTGTGTTTGTTCTTTCTTTGTCATTTTCCCATCTTAGTTATATTTCTTCTTTCATAACTTAAGTAATGTAGAACTATGTTTAACACAATTTTATATGTACAACCTTTATCAGACTGTTTGCTGCCATGGGGAGAAGGATAGGAAGAGAGGGTAGTGGGGAAAGAGAGGGTAGTGGGGAAATGTAGAACTCAAAAACTTTCAAAGGATGAATATTGAAAGTGATCATTGCATTTAATTGGAAAATAAGTGAATAAGAAAGATTTTTTAAAAGTCTATTTTCCCCATCCCCCTACCTTGCCTATAAAATTATACTCAGTTTTCCTGGGTAACTAATTCTTGGACTGTATCTTTTGCCTTCTGGAATATCATATTTCAAGTTCTGTTGTTCAGTTGTATCTGACTCTTTGTGAGCATGTTTGAGATTTTCTTCATACTGGAGTGGTTCTCCAAATTCAAAGACTGAGGAAAACAGGATTAGGTGATTTCCCTAGAGTGATCCAGTTACTTAGGTGTCTGAGGTGAGATTTGAATTTACAGAGATTAGTCTTCCTGATTACAACACTCTATTCACTTTGACACCTAATTGCCCTCCTAGTGGCTGTTAAATCATGGGTGATATTCACTGTGGCTCTCTGTTTCTTGAATTCTTTTTTTCTTTTCTATTTTTCTATTTTTCTTTTTTCTATTTTTCTTTTTCTTTTCTATTTGTAGTATTATTTGCTTTGACTTCAAGCCTCAGGTTTGGGATATAATATTTCTGTGAGGTGACAGGTTGATTCTATTTCTAACTTGTTCTCTGTTTCTAAGAGATCTGATAAGTTTTCTTTTATGATTTCTCAAAATAGGATTTCTAGGCTTTCGGAGTGGGGGGGTGTCACAGTGTTCAGATTGTCCAATGATTCTTAATTTTTTCCTCTTTGATCTGCTTTCCAGGTCACTGGTTTTTGCTGTGAGATCTCTCACATTTTCTTCTATTTTCTTCAATATTTTGATTTTGTTAAATATTTCTTATTGTCTCAACAAAAAATCATATTGATTTCTATTTGGTTCATTCTAATTTTTTGAGATTGTTGTGTGTCCAAGATTTTGTACTTTGTGCCAAACTAATAATTCCCTTTCCAGATTTTTTCTTTCATAGCTCTCATTCATTTTCCTTTTTCTTTGAGTATTATTTCATTTATAAATTTTTTTAACTCTTAAAAAAATTTCTTGCTTCATCTCATCTAGGAATTCTAACTAAATTTATACCCAAATGTTTCCCTCTGAGGTATTGCTTGTAGATTTCTTGAATTTTCTTCTGCATTTATATTTTGACCCCATAATTGCTCCTTATAACAAAATTCTTTTTTTTCCTTTGTTTACCCATTCTTTTAACCTGCTTCCTGATCTTAGACTTGATGTTAAGCCTGCCATACTTCTAAAGGGAAGATCTGAGTTGATATTGTTGCTGCTTTCTTAATATGGGTTATGTTATTCCAGAATCTCAGCTACAGCCAGGAGACCTTCAAACTTTCATTGCTCTAGGACAAAGTGATCTGGTAGGCATGTGAGTATGAGCAATGAAATACTGCTAATCTCAGTTCCCATCAGCCAGCTAGGAAGCTCTTTTGGTTCAGTTTAATGGAAAGTAGCCTCCCTTTTTAGTCTGGGATACTGCTTTAGTTTTTCTTTTGTGGGTTAGACTAGATGTTGGAAGTGAGACATTGCTTTGTACCTAGTGTTTGAGCCATACCATTATTAATACTACCGGGTAAAGAACTTTCTTGGTATGTTATACTTAATATACTACTTAGGCTTGGAGACATTATCTAAATTAGAAAAAGAAATGGATTCATTTAGTACCAATCATAAATTCAATAAACCAACATAGACCAAAAGACTCATCTTATTTCTAAACCAATTTGAATAAACTCACATTTCAGGAGGCAAAATGGCATCCTAATATTGAGGGACTTGATGGTGCTAAGAGGCAAAAAATCCAAATAGCTGAACATGATAGCCAGTCTGTCTCATGATGTCCTCTGGTAGAAGCCTAAACATTAATTAAATTTAATTTAATTAAACACAGCAAGTAAGATGAGACAGGCAGTTTTCAAGAGAATCTCCAAGCTAAAACTGTCCAAATTGGAAAGTTCTCTACTGGTTGAAGAAATTATCTCAGGATCATATCTTATTTCATCTAAATTCTTCCATTTTTCCCATCCATAATTTCTCCTACTCCCCAATCTGTTTCCCTGGGGTTGAATGGTAGAGATAGGGCTATATTAGGTGAAATGTAGATCCTGGAATCATGAATGGGCTGTTTTTCTGAGTTTTCTGAGTTTTTCTTAGAGTTTGGAGCAAGCATTAAAGGGATGTCCTCTGGACTGGAAATGTGGGTTTGGGGATTTCAGATAATAGAGCAAATGCTTATAGTCAGTTAGGAGGCATTCATTTACTAAGCAGCAAATATTCACTCATACTTATCATTATGCTTAAATTAAAATTTTTAATGAGCAGAAATATATTTTTCTTCCTCTACCCTAGGAAAAATAAAAACATGTTCCTTGGAACAAATGTGCAAATTCAATCAAATAAAATTCTCCCACTATGTCCAAAAGATGTCTTATTCTATACCCTGAGTCCATTACTTTTCTGGCAGGAGATAGACAGTATTTTTCATCATTAAGGAATAAGGAATGATCCTTTGTTGGTGAAAGTTCTTACAGCTTTCAAAGTTCTTTGTTTTTATAGTCTTGCTATTATTGTAACAATTGTCCTAATTCTTCACATCCTATCCATCATCACTTTATGCATCGTCAAAATTGTTTTTTTTTTATGATATTGTGTTATAGTACAAACTTTTTTTCCTCTTTCTGCTCACTATATTCTGTATCACTTCTCAAGGATCTTTTTTTGGTACTTATTTTGACACTAGCCATTTCCTCAATAGTTTGCCATTCAATTTACATACCATGATTTGCATTCAACAGATATTTTTTAATTATCTTCTATGTAAATGAAAAGCAGCTAAATGGGAGGCTGGGAATGAGGCTACCAAGATAAAAGAAACAGCAAGTTGTACTTAATACTTGTACATAATTTTCTGTTTCATCATTTTTTATACCACTGGAATACATGCCATGGCCCATTCCATTTATTTATGTAAATTTTTGTTTTATTTCATAAATTAAAAATAAAAGAAATAAAAAAGTTTTAAATTACAAAATAAGGACTAAAATAATTTTAAAAAGATGCATATCATATCATCCCTGTCTGGAAGAAGCTTACAATTTAGCAGTCTGGAATATAGAAGAAAGTTTAGCATAGCATATTGTATATATTAGACTTGATTTTAGGAAGACTGGTTTAAATCTTCCTTCTTATGTATACTGACTTTGTGACCTTGGATGTATTACCTCTAATTCCTCAAAGGGAGTTGTACTAATTGAGTTCTAAGGTGATCCATTTTCACTCTAAATCACAGGTCCTGTGGCTAGGCATGTACTTGCATGTATCTGGAATCTCATTTGTTTAGGGCACTCCTTTGACAATGCGCACCAGCCCCCAGTCCCACGATCTCTCTGTAGATCAAGAGAGTTGGATTAGATAACTCCAAATCACAAAAGAGATCCCTCCTCCTACAGCCACCCCCCCAGCTCCAAATTTATAACATTATAATCTTAAATTCTTGATCACTTCTATTTGAAGAAGCTCTGTAAATTCATTGCTAAATACAGGTAGTTCGCCCTTTATAAATGCAGTTTAGAATCTACTCAGCAATTTGTAGTGCTGCCTAGAGCAGTGAGAGAATAAGGGACTTGCCCAGTATCACAGCCAGTAGGTGTCAGAGGTGGAATTTAAACTCAGATTTTACTAATATCAGATTCAGATTTTTTTTTTTTGATTCTTGAAGACAGCTCTTTTTTTTTTTTAGGTTTTATTTGCAAGGCAAATGGGGTTTAGTGGCTTGCCCAAGGCCAAACAGCTAGGTAATTATTAAGTGACTGAGATGGGATTTGAACCCAGGTACTCCTGACTCCAGGGCTGGTGCTTTATCCACTGTGCCACCTAGCTGCCCCCAGATAGGATTATTTAAGAACTTTATTGAGTCTTCTTTAATCCTAGATATTTTGTATTTTTGAAGGTATTCCTTTATTTTGCTTGTGTGCTCAATTTTGTAAGCATATAATTAATAGGTTTTGATCTTTTTTATTTTTCCTGGTACTTATATGATCTCATCTTGCTTGTTTGTTATTTGGTTGATTTTATATTCTCTCTGTTCTTTTTATCATTCTGGTTAAAGATTAATCATTTTTGTTAATCTTTTCAAAGAATTAGCTCTTATTTATAATTTCTATTTTTTAAAATGTTTTTGTTTTTTAAGTTTATTTTTTCTTCTTTCTAATTTTCTCTTCTAAATTGAATTTCTCCTGATGCACTCATTTTAGGTTTGTTGATTTGTTAGCTTTCTAATTAAAAAAAACTACATATCTAATTTATGAATCCTCTTGTACTTTTTTATTAATGCTTTTTGTAGGTATATGAATTTTCTCCTTACATACCAGAAATTTTGATAGATTGTTTTATATCATTTTCTTTCATATAATTATTATTTCCATGTTTTGGTTTTTGAGTCACTCATTATTTAGGATGTCATTAATTCTCCATTTAGGTCTGTGACTTTCATTTGTAGACCTGAACTGACTATTATTTTTATTATGTTATAGTATATAAAGGATGTATTTTACTATTTTTACTTTTTAAAAAAATTTGTAAATCTGTATTCTAGTACATGGCCAATTTTTGTAAATTTTCCTTGTACTGAGAAATATATATATATATATATATATATATATATGTATATATGTTGCCATGCATGTATATTTTTCTTTAGTAATCCCATTGGGAATATGCCATAATCTTTTTTTTCCCTTAATTTCTTCAGCAATTTAAGTTTTACATTCCCTGTTTTATTTTTCTGTTAGAACTGCTAAATTGAGAGAGACATTGAAATCTTCTGTTATTGTGTTACTATATCTTCTTACAGTTCAGTTAATGTTTCCTTTAAGAATTTACTTGTTGGAATGTCTTTACATATGTCTTTACATACTAACAGACTGCCTTTTGTGGGGGGTGGGGGTGGGGGAGGGAAGCAAGATTAAGAGGAAAATTATAAAATTCAAAATAAATTAATTAATTTTAAAAAGATTTATTAGATAAAAGTAATTTATAACAAAAAAAGAATTTACTTGTTAGACATTTGAAGGTTTTAAATCTAATGTTGAAATTAGTTTGTGGTTCTTTTCAGGTTAAGGATTTATCTTTTGAATATTTTTCTCTGAAAGCATGATTGAAACTTCTGAGTTTTTTAAATTCTCTTGATACATTTTAATTTTTCCCACTCACCCCTCATTTTTCTGTTCTGTATATGTATTTATTTTTTAAGTGTGTTTCTTGAAAGAAACAGATTGTGGGGTTGTTTTTCCCTCACTGTTTTTCATTTTATTAGATTGCTTAACTCATTCACATTTAAAGCAATTTTAGTTAGGTTTATATTTTCCTCTATTTGTTTCTAATTATTTTTCAAATTTGGATTTTTGACTATTTTTCTGTTATCACAGTTCAATTTCTCTTCAGTTATCTATTTTAAAGGAACCCCAATCTTACTTGACTCTCTTCTTTCCTTACTCTCAATACTCTTAGCCTCCCATTTATTGCTTTTTTCTCATTTTAGAGTTTTGTTTATTAGTCCTTTTTATTGAATTATTGAATTCTTCTTTCCTCTTCGCTTTGCTGGGTAGCTTATTTTTGGGTGTAAGCCTGTATCTTTTGTTTTCTGGAATATCATATTCCTAGTTTTCTATTACTTTATGGCAATGAGTGCTAAATCATGGGTGATCTTGACTATGGCTCCCAGAATATGAATTCTTCCTTTCTGGCAGCTTGTAGTATTTTTTCCTTTGATTTGGAAGCTCTGAATTTGGGGATGTGATATTATTGGAGGTTTTCATTTGGAATTTCAGAAGGTGACTGGTGGGTTCTTTCTTTGGTTCTCAGAGATCTGTGCAGTTTTCCTGGAAGATTTCTTGACATAGGATGTCTGGGTTCCTTTTTTGGAGAGGGAGGGTCATGATATTTAGATAGTTATTCTTATTTTTTCCTCCTCAATCTGTTTCCATGTCAGTTATTTTTGCTATGAGATACCTTGCTTTTTTCTATTTTTTTCAATCACTTGAAATCCTTAAAAACTTCCAAAAGAATATTTATTTGAATTCACTTTAATTTTGGAATTAATACATACCATATGGTATTTTTAGAGGGTGATTTTTCCTTAGATTGGGTAGAGATTTTGGGGTATGGTAAAACCAAATACATGTTGGTACATTAGTATTATAAATCACAGAATCCTTTTGTCTCATGTCTTTGCTAGTGGTGCCATGGATCACCAGCAGGTCTACTGAACCAGCCTTGTGAATTTGGCCAGGGGGTCTCAGTCATGCTGCATCTGTTCGAACAGACATGGCCTGATCTGCAAGTATGGCCTGAACATGTGCCACCAATGCTTCCAGCAGTATGTGAAAGACATCGACTTCATCAAGTTGGACCTTGTTTTATTGATTACTCTGACCTTCAGTGACTATTGGATTGCAGTCTGTACAACTATTTGATCTACCCACCTGAAGATAGATTCTGTTGTGTGTGCTATGCTAATTTGTATATATAATTTAAAAAGGTCATCTTAGTTATAAGAAAAATCACAGAATCATAGAATTTCAAAATTGAAAATAATTTTAAAGATAATCTGAATCCAGTCCATGTTTATATAGTCAACCTCTCAGTAATATCCATGTCTATCTGAAAACAATGAATGAGAGTCCACTCCCTTCTGAAGCTTTTATTACTTATAGAAAATGATAATTGTTAGGAAGTCTTTTCTTACATTCTGCCCCAAATCTTCCTCTTTGCAATTATTTTTTGTACCTACTTCTATGAAGTCAAGCAGAAGAACTCTAATCCTTGTTTTGGCAGACCCTTATATATCCTCCAAAGCATCTAATCTAGCCCTGGAAAACTTTCTTCTGGCTAAATAGCCTCAGGACTCCCAGTTCTTAGCTGGCATAGTCTTAAGTCCTTTATCATTCTGGTCACTCTCTTCTGGGTATGCCCTACTTGTTAATTTCCTTAAATTTAGGCATCTAAATGACAGAGAACAGATAATGAGTGAACTAGTGATCTTAATGCAAAGGGCCAAGTTCAACCTCATAATTATCATTGAAATTTGCTGCGATATGATTCATGACTAGAATATGGCAATGGCAATATTTAAAAAGAACAGACTCTATAATGGGCAAGTGAGTACACTGTATAATCAGGAATATAAATAAATATACAAATATACATATGTATATTATATATATATATATATGTATATATATATATATATATATATATATATATATATATATATGGGCCGGGGGTAGATTCTCAGAGATAAGGCATGAGAAAAGACAGGGATTGTGAAGACTATGAAGGCTTAAAACTGAATTAAGACTATTATTTTGGATACTCTCTATATATTGTTAACTGAAAAGTAGTCTCATGGTGATGGAGAATAGCAATGGAGGAGTTTGGGGTGAGGGTGCTAAATATGGGAGTGGATTGGTATTTTGGAGGAAGCCAAAGAAGCAAGACAGCCATTTCAGGCATGGGAGATAGCTGGTGAAAGGTATGGGGTTGGTAGATGGATTGTCCAATTCATAGAACAGCAAACAAGACTACTGTCATTGGATTGTAGAATTTGGAGAGAGGAATTAAGTGTAGGAGGGAGAAAGGTAGGAAGGAGCCATGGTAGGAAGGGCTTTAAATTCTAAATAGAGGACTTTATAAATGATCCTACAAGTAATATACCAGAAATTTTAAAGCTACAATAATAATGATGGCACAAAATTGAAACCCTAGCTCAATTAGACTGAAAATGGGGGACTCATATTAATAGATGTTCCCCCTTCTACAAATCTCATCTTTGGTCTCTCCCTCCTTTTTGCTTCACTCTTCCTTTTTCCTTCCCCTCTTGTCTCCTTTTCTTCCTTTGTACAAGAACTAAGTCCTGAGGTGAGTGCTCAGCCAAAGCAAATTTTGATTGCTGAAATCTCTCAAAATATCTTGGGACTTACCAGCTAGATTTCTTTCTTAAGGACTACTATGCCTTAAACCAAGTTACTCTGGTTTTCAACAATAGATCCCAGCCAAGTCCCCCTTGGACATTATTTGGGCCTTCATAGGTTCAGAATGAAGCAAATAGCAATTGTTGCTGTTTGGCCAGAAACCCTGAGGTTCTTCCCTCCCAGATAGATTTTTTTTTTACTAAAGAGCTCATTCTTTGCATCATTCCTTTCTTGTCTTGGCAGTTTGGTGATGCAGTGGATAGGGAAATGACCCTGGTGTCAGGAGGACCTGAGTTCAAATCTTCCCTCAGATACTTGACACATCAACTGTGTGACCTTGGGTAAGTCATTTAATCCTGATTGCCTTGAATCCAAGGCCATCTCCAGTTGTCCTGATTGATAACTGACTAATGAACCTAATCTTAATCACTGAATGGGCATTATCTCAGCCAAACTGAAACCTGTTAAAATCCTTAGCTATGGTCTTCTACTGCATCCAGGGCCATCTATATATTGCCACTGGACCTAGATGGCTCCAAAGGAGAAAGGGAGGCAGGTGACTTTACACAGTTCTCCTCCACTTAAATCCAATTCAATTGCATGTCTTGGCATCACCTTCTGATGTCATCGTCTCCTTCAGGAACAAAGAACAAACAACAAAAATAGAAAATACAGGGGTGGCTAGGTGGCGCAGTGGATAGAGCACCAGCTCTGGAGTACCTGAGTTCAAATCCGGCCTCAGACACTTAATAATTACCTAGCTATGTGGCCTTGGGCAAGCTACTTAACCCATTGTCTTACAAAAAACCTAAAAAAATAGAAAGTACAATAAATAACAATAGAGAGTTACTAAAGTTTATTGAGTTTGCTGTGTGGTGTGTGTGTGTGTGTGTGTGTGTGTGTGTGTGTGTGTGTGTGTGTGTGAGATGTGGTAATACTAGCTTTAGCTTTAGGAAAATCACTTTGGCAGCTGAATGGAAGAATGGAGAACAGATTGTTGTGGAAAGAGACTTCAGACAGAGAGAGACCCATCTGAAAACTCTTACAATATACCAAGTTTGATGTACTAAGAGTTTGCACCATAGTGATGGTTGTGTGAATGGGGAAAAGAGAGCATATAAGAGAGAGATTGTGAAGGTAGCAACAAGAAGACTTGGCAAGAATTAGTAACAGATTGAATACATAGAGTGAATGAGGGAGAAGAATTAAGAATGACACTGAACTTGTAAGTCTCGGTGACTAGGAGGATGATAGAGACTTCAATAGTAATAGGGAAGTTTGAAAGAGCACAGGGGTAAAAAAATTGAATTCTAACTTGGACATGCTATTTGAACTGCCTATAGGACATATAATTTAAGCTATTCAGTGGGCAGTTGGTGATACAAGACTGTTAAATCAAAAGCAAGGTTAGAGTTGGATAGATATCATCTGTATCAAAATAATAATTGAGCCCATAGGGACTGATGATCTCATCAAGTGAGATAGCATAAAAGGAGAAGAGAATAGCACTGAGGACAGAGTCTTAGGGTAGATTTAAGATTAGTAAGCATAAATTGGATGAAGATCCAGCAAAGGAAACTTGAAAGGAGAAGAAACAGGAAAGAAAAGTGTCACAAAAACCTAGAGAAAAGAGACTACCCAGGAAACTGACAATGTCAAAGGCTACAGAGGGCAAGAATGATGGGGATTGATAAAAGATCTTTTGATTTAACAATTAAGAAATCATTGGTGACTTTGGAAAGAGCATTCTAATTGAATGATGCAGTTAGAAGTTAGATTGCAGAGAATAATATAGAAGGTATGGCATAATATAAAAGTTATGGCAGACTTCCAATCATTCATCTATTTGCTGGTGTGAAGTTTCTGCCAGATGCAGGACAGCTGATAAATTTTTGTTTGCTTTGTTTATCAGCCTTGTTTTAGTTTCTCATCTCTCCATTCATAGCCTTGAATGAATGAATGTATAAAAAAATTCCTCAAGTGCCATTTGCAAAACCCTATGCTAAATTCTGGCGATACAAAGAGAAAAGCAAGACAATTCCTGCCATAAAGGAACTCACATTCTTTTAAAGCAGCAGGTGCAGTGGGGTGGGGCAACACATATAGCAGAATTTGCCGAAAGTCATCTGGGAAGGCCTATTTGGTCATGAATTTTAGGTTCTATAGATTTAGAGTTGGAAAGACCTTCAGTTCCCTAATTTCACAGATAAAGAGATGAAGGTCTAGGGAAGTTAAATGACTTACTCAATTATAATAATAGTTTGAATAGCATTTATGGGTGTCTAAGATCAAAAACTACTGTGGTCTTCCCCATTGCTAGGGAAAGTAGTCACTGCTAAATTCAATAAGATGAATGCATTACTTGAACAAATCCAAAAAGAGACCCATGGTTCAAACTCCTTGACATTTCTCCCTGTCATTTCTTCAAGTCCATAACATAATGAAATGTTGGGCCTCAACCCTAGGATACTTATGAACTCAATGCAGTGATCTACTCATTCCCAGAGATGCTTGTAAAATGGGGCAAATGTCATTTGTATTTTTTTCTTCCCTCCATCTGGGATAACAAAGTTGAAGCTAAAATTTCTTTTGTAAGTCATTCAGTCAAGTCATACAGAAATAAATCTTTGATAATTGCCACAAGCCGT
This sequence comes from Macrotis lagotis, assembly GCF_037893015.1. Taxonomy (NCBI): domain Eukaryota; kingdom Metazoa; phylum Chordata; class Mammalia; order Peramelemorphia; family Peramelidae; genus Macrotis; species Macrotis lagotis. The sequence continues at coordinate 20,289,276 of NC_133665.1, forward strand.
TAGATTAGTTTGCTTCCTGTCAAGAAATAAGACTTCTGTGAGAAAATGACTTATAAAGGTCAGGGAGAGATGATAATCAATGGTATGGTGAAAAAAAGTCTTATAATACTATGTCTCAGGAAGTAGATTTGATGGTGCTGACTCTGAACTTCTTGGAAGATGACTCCAGGAAACATCAATCAGGCTATATATAATCCACAGTCAGATATAGGTCTTGATGTGATTTATGCTGAGGGGCTGCACAATAGAAACAAATCATAACAGACACTTGCCTTTAGGAATCAGATTGAAATCCTACCTTTGCCATTTACTGCCACTGTTACTTTCAGGAATTCACTTAACTTCCTTCCCACCTTTAGGCCTCAGTTTCCTCTTTTGAAAAATGAGGTGACTGCACTAGATGGCCCTTGAGATCACCTCCAGGTCTAGATCTCTGATCCTGTAATGAAATTCCCTTTTCTATATTCTTGGACTTATCTGTAGTTCCAAAAGAGAATCATGAAATTTTAGAACTGGAAAAAACTTCAGGGATCATCTCTCTCGTTTCTCTCTCTCTCTCTCTCTCTCTCTCTCTCTCTCTCTCTCTCTCTCTCTCTCTCTCTCTCTCTCTCTCTCTCTCTCTCCCCCTCTGATTCTCCTCTTATTGTCAGTCATGAGGATTTCCTAATTTCTATTCTTCCCTACAAAATTCCTTTGCATTTATCCTGAGAATATTTTATAGATTCTTAGATGTTTACCTGTCATGTCTTTCTGTAAAATATAAGCTCCTTAAAAGAAGGGACTATTCCAATTTTGTCTTTGTATACTCAATAACTGGTACTTTAATTAAGTTTTAATAATTTTTATTGATTGATTAATGAATTGAACAATATACCACAATGATCATAGTAGTATAAAGGGACCTCAAACTAATGTAATGGTCAATCTGGGCTCCAGAAGATTAGTGATGAAATATCTCCCTCCTCTCTGTGGAAAAGAGCTAGAATGTGGAGCAAGGCTATCATGATCAGTGTATCCTTAGACTTCACTAGTTCTTTATTACAAAAGCGAGCTCTATTTGGGGAGAACACATTGGGAAATGCCAACACTAATAAAAAAAGGCACCAATAATTTTTTTTAAAGAAAAGAGGTTTAGTAGTTGGGGTAGAGTAACGTTTTCAGTCATGTCTGTGGCTGGTGAAAGATGAAATGGCTGAGAATATTGATTTATTAAGCAGTAGATGCCAATTGCTTAACAAAGGGGGACCAGACCTTCTCAGTTTAGGTCTGGAAACCGAACACAAGAAGAGACAGAGTTTTATACATTAAAAACAACCAAAATGAAACAATACAACATTTGATTCCTAATGGAATGAAAGATTAGGGATTTTCTAAGTTGGGGATAGAGTGGGGGGAATCTACAGATGAATATCCCTGAATTCAGAAAAGGAGACGTACTATTCTACAAATAACTGTAAACAATCTAGGAAACATGTAATCCATAACTGATTGATCTGTAAGGACCAGTTTTCTGATAAGACATATGGGTCCTTGCATCAATCTTTGAATCTGATTTAGTTTCTGGTCATTACATAGGTTCTTGGTTAAGGAACTCTGAACAGCCAGAGGTTGTCTAGTTTCCCAGCCACACAGGATATTAGGTTCAAATGATGCAATAAAGTTTTTTTTCCCAATTCCCACAAATGAATAAAATTTTCTCACAAGGCAGAGATTGGATTAGACCCATATTTTAATATAAAAGAAATTGAGATAACTGTAAAATTGAGTTACAAAATGGAATTAGTGTAGTTTACACAATTCCCACTATTAACCAAATTGCTGTCCTAGTCCCTTCAATTCCCTCATGTCTGACTCTTCGTGACTCCTCTGGGGCTTTCCAGGCAAAGGTACTAGAGTGCTTTACCTTTTCATTTTCCATCTTATTTTATAAATGAGGAAACTGAAGTGACAAAGATTAAATGACTTGCCCATGGTAACAGTTAGTAAATGTCTGAGGCTAGATATGAACTCAGGCTTTCCAGACTTCATGTTCAGTACTTTATCTACTGTTTCTCCTAGCTTCCTGTTGTGTTAGAATCAATTAACATCCAAAAGAAAAAAATTCCATAGAGGAGTCAATTAGCTTCAGAAAAATCACAAATCAAATGCTAAATTCAGGATCTTCAGACTGATGAAATCACTCATACACACACACACACACAAATACACGCACACAATTCTGTATTGAGTATACTTAAAAATTATATAGCAACATTTTCCTTTTAGCTCAAAGTACAACACCCTTAGGATCATGGAGGAGGTTGTTCATTCTATTCATTTTACAGGTGGAAGCAAAAAAAAAGTTTTTTAAGAGTGGTACTTCATGTTTGTAATCCCAGACACCACAGATTATAAGAGATCTTGGATTTTTGAGCTGCCAGATTTGTACTCTAGAAGATGAGTCTTCCTGATTCTAGACCCCCCAGTCTATCCACTACACCATCCAGTTCTCCTGCCACTACTTCCTTTTGTGTATTATCTCCCCTCTAAGTTGTGAAAATCTTTGTTTTCTCTATTTATATAAGCAGTATTTAGCATAGACTTAGACAAAAAAATGAACAATTACTTTTTCTTTAAATCATTCAAGTCAGAATAGAAGTTTGTGGAAGAGAGGATTATGAGGATGAAATGAAAGTTGAAGCAGCTCAGTGGTTCTAGGAATAGACCTGAGTTCAAATATGACTTCCGACACCTAACTGGGTGACTGGGCAAATTTGTTTGCCTCAGTTTGCTCATCTTTAAAAATGATCTGGAAAAGGAACTGACAAACCACTCCAGTATCCTTTCCAAGAAAATCTCCCAAATGGGGTCACAAAGAGTTGAACATAACTGAAAACTACCAAGCAATACAACATTCTTATAACATTTAATGACATTTAATTTTATAACATTTAATAGCAATATATTTTATAATATGTTTATGGTATTCAAAGTGCTTTCTATAGTTATCTCATTTGATATATTGTTGAAGTCCACAGGCCAGTTCAAAGTGGAAAACAATATAAATACAAAGTACTGTAAACAGATTTTTGTTTTCAGAATTCTAAAACATACTTGCCGATTTTAGTGTTGGCCAAAGTCCATAAATGTTTAGACAGTTTTGGTATTTCCTCCAAAGTATTCCAGTACTATTCCCCAGTTTTGTTTAAGGAGCACCTTTCATTCTTGATATGTCCTTAGCTGTATGAATTTCTCTGGGACTCCATTCTCCTGTTGGTGTACCCTTATATCTCTAGGACTGATAACAGCTTGGACTATTCAGGAGAATGCATTATAAAATTTTCTCCTGAAGCTCCTAGGGTTGGTCAATTGGATCAAGATGAGATCCCAAAGGAGGAAGTCTCTTCAGCAATATAGCAAAGGTTCTCTGGGTCCATTTGCAAAAGTTATTGCTTTAATTTCTTCAAAGACTTTGTTTTTTAATAGCAATGACTTACTAGAACAACTTCAGATTGCCTTGGTTATTACCCTCTTATTCTAAAAGATCTCTCAAGGGTCAAATTAGTGGCTAAATAAACAATTACCAGTTCCAAGGCCCCAACACTCATAAAATTAGTAAAATATTGCATTTTCATCCACTCTGTGTGACAGTCATATGTCATTCAAAGTTGAAAGACAAGTACTTCTAGAATCTCTTTTCTTTGAATAGGAGAAAGAACATCTTTGGAATCCACATTTGGGTTTGTAAAATGAACCCTTATTTTTGATCAAATGATCACTTTTTTTCTAAAACTAGGAATTATTACTTTTTGAATAGTCTAAAAGTTCCTCTCATCATCCTTTTTTTTTAAATACCCTTCAGTAAACTTGTGATACTGTTATCAAAAGAACCTTCTGAAAGTGAAACTTTTTTCTTTAGGTTTTTTGCAAGGCAAATGGGGTTAAGTGGTTTGCCCAAGGCCACACAGCTAGGTAATTATTAAGTGTCTGAGACCAATTTTGAACCCAGGTACTCCTGACTCCAGGGCCAGTGCTTTATCCACTGCACCACCTAGCCGCCCCTGAGAAACTTTTTTTGAAAGTTTTGACAGAGCCCATGTTCAATGAAGATTCACTGTATTAAGTAAAATGCAGCTAGAATTCACTGCTATCCTGACTAAGAGGGCCTGCCCCAGAAGATCTAGTCCTCTATCTATATAAAACACTATAGAGCAATATGCTCTGGGTACTGGTTCACAGTCATACTGATTGTAGGCATGTCTTCCCACAAAACAGCAGGTAAAACAGGAAGTTTAGTAACTCATGAAGTCATAACACTGATTTCTCTTTAAATGTCCCTCAAAGGAAGAAAGCAGAAAGGAAACAAGTATTTATTAAACACGTACCAGTCACTGTTCTAAGGGCTTTACAAATATTATCTCATTTAACCTGTGAAGTAAGTTTTACTATTATCTCTATTTTTATAGATTAGGAAGCTAAGGCAGACAAAAGTCAAGGTTGCAATATAGCTTATAAATGCCTGAAACAGGATTTAAGCTCAGGTCTTTCTTATTTTGCGTATAGAGCTCTACTTCCTACTGGTCAGATTCAGATTCATCTTTATAATAAAATTCAAATCTATATGATCTTGTTAAAAGGCATATTTGTTAATAAGGGACTAGATAAGATATATACTTAAGCAGTTCTCAAAGCCATCAACACATCATCATCATCATCATTATTCTTGTTGTCATTTTTCTTCCCATCAATATAGATATAATGACTTAGATATCTGAGAAAAAAAGTATTTCCCCACCATTGTCCAATACTTGCTTGGTCAGGTACAACAAAGGATTGAAAGTCAAAGGATCACAGATATAGACCTTAGAAGACCACTGAGTCCAATCCCTTTATTTTACAAAAAGAGGGAATGGAAGCAAAGAAAAAATCACTTACCCAGTGCCTTGGAAGACCAAATATCTCTGGCAGAATTTATACCTGGGTCTTCCAAGTCCTATACTTTGTCTATTATGCCTTATGCATGCATCACCTGGAGATCTGAGCACAATGTACCTTACTGTGAGGGATATTAATTGTGGTGTCCTACTTTAAAACACTAGATATATAAGGAATTTGTTCTTCAGTTGTTTCAGACTCTTTGTGACCCCTTTTAGGGCTTTCTTAGCAAAGATACTAGAGTGATTTGCCATTTCTTTCTCCAGATTATTTTACAGATGAGGAAACTGAGGCAAGCAGGTGATTTGATTAGGTTCTGAAGGCAGATTTTGTGCCAACTAAATGGAGTAGTGGAGAGAGTACCAGACCTAGAGTCAGTAAGACCTGAGTTCAAATCTAGTCTCAGACTATCATGTTACCCTGAGTATATATATTTGTTTTCCTTAGTTTCCTTATCTATAAATAATCTGGAGAAAGAAATAGTAGATCATTCTAGTATCTTTACCCAAAAAGCCCCAAAAGGGCTCCCAAAGAATCAGACATTCCTGAAATATGACTTAACAACAACAAACAATAACAAGGACCAGAATCCTATACTAAGACCTAACAGTATCTTAAAGATTCACTCAGAAGAACAGAACAAATAGAGACAGATACCCAGAGGACTTTTGACCTAGATATTCATTTATTGGTCAACAAAATTATGATTCCTTTCCAGATTGTACTCTTGACTTCCTCTACCATGCTCTGACACTGATACCTTTGTTTCTCCCCTCTTTTCTTTTCAGCTTCATTTTATATGTTGTCTTCCTTCCTTAGAAAGTAAGCACTTTGAGGGTAGGAGCTATCTTTCTATTTGTATTTATATTCAGCATCTAAGAAAAAGGAAACCTTTTATAAATGTGTGTTGACTAACTACATATTTTGCTTGATAGGAAAATTAGTCAACTTACTGTAAATATATATATATATAGTATATTCATACATATACACCCCCTCATATATATGTGTATATATAAGATGCCTGATCATTGCTTCTTTGTTATATTTTGTAGTTTATAACATCTTTTCTTTTACATTTTCTTGTTTGATCTTTTTTGAATGAGTCTCATTCATGAGATCTTCAGGCATACACACACACACACACACACACACACACACACACACACACACACACACATTATGCTTTCCAGCACTTCTTGATGTTGATGCTAGGAGTATGATATGGAGGATACTAAAGACCCAGATACCCTCAGATCAACACTGTGTTTCGGAACCAGTTAGCAGAATTGGTCTACACTTGGAGCATCTCATAAATAAGAACCTGACCTTTCCTCCTCACTGCTGCCCATTACTCAGGCTGCCTGTAGATAGCATTGTGTCTATGGTAGAAATAGTTTTCTTGATCCTCATGAGTTAATCTGACCCTATTTGCAGACTGACCTCTTTGGAGTTGGACGATGTGAGATAATTGAGTCCAGACATAGACCAGGCTAAGTTCCTTCCTGTGGTCCCCAGTTCCATAGATCTACAAAGGGTTTGGATGAGGGGGATGGGGAGATGGAATTGGTAAAACTCAGTCCTACCTGGCCAGGGTCATGCCTCTAGCTCTATGTGAATACCAGCTGCTCCTTTCCCCCCACAGACAGGGTAATAAGCACCAGATGGGATGGTTTGCTTTAAGGAAGGCAATTGAGAGCTTGGAAAGCCCATAAAGCAATTTACTGTGTATGACATCAGAGGCCTGTGTTGGGCTCATCCCAGGGTCCTGTCACAGCTCTGGGAAACTGGTTCACTAGACAAACACTGGAAGGTTTTACAAGCAGCTGCTTTAAGCTAAACAGGGTTTTGACCCCCCAGGTGTGGAAGTCATGCTTCAAAGGGTGAAGCTCAGCAAGTCTGCTTTTTTTCTCTGATGCTGCTGACATGAGTTCGAGTCTGGATTTGGAGTGAGGGTGGGTGTGGGGAACAATGCAGGAGAAGGGGAATGGTGCAGACTGAGGCAGATCTTCCTTCACTGGCATTTGCATGTGGTTCATGAGATCTTTGTGCTATTAATGTGTTCCACATTGACTGGACGGCCCAAGGCCTGCAAGGCTCCCTGGTGCTGTAAGCTCAATTAAAGGCCTCTTTGTACTTCAAAGGCAAGAAAGAGAAGAAAAAGGAGCAAAGTTCCAATCTGTGTCAACAGTTCTGAGGCATAGATCAACTTTCCTGGAGGCACAGGGCTAGAAAGGACCTACAGAGGTCATCAATTCAATCCCCCTGTCACTAGGTCTCATCTACTCTAAACTCTCCCAGATGGATAACAGAATCTCAGGATTTGAGGGGAAACTTGGGGGATCATCTTTTCCAGTCTCTTGCTTTCTCCCAAAAAAGTGTATAAAACCTGCTGGGCAGATAATTGTTTAGTGTCTTTTTGAAGTCCTCTAGGAATAGGGATTCCCTACTTCCCTTTGGTCCCACCCTCTCTTATTACTCTGCTTCCTAATATTATTATTATCTTGTTTTTCTCATTGTTCTCAATTGTTTTTGGAGGCCACTCACAGGTCTAACTGTTCCTAGTAGCTTTGAACTGCTTTCAATCTGGAAGCAGCTCCTGATAAAAAAGGCTATATTTTCACATTCTCTAGGCTAAACAACATGTATTAATTTAGTTTCCTATAGGGACCGATTTTCTATCCTCTAAATTGTCCTTGAGACTTTTCTCTGAACTCTTTCCAGCAGGTCCAACCCTATAAGTAGGCCACATAGTGAGTACATTATATTGATGCCAAACTTAGTTCAGATGCTTGATCATCATTTTCCAAAATAACACTTAGTCAGTTCAGGCTGTTCAGAAAAAGGGAAGTGATAATCCTATTGTATTCCACCCTGGTCAAAACACATCTGAAGTATTGTGATGTGGGTATGCTAGTTTAAAGAGAACATAGCTGGGGAACACTCAATGGTGACCAGGATGGTGAACATCCTGGAGATCATTCCAAAAGAGAATAAGAGGCAGGATAAGACCCCCCCGCCTTAGATAGCTAGTTCTTTGAGGACAGAGTGTGTCTTTTTATTAATTATATACCCAGGATATAAACACTGTAGGCATTCATTAAACGTTTGTTGGATTGAATTGGAAGTATGAGGAGCTACATATATTTAGGAGAGGAAGGAATACTAATCAATAGACATTTATTAAGTATCTATTGTGTATCTGAATTTTATGGATTTTAAATATAAAGAAAACTGTCTCTGGTCTTAAGGGTCTTACATTTTATTGGGGAAGAAAGGGCATATATATGTTAGGTATATATACATATGTTCCTATATGTATATGGATATTATATGTGAGGAATTATATGAAGGGCAGAATCATAAAGTAGGCAAAGGGGAGTAATATGCAACATCTAAAGTTTAAAACTTCATTAAGTCTTTGGAACTTCTTTTATAATAAGCCTAGAAAAGTGGGTTGGAGTTAGGTTAGGAAGTATTTTAAATGCCAAACAGAATTTTGTATTTTATCCCAAAGGCAATATACAGACCTAGGAGTTTGTTAAATAGGGGAATGACAGATTTGTGTGCTTTATTATAATCACTCTTGAAACTTTGTGGAGGATGGACTGGAGAGGGGGGAGACTTGAGGCAGGGATACCAATTAGGAAATGATAAATAAGTACATGTTTTTGAAATATTCAAATATAGAAGATGAATTAGACTTATTTTAATAGTATAAAGTTTTCATTTGAGGTCATAAAGCAAATGTTTCATGAAGGATCATCTCCTCCGATCAGCACTACTACTTATTAACCTTAGGACCTGTCATCTAGAAACTATGTAGTTCAGATGAAAATTTTTAAAAAAGCCCAAAAGAGTTCTATTTGAAAGACTGAGATACCTGGCTGGGGCGGGGGAGGGAGGGAAGCACCCTCCCACTAACACTGTACAAATAGAGAACATAGATATGAAGGAAAGACTTAGTTGCTTGAAACATAGCAGATGCATTTCTCAGATATATGTAGGAGTGATGTGTCTTGACTGTGTGGGTTATATGTGTCCACATAGGTCTGTCTCTGTATGGTTCGGAGGGAGGCATATGAATCCATATTTCTAGAATCTTCTCCACCCTCTCTTCCCCAAGGGAGGCTTTGATTTCTGCCAGGAGAAGTAGGAGATTGGTGTCACAGGATGAATGCTCTGATCTCCTCAGAGAAAGAATACTAGGAAGAATTATACATATCTGACACCAGAAATAGTCTAGGGAAAGAAATGTTTATATCCAAAAAGAACAAATATAGAAAATAGAAAATTTGCTTATTTATCCAAGCTTATAGCAAGCAGAAATCAAAGAAGTTATGTAGATGAGAACATACCACAAAATAGAATGATCCACAAAGTACTTAATTTTATTGCATCTTTGATAATAATAATAATAGCTGATATTTATAAAGTGTTATACAATTTATGTTTATGGGAGTGAGATCATTTAGCTTGGGTACTCAAGAGGAAATTTCCTGGTTTCAAATATTATAGAATGGGTATTTGGATGAGGTCTGGTTCCTCTATATGTTGGCTTCTTCCCAATATCTTTCTCTCCCTTTACAGATCTGTCCCTGAAAAGAATTTAGAAACTGTATGTCTTTTCCCTGGAAGCTGGAAGTCAGAACTTCACAACTGAACCAGATTGTAGTTATCAATCCTCACCAATGAGAATATTCTTATATAAATTAATTTGATCCTTGGGTTACACATACTAAGCAAGACTGTACAAGGCAGAGAAATAATAATACTGCTTGTGCTACTCCCTCCTTGGGTTATAGTGGAGATCAAATGATTTAATGTATGTAAAGGGATTTTGTAGCTTTCAAAGTATTCATAAACGTGACCTCTCCTTTGCCAGTTGCAAATTGACATAGATCTGGTAATTTTACCCTAAACTCAGATTAACTCTTTTATTTTTTTTCAAGGCAATGGGGTTAACTGACTTGCCCAGTGTCATACACTTAAATAATTGTTAAGTGTCTGAGGTCACATTTGAACTCAGGTCCTCCTGACTCCAGGGCGAGTGCTCTATCCACTGTGCCACCCAATTGCTGCCTCAGGGTAACTCCTAATTTTATGGTAGGTATCTGGGAAAATATAAAGGAGAATAATCATAGAAGTTTTCCATGCAATTCAGTCTAGATGGGATTTGGGGAGTGTTTGAATGATGGGAAAGGAACGACCTGCCAGATTTAAGGAAGGAGGTCAAATTTACTTTCTGTTTTGAAAGCTGATGTTACATCATGATAACTTATGAGATAAGTTGGACTTTATTTTTTTTAAATTTTTTTTTGGTTTTTGCAAGGCAAATGGGGTTAAGTGGCTTGCCCAAGGCCACACAGCTGGACTTTATTTTTTTAATTGACTTTAGTGAAATTGACAAATTTTATGTTTAATAATAACTCAGAGAGAAATAGCATTAAATAGTGAATAGAAAACTAACCTCAGTCAGGGTTCAAATCCTGCCTTTGACACAGCCTGTAATTACCATATTTCTCCATGTATAAGACACATCCTTTCCCAAAAAGTTGGGGGGTCTAAAAACTGAAAGTGTCTTATACAGTGGTTGTTTTTTTTGCTACATTTCCCTCTTTTCCCATGCTTGTCTTTGTACTCATTGTTTTGCATTCGTTATTAGTATATTAGGTTGTGTTTTGCCATATTCTTCCTAGAAATGGCTCAGAAAAGATTTTCATACAGTGCTGAATTCAAGTTCAAAGTGATACAGTTTGCAAAAGGGAATGGAAATCGTGTTGCTGAACATCAGTTTGGTTTTCCTCCAACTGAGAAAACAATCCCAGACTGGCTATAGGAAGAAGAAACCCTACTGAAAATGCCCCGGAAGAAGAAGGCCATGAGAGGCAAGTCAACAAAATGCCTGATTTAGAGAGGGAATTGAAGATATGGATTGAAAAGCAAAGGACCATTGGAATTTCTGTGTCCACAAAGATGGTTCAGCATGAGGCCAGAATTGCTGATGAAAAAGAAGTGACTGATTTTAAAGGAGAACACAGTTGATGCTTCAGGTTCATGAAATAGAATGGACTAAGCATACATCCACACACCAGACTTGCCCAAAAAGATGCCTGAAACTATGAGAAGAACATCCTTGCATTTCATGATGAATAAGACTTGAGTACAATAACTTTATGTAATATGTTTTTTCAAATTTTGGCACCCCCAATTAAGGTGAATCTTATATATGAAAGTGTCTTATACATGGGGAAATACAATACTTCACCCCTCAGCACCCAAGGCAAATCTCTTAAGATTAAAAATGCAAGCCAACTTGCAATCTTCATTAGAGAGTATTTCCTTGCCTGGAAGATGTCTATACCAACGAAATCTTAGTTTTAGGGACAGCTAGGTGGTGAGGTGGATAGAATACTAACCCTGAAATCAGGAGGACTTCTGTTCAAATTCAGTCTCAGACACTCATTAGTGACCTTGGGCAAATCACTTGACCCAAATTGCCTTCAAAAAAAGAAAGAAATCAGTTTTAGGAAAAAAAGTAGTAAATTACCAAGGATAGTTCCAATAGACTTGTGATGGAAAATGCCATCCATATCCAGAGGAAAAAACTATGGAATCTGAATGCAGACCAAACCATACCATTTTGACTTTCTAAAACTTGTTTTATTTATTTTTTTGTGATTTTTTCCCTTTAGTTCTGATTCTTCTTTCAAACATGATTAATAGAAAAATATGGTAAACATGATTGTACAGGTATAACCTACATTAGATTACTAGCTGTCATTGGGAGGGAGAGAGGGAAGAGAGACAGAAAAATGTGAAAATCAAAAGCTTACAAAAAGATGAATGTTGAAAACCATCTTTGCATATTATTGGAAAAAAAAGTAAAATAAACTGACATTCCAAAAAAGGTAAATCATTCAACAAGCTTTTTAGTTAGGGTTCTTTGTGATTCACTGGGCTAAGTTTGGGCAATATAATGGCAAAAATAGAAAAGTTCTTTCCTTCAAGCAGTTTACATTTTATCAGGAGGAGAGAATAAGCATATAAATGACAAAACAAATACAAGGCAGTTTTGGGGGATTCAGAATGAGGGGTAAACCTGGAATAGTGGATAGAGGATTGAAGTTGAAATAAAAGACCCTGTTTTAAGTCCTGCTTCTGACAGAAGCTGAGCAGCCATAGGAAAGTCAACTTTTAGTGCCCTTTGAAGTGCTCTTAGATGGTTCCTAACCTATCTGAACCTTAGTTTCCTCATCTCTAAAACTGTGATATTACTATTAGAGTAACTTTCTCATGGGGTTCTCCCGATGCTCAAATGAGAGGTTTGGAAACACTCTGTGAACTTTAAAGTGCTATATAAGAATCAGTTGATGAAGGAAGATTCCAAATTAGCAGCTCCCAACACTGATGAAATAACATAAGGGATAGATCCTCCTTGTCCCCTCTTCCTCCCCCTCTGTTCCCCACCAGTTCTGGTCAGTAGACTGGGGAGACAGGAAGAGACGAGAGAGAGAGAGAGAGAGAGAGAGAGAGAGAGAGAGAGAGAGAGAGAGAGAGAGAGAGAGAGAGAGAGAGAGAGATAAAGATACAGAGACAGACAGAAGAAAGAAATGTTCAGGGAACCTGAAAAGCTTTAGACTTCGATGTAAAATTGTCTGTTTTCTCCTTGAAAGCCCTGCCCTGAGACCCTTCATTCTTGTTGTGTGTTCTATGCATTAACACCTATGAGCAGAATGCATCAACACCACCCTTATATGGCACTTCATGCATGTGAACTGCTATTATTGTAGGTGAAATGAAATTAAGTACTTGGTGGCTCTATTAGATGTATCTTCAATTTCTGAGAACTGAGAAGCTGGGATTTTGTGGGCATAAGGGACCATAAAGAATAAGAAGGGAGTAGGTTGACACATTTCATGGCCTTCTGGTAGCTGCTATTACCAAGGAGATTAATTCCTTGTAATAGGACCAAGAATAAGAAATAGGATATTGGTCTACAGCTGTGCAGAACTCAGTTCTGTCTTCTTAATTGGAGCTCAATCAAGTCTCTAGGTTCCATTCAATCTATATGACTTAGCTATGGTGGGGGGGTGTTATTTAAGAAACTTCCATTTTTTTTTAGGTTTTTGCAAGGCAAATGGGGTTAAGTGGCCACACAGCTAGGTAATTATTAAGTGTCTGAGACTGGATTTGAACCCAGGTACTCCTGACTCCAGGGCTGGTGCTTTATCCACTGCACCACCTAGCCATCCTGAAACTTCCATTTTCTCATTTTGTAAGGAAGCAAATAATTTTTTCAAATTGTTTCTAATAGGATTTGCCTGGTACCTCTCCCCCTCCCCATGCCAAATGAATCTGTCTTATTTTCCCAAAGAAGCTTAATAAGAGGGTTGCAGTTATCACCACTATGACTTCTTTTAATTCAATGTGTCCAACTCTTTGTGACTTCATTTGGGGTTTGCTTAATAAAGATACTGGAGTGGTTTTTCCATTTCCTTCTTCAGCTCATTTTACAGATAAGGAAACAGAAGCCAACAGTATTCAATGACTTTTCCAGGGGTATACTGCTAGTAAGTACCTGAGGCTAGATTCAAACTCAGGAAGATGAGTCTTCTTGACATAGGCTCCAGGGTACTCTATCCTGTGACTAAATTTAGCTGCTCTCATTCTGACTTCTACTTAATAAATTCCCCAAATTATTTCCTATCATCTATGGGATCAAATATAAACTCTTCTGTTTGGTATGCATTGTTGTTCACAGACAAGTTCCCTCCTACCTTTCCAGTCTTCTTACACCTTATTACCCTTCTCTACTGTAGGACATTCCCTCTTCCTTGCCCAACTTCTTACTCGATACATTTTCACTTGATGCCCCTCATGTCTGAAATTCACTTCCATCTTATTATCTGCCTCCTGGTTCCCCTAACTTCCTTCAAGTTTCAGCTAAGTTCCCAACTTCTATGAGAAGCTATTGCTAGTGTTTTTCTTCTTGTTGATCTCCAATTTATTCTTTCTATATCCTGTTTATACATAGTTGTTTGCAGATTGTTTTCCCCATTAGACTTTGAGCTTTTTGAGAATGAGGACTTTTTGACTTTCCTTGTATCCCCAATTCAGAGTTTGTTATATGGTAGATGTTTAATAAATATTTATTGATTAACAAGGATTTTGGAGCTGTTATACTGAGTCACAGTGTTTATTATGGGATTCTTTATTTCTTTCATTATCTTTACCCCTATCCTCAAGGATAGGGGAGGTGATATCTTTCAAGGCTTGAGTTAGCAATATGGTGGTGACTTTAGAAGTGATGGGATTTTGCTGACACAGGAATCCTGTGGAACCAGGCAGGGCAGCAAAATGAAAGGGAAGTAAAACCATGTTTCAAATTGTTGAATTAATGAATGAGCAGCTTCAAGTTTTAGCAAAGAAGTAGGAGCCAATATATTTCTATGTCATCCAGTAGTTTTCCACATACAAGTTCTTATCTCATGAGTGTACAGAAATCAAATTTACTGAAAACAACTTTGAACAGAGGCAAAACCCCTTTCAACTGGCAGTTATGGAGGTCATGGCACACAGAATTTTGACTTTATTAATTTTTTTCCCTTTTTGTTGTTTAAAAGTAAGACTCAGGGGTGGCTAGGTGGTGCAGTGGATAAAGCACCGACCCTGGAGTCAGGAGTACCTGGGTTCAAATCTAGTCTCAGATACTTAATAATTACCTAGCTGTGTGGCTTTGGGCAAGCCACTTAACCCCATTTGCCTTGCAAAAAAAAAAAAAGTAAGACCCAGAGTGGAAAATCCCTTCACCAGCATAGATAAACACCTCATCAGTTACATATAGCTTTTTTTTAGGTTTTTTTTGCAATACATATAGTTTTTGAGGATTTCTTGGGGACAGTAAAAGTGACGTGACTTGTCCTTGGACACACAACTATTACGTGCCAGAGGAAAGATTGGAACTCAATTCTTCCTGCCCCTAAAGGCAGCCCTCTGGCCACTCTACTACATTGCTTTGCATTATTAAAGTTATTGGAAGGAAAATAAAATTGAGTAAGGGACAGGAAATTGCACTAATTCACATGTGGCTGTGACTTGCAGCTTCCTAATCTTATGCACATGCACTGTGCAATACCAGTGGGAAAAGATCTGAGGCCACATCCTTTCCGCCTCACATAGACCCCCCTTTGTCTCAGTCCATACCCATAAAACAACTGTACATATTGGAGATATTTTGAAAATGTATGAAAGAAACCAACCATTTCCAACTTCCTGTTCATAGATTAAATTTAGAGACTCCTGAAAGTTCATAGAGTAATGAATGGGGCTAATACATTCATAAGTGTAGTGCTTCAGCTTCAAAAATGGTACTCAGCAGTGAAAACAAGGCCTTAATGGGTCCCAACATAATGGGCAGGCTAACTCTGAGCATCCTACTAAAGAACATTTTGGAAAGCTGACCATGATGTATTTAAAATAGGAACTGCCTAGAGCAGTCTATTCGTTTCTGTTCAGATATATGTTTCACAGAAGCTAAGGGGCAAGCACCTTTTTTCAAGACAAATACTATAGAAAGGGGCTACTCTTTTTTTTTGTTTTAATGAACTGTCTTTGAGCAAAGACTTATGTCTCAGACCTTTCTTTATATCAGAGAGTCAAAGGTCAGTCATTTTGGAGGTGGTTTTTAATTCAATTTGATTCAATATTTATTGATTCAGACATCACTTGTTATAGGAGTTTGTTGGTCAATATCAATAAGAAAGTTGGAGCCCTTTCATGGGACTTTCCAATCTATTCTGTGATTTACATATGTTGGGAACCCTAAATCTAAGTCAGAAGTTAAAGACACTTAAGGTTGTGTCCTAGTAGGAATTATGTTTCTATTTCTTAGTTAACCCAGTTCAATGGACAATTATTAAATGCCCACATTGTGTAAAGCATCGTTAGATGCAGGAGATACAAAAACAACCAATAAAAATAAAATTTTCTCTTCTATACATAACAACATTCTACTTTTAACAAATAGTAGTGCTACAGAAATGATAATATGGACAGAACAACATCAGAAAAGAAGAATAAAGATAATATGATTAAATCTTTTGAATAGATAGTCACCCTTTATTGTGTCATGTACTTTTTGGTGAAATCTACAGATCCTATCTTAGAATATTATTTTTTAGGTTGTTTTTTTTTGCAAGTCAATGGGGTTAAGTGGCTTGCTCAAGGTCACACAGGTAATTATTAGGTGTGTGAGGCTGGATTTGAATGCAGGTCCTCCTGACTCCAGGGCCAGTGCTCTATCCACTGCACCATCTAGATGCCCAAGAATATTATTTTTAAATGTATAAAATAAGTAACATTGGATTATGAAGGAAACAAATCAGATTGAAATCATGTCATCCATATATTAAAAAAAAACCAAGTTCATGTACCTCAGGTTAGCAACCCCTGACATAGTACAACTATGATTTTCTTTAGAGAAAATTATAATTACAAAGATTTCATGATGAAGACTTTTAAGGAGATGTGCATATATGTATTGTGTATATATAGCATGTATTATATATATATATATTTTATATATACACATATTTATTCAATATCATTACTCTAAGAGCTTAGGGTTTTCTAGGTCCCTGGAGGTTGGAAGTCTTCTGATGTGAATCTTCATCTAACATTCTGGGTTCATTAATGGGTTGACTGAAGAATTCCATATGTTGACTGTTCAGGAGAGTCTGAACAGAAGTGAATAGACTGCTCTAGGTTCAAGGGTAGGCAATCAGAAGTCTACTGGGAAGCAAGGACTAAGATAGGACAAAAGTATACTTTAGGAGAACAGCTTTCAGGCCAAAATTATGTGGGCTCTGTTTGTGAATGAAGGATGTGATACCATAGTGAAATTCTACACTTCTAACAATAAAGCCTTTAATGTCCAAATGAATGTAAATAACTTGCAGCTTGTTCAGTAGCCATGGAGGTCAACAAAGCAGCTTGGAGGCAGTGGAGTGAAAATAGTTGGATTTAAGAGTTCCATTCTCAGCTCTGATAAGACCTTGTGTGATCCCTCTGACTTTGTTTCCTCTTCTGTATAATGGAGATACTAACACTTGCATTCTATGCTTCAGAGGGCTGTTGGGAGATCCTAGATGTAAAGCTGAAAGAGGCCTCAGAGATATTCTATTCTATTCTAACCTCCTTTGTTTTATAGACAGAGAATTGGATCTGATGGAGCTTAAATGACTTTCTCAAGGTCACACAGGTGCTCAGGGGCAGCTGCTTCTTCAAGACAAATAGTAAAGAAAGGGGCTACTCTTTTTTTAAATGAGTTTTTTTTTAGGATTTTTTGCAAGGAAAATGGGGTTAAGTGGCTTGCCCAAGGCCACACAGCTAGGTAATTATTAAATGTCTGAGACTGGATTTGAACCCAGGTACTCCTGACTCCAGGGCCAGTGCTTTATCCACTGCGCCACCTAGCCACCCCTAAAATGAGTTCTTCTTGAGCAAAGAATTACAACTCAGACCTTTCTTCTTTATGACAGATCAAAGATTGGCTATAAGAAGGTGTTAATGCACTTTGATCTAACATTTTAAACATTTAATAGATTCAGGGCACTGTATTTAATGCTGTGGACAGCATCTGATTTTTAGCTCCTTGAAGTTGGGGACTATTTTTGCCTTTCTGCCTAGAATGTGTACTTAATGTTTGTTAACTTGACAAATATAAAAAAATGAAAAATATTTCTTGCCTTCAAGAACATTACAAGCTTGTGGAGCCATGGAAAACAGCAAAGCCAAAGCCCCCCAAACTCACTCAGTCAATAGAAGATCATTCAAGATGATCTGAAAAGAAACACTGAAGGAAGTTAAGGGTTTTCAGAGGCAAAGGTGAGGGAGGATGGCTCATTTCAGGCATAAAGAGTGGCCTGTACAAAGGTCTATAGGTAGAAGATGTATGGTCCCATTGGGGGAAAAGTAAGGATCTCAATCTGACTGGATGTAGAGTGTAAGAAGAATGGAATAGAAGAAAACAAGTATTTTAATGCATCTGTTTTGTGCCAGTCACTGTGTTAAGCTCTTAACAAATAATATTTCATTGGATTCTCATAATAACCTTGGGGGTTAGGTACTCCACTTTTCTAGTTGAAAAAACTGAGACTGAGAGAAGTTAAGTAACTTGTCCTGGGATAGGCAGCTAATAAGTATCTAAGGCTGGATGTGAACTCAGATCTTCCTCAGTATAGTTCCAGCTCTATTCACCTGACATCTAGCTACAAGAGGAAGAGTAATAGCAAATAAGTCTAGAAGTGGTGTGGTATTGGAAAGATTGCTTGATTTTAGTTTCAAAGAACCCGAGTTTGAATTCTAGTTCTGTGAGCTCCAGTCTAGGTGATATTGGACAAGTCATTTAAATCTTTCTGGGCTTCATTTCCCTCATCAATGAAATGAAAGGATTGAGCTTTAATGTTTCTTATAGCTCTAAATCTGTGATCCTATAAGTGAGGGATAGTGAAAGGATTTCAGTGTTAGGCTGAGTAGTTTGTAGTTTATCCTAGAAGTCTATCTTAATCTAGGGGAATGAGGTGGTTAGACCAGTGCTTTAGGAAGGTAATTTTGACAGCTGCTTGGTGGATGAGTTGTATGTGGAAAAATATTTTAAGATTTAAGATCCCCCTTTTCTCTGTATCTGCTAATTGATTTTGACTCCTTGCTCAGTCCTAACCTCTAGTTTGGGTTTTTCCATCCCTGGTTTACTAAGACAACAGTGTTCTAGAGAGCATACAGTTCCCAGCACTTGGAGATCTCCTTTGATTCCAATTCCCGATTCTACTCCTAATCTGATCAATTCTATCAACATTTATTGCCAGGCACTGTGCTAAGGATTAGGGATAGAAAGAGGCGAAAGTAGAAAAGCCTGAAAAGACTTGCATGAACTGATGCTGAGTGAATTGAGCAGAACCAGGAGAACATTGTACACATTGACAGCAACAATGTGAGATGATCAACTATGATGGATGCAGCTCCTCTCAGTAGTTCAGTGATCAAGGACAATCCTGAAAGACCTGTTATATGGAAAAAACCATCCACCTCCAGAGAAAAAACTATGGAGTATGAATGTAGAGCAAACCTCCTATGTTCACTTTTTAAAATTTCTTTTATGTTTTTATTTTTTCCTTGTGAATATTTTTCTCCTTAGTACTAATTCCTCCATCACAATATGGAAATATATTAAACATGGTTGTACTTGTAGAACCTTATATCAGATTGTTCACTGCCCTGGAGGGGTGGGAGGGAAGAAATATGTATACAGAAAAATGTGGAACTCAAAAACTTACATAAAGATGAAAACTCTTTGTAAGTAATTGTAAAATAAAATAAAATTCTTAAAAAAAGGAAAAAAAAGGCAAAAGATGGTCCCTACTCTCAAGGAGTTTATAATCTTTTCACAGGTACAACACTGGTTTCAGCACTGATCCAAGTCACTACTCTCAGTTACAGCTTTGGAAGTGGTTGTTAGCTCTGTCTACTTTTTTGTCTTCCTTTACCTGTTGCCAGTTCTGGTCAAAGTAGATAGAAGTCCAGGTTCTAATAGCTGTTAGTCTAAGAACCTTACTCCAGAAGTCTACTGTTCTCATTTGCGTGGAGGGCACAGGCTTTGCAAATTATAGCAGCTCTCTCTCTCTCTTTCTTCTGTCCTGAATGGTAGCCAAGAAACTTCTCCTTCAAGAACAAAGGGAAAAAAATTTCATAATAATTTCATTGTATATTTAAAAGGAATAGCAAGTTACACATAGTAGATGTGCAGTTTTTCATTTGCAATCATCTTTTAATTATACTTAGTTATAGAAATGCTCATTGTAGTACATAAATTAAAAATAAAATAATTTTTTAAAAAGAACTAAAGAAGAAATGAGGGGATAAAACCCAATTCTTGATGACAAAATCTCACTCCTTTCCTCCTATCACATGACTTGTCCCACAATACCTGTCACTAACTCTCCATCCTTTCTGAGGACTTCTTGTCCACCATGAAGAAATTATTCCCATGTAACTCAGTGAGTGGGGAAGACAGGAGAAATGTGAGTACTCTCCCTGTTCTCAAATTGCTATTATTTTGAGCTCTGGAAAAAATAGTATTTCAGAATATTAAAAAAGGTACAACTTTGGCACAGATTATAGAACTAAAGAAAGGGAAGGAAATATGCTTATCTATTGATGGGATATAGCAAGAGAATTGACCTATGAAAGGAGAAGTATTTTATCCCATCCAAAAAAATTATCCTTGAAACTGGGAGAAAAGTGAAAAATGCAAAAGTTTAAAAAAATGAATCTTCCCTTCTCTCAAGGCCAAATGTTGCACATGCCCAGAAGATATAAGTAAGGAGAGTAGTGGAAACAGTTGTAAATTTATCAAGTGTGAATGGCACATCTGGAAGTGGAGAACCCATATTGAAAAAATAAACAAAGAGGGGAATGTGGATTGGAAGCCATTAACATAGCTAATCTTGGAATGGTTATAAAGTCTTGTTCTGGTTTATAGAGGTGAAAGGTAAGAGTTGAAAATGAAACATGAGGCAAGGTAAAACAGTGTATCATCATTTTTGGACCTAGTCTAAAGCCAGGGCTGTTGTTCTCCTTTGTTTTGAGGGCCAATGGCATTTGGTGGGAAAGGAAGGAGAAAAAAAATTAAAGAAAGGAATTTTTAGAAAGTTGGTGACTAGAAAGAGAAGAAGAAGATTCCCCGCTTTCCTTTTTAAGGAAGAAAAGAGAAAGGGAAGTCATTTTAAAATATCACCTTTACTCAGGCACTGAGCTAAGTGCTTTCTAGATAGTTTCTCATGTGAGATTATGTTGCTCATTACCTTAAAGCACTTTGTAATCACAGGATAGGAATAGGGAATGGACTTGTGATTTCATAGATGTAAAAATTCTTAGATGAGAAAACTTTCATCTCGGCAGGTCTGGATGTTTTCTTGGATGCTTGGGACACTGAGAAGTTGAAAGATTTGCTCAGGGTAACATCTATCTATCTATCTATCTATCTATCTATCTATCTATCTATCTATCCATCTATCTATCATCTGTCTATCTATCTATCTATCATCTATCTATCTATCTATCTATCTATCTATCTATCTATCTATCTATCTATCTATCTATCTATTTGTAGTAGGATTTGAAGTCTTGCTGGATCTGAGACCAGTTCTCTCTTTTTAGGAGCAGCTGGTGATGCAGCGGATAGAGTTCTGTGCCTGGAGTCAGGGAGACATGAATTCAAATCCATCCTCAAAGACTTACTATCTATGTGATTAAGACATTGATCCAAGTATTCTGAAGGCCCTCATAATAAAAATTGATCTCTATATCCAGAGAGAAAATTGAGGAATTCAATGTAGATTGAAATTTACATTTTTAAACTTTATTTTTTATTTGTTTTTTTTTGGAAGGGGGAAAAAGGGGTCTGTGTTTTCTTTTGGAACATGGTAAATATGGCAATATGTTTTGCATGTCTCCACATGTTTAATCATTATCAAATTGTTTGTATTTTCATGTAGGAGGAGGGGGAGAAGGAGAGAGAGAGAATTTGGAAATCAAATTTTTTTAAACTGAATGCTGAATATTTTTTGCATGTAATTGAGAAATAGTTAATGAAATAATAAAAATATTTTTCTTTCTCTTTTATATAAATATTTATTTGTTCTCCAATTACACACAATAGTAGTTTCCACCCATCATCTCTTTGCAAGGTTTTGAATTTCACAATTTTTCCTCCCTACCCTCCCCCTGCATCTCCACAGAATCAAGTCTGATGATCTTTATATTGTTTCCATGCTATACATTGATCAAAATTGAATTTTTGAGAGAAAAATCATATCCTTGAGGAAAAAATAAAATATTAGAGATAGCAAAATTATGTAGTACATAAGATAGCATTTTTTAAAAATTGAAAGTAATAGTCTTTGGTCTTTGTTTAAACTCCACAGTTCTTTCTCTGAATGCAGATGACATCCTCCATTGCAGAATTTTAAAATTGTCCCTGATTATTGCACTGGATGGATTGAGCAACTCCATTAAGGTTGATCATCACCCCTATGTTGCTTACAGTGTACAATGTTCTTCTGATTCTGCTCATCTCACTCAGCAACAGTTCATCCAGGTCTTTCCAGGCTTCTCTGAAAATCCCATCCCTCCTGGTTTCTAATAGAACAGTAGCATTCCATAGCCTACATATGCCACAACTTGTTCAGCCATTCCTGTATTGATGTATATTCACTCAATTTCCAGTTCTTTGCTACCACAAACAGGGCTGCTATGAATATTTTTGTACAAATGATGTTTTTACCCTTTTTCATGATCTCTTCAGGGTATAGACCCAGTAGTGGTATTGCTGGATTAAAGGGTATGCACATTTGTATTTCCCTTTGGGCGTAATTCTAAAGGTTGGATGAGTTCACAGTTCCACCAACAATGTATTAGTGGCCTAGATTTCCCACATCCCTTCCAACATTGATCATTGTCCTTTCTGGTCATATTGGCCAATCTGAGAGGTATGAGGTGGTACCTCAGAGCTGCTTTGATTTGCATTTCTCTAGTCACTGATGATTTAGAACAATTTTTCATACAACTATGGATTGCTTTGATTTCCTCATCTGTAAATTGCCTTTACATATCCTTTGACCATTTGTCAATTGAGGAATGGCTTGAAAAAATATTTTTAAAAAATACTTGGCACAATACTTACCATGTAACAGGCACCAATAAATTGTTTTTGCCTTTCTTTCTCTCTTTCTTTCCTCTTCATTTCCCTTCCACTCCAAACTGATTCAGAATCACAAAGGGTAATATAACTGTAAGAATTATTATAAGTAGATCTGCTACCCCTAATATTGCCCTATTCTGATGATTCATTATGGCATAGGAGTGCCCCCAGGTTCTTGTAGACTATAATAGCAAAGCAGAAGCTCTGGAAGTCCTTACTAAACTGGAAACATTTGAAATAAAACCCAGTCTATCTAAATTCAGATATATGGGCCTCCAAGGGATGATTCTTTTGGTCATCATAAATTCACAAAGGTGGTCTCCTAAAACAGAAAGGGTTATGATATGTGTCAGTGAAAACTACTGCCATATTTTTTGCTTCTTAGAGAATTCTAGAACAGTTGAGTGAGACTATGTTTGTAAAAAACAAGGCTGAAGATATGGCAGACTTTGATTCATTTACTTAGGATTCTTTAGGTGAAATTTTCTCTATAAGAGTAGATACTGACAAGTACGTTTAGAGCAGAAAAGATGGAAAGATGGGGAAACTAAAAGTTTAATTCTTTTTTTTTTGGAGGGGGGGTGTTCTAATTTTCCCACTTAATAGTATTTTATATTTTCCAATTACATGTAAAAATAGTTTTAAACTTTTTTTTTGTTTTTTGTTTTTATTTTTTTGCTAGGCAATGTGGTTAAGTGGATTGCCCAAGGCCACAAAGCTAGGTAATTATTAAGTGTTTGAGGCCGGATTTGAACTCAGGTACTCCTGATTTCAGGGCCGGTGTTCTATCCACTGTGCTACCTAGCTGTCCCTAACATTTGTTTTTATAAGATTTTTGTTCCAAATTTTTCTCTCCACTCCCTTATCTTACCCCTACCCAAGAGAGCTAGTAATATGCTAGATTTTATGTGTATAGTCATGATAAACATATTTCTGCGTTAGGTGTGTTGTGAAAGAAGAATCATTAGAAAAGGGAAAAACCATGAGAAAGAAAATAAAAAACAAAGTGAAAATAGGTCTTTCTTTGGATGTGGATAGCACTTTTCATCAGAGTCTATAAGTTTAATTCTTTTTTTATCTT
Source organism: Macrotis lagotis (assembly GCF_037893015.1). Lineage (NCBI taxonomy): Eukaryota > Metazoa > Chordata > Mammalia > Peramelemorphia > Peramelidae > Macrotis > Macrotis lagotis. The sequence goes on from NC_133665.1 coordinate 20,313,032, forward strand.
ACAGGAAATTTCTTTTTTTTTTAATTAAAGATTTTATTTATTTTCAGTTTTACAATTTTCCCCCCAATCTTACTTCCCTCCCTCCACCTCCCTGACAAAGCAATTTGTCAGTCTTTACTTTGTTTTCATGTTGTACATTGATCCAAATTGAGTGTGATGAGAGAGAAATCATATCCTTAAGGAAGAAAGAAAAAAGTATAAGAGATAACAAGACCAGACAATAAGATATCTGTTTTTTTTCCTAAATTAAAGGGAATAGTCCTTGAACTTTGTTCAAACTCCATGGTCCTTTCTCTGGATACAGATGGTATTCTCTGTTGCAGACAGCTCAAAATTATCCCTGATTTTTGCACTGATGGAATGAGCAAGTCCATCAAGGTTGATCATTGTCCCCATACTGCTGTTAGGGTGTACAGTGTTTTTCTGGTTCTGCTCATCTCACTCAGCATCAGTTCATGCAAATCCCTCCACACTTCCCTGATTTCCCATCCCTCCTGGTTTCTAATAGAACAATAGTGTTCCATGTATAAGTTTAATTCTTAACCCTACTATTGAACTTAAAGTCAGGAAGATCTGAGTTAAAATCCAACTTTAGACATATTCTAGCTGTGTCATTTAATCTTTGTTTGCCTCAGTTCCCTCATTTTAAAATGATTGTAATAATTGTAAAACAATACTTCACAGGTTCTGACACATAGTAAATACTATATATTGTTAGCTATTATTAATGAACTCCTCAGAATTCACACTTTTCTATTGACAAAAAGGATGGTGATAGTTTCCCATCTGGTCCTTAGTTTCCTCATCCTATTAGAATGAAGCTGTTGGACTAAATTAATTTAAAAGTTCTTTCTAACTCAATCTATGATGTGGTTACTGCTATTCACAGGGTTACCTTGAGGATGAATTGGATATAATTGGATATAATAATTGTATATAAGTTTATGTGTGTGCATGTGTGTGTATGTGCATGTGTATTTGTGTGTGTGAATTGCTTGTAGCTTCTTGATCTAAAATATTATATATTTTTTGAATTATAAAGATTTCATTTTGAGTTTTACAATTTTTCCCCTAATCTTACTTCCTTTCCCCCATCCCCCACAGAAGGCAATTTGCCAGTTAAAGTATTAAATATTAAAAATGACTAGGTACAAACATTTTCCTTTGACTATTTTGTAGCATGGGAAGGGTACCACCCCCAAATTACCCCCCAAAATAATAGTGAGTGAAGTCAACATTTTTACATCACAACACAAAGGGCCTCTTTGTTTTAGAATTCTGATTTCTTTCATTTAAATTCTGAGGCCTCACCCTGTACCCTCCTGTCCTAAAGATTCCATTGAAATGAAGCACCACAGAGGAAATATTGCCTCAAGCCTACTCAGTCTTTTCAATCTGAATTCAAACAGGTAATTTCAGGCACAGGTTCCTTTTGTATACTGGAACATTTTTTTTGTATGTGTGTATATAGATCCTCTTTATATATATATTATATATATATATATATATATATATATATATATATAAAATAAATTCAGTTTCTCTGAATTACACACATATATACACACATACACATATATTTATACACACATACATATATATGGAAAATACATGGAAATATATGTATATATGTATGTGTGTGTGTGTTTATGTAACTCAGAGAAGACTAGCATCTTTGCTGTGAGTTTGCCAAGTCATTTTCAAAACTGCTCATCCACCTGTCACTCAATTCTCACCTGTTGCTCCAAGAAACCCTTCCCATGCTACAAGATAATCAAATTTAAAATGTTTATACCTTCTCATTCTTAATATATAGGTCAAGAAACACAGTGGTCATACCCTGGTAAAACCATCTTGACAGACAAGCTAACCCAGGTTGAGAGCAAACTATGATCTTCAAACCCATCAGTGAGTTAGGGGAATATTTACCCCCCAAAATGTGAAAATTTACCCCAGTGGAATGGGTAGAGGAGAACAATTTGTCCCAATAGCCCTGAAGGAAGTTGAAGGAGCTGCTTTGGAGCAATTAAAATTTAGTCATTAAAGATGGCAAGATCACCCACTTCATCCCAGACCATTGTTAGTTACCCAAACTTATGAACTGCCACTTCAATGCCTCAGGAAGAGAATATGAGAATGGTGACTGTACACTCTGTCTCACTTAGATTCAGTTTATGAATATGGGATCCCTATTGGTGAAAACCATAATAACATGGATCCCTTAAGCAGTGAAAGATGTGATGTAAGTTTCCTAGCAAATGTCTCTAGCAGAAAAGGTCATGAATAATGTGGGTTTCCCAGAAAAAGTTTCTGTAAGTGAAAGTCATAATAACAATATGGAATCCCTCTCAATGAATAATGTAAATCAAGATTAATATAAGCTAAAAGAAGGCACACAGACTGAATATGCATAGTCTATAGCCTTGAAAATTTGGAACTTTAGCCAAAACAGAACTAATAGAACGCCCAGGTGTCTGGGGTCCCAAGAACAGTGATGAGTAGAGTAAAACCAAAAATATCAGCCACTCTGCACTAATATATGTTTTAACTCCTCCCTTTGTCTGATTTCTATAATGACCACAGGAGCTTTGGGGGGGTGTCTTTGCAGGAATTCCAATATGTTGTCTAGACTGCCCCATTATGAGTATCCTACTTTGATTCTGAAACTCCTTATATAATCAGTCTGGAGTTCCTCAGACTCTTTCTTCAGAATTTAACTGAATTCCTTCTTTGGGGGAGAGAGGAGTCTTGAATATTTCACTGAGGGGGATTTTCAGGCAAGACAATCTATAAATCAAAATATCAACCTGAAATGTTCTCTTAGAAGATAAAGGATAGGATGGAGCCAAGATGGCAGTGTAGAGGCTGAAATTCCCAGAAGCTCTTCCCCTGCCCCAAACTCCAAAAACCATAAAATTATGACTCTAACCAAACTCTAGAGGGGCAGAACCCACAGAAAGACTGAGTGAAGCAATTCTCCACTCCCAAACAACTTCATAGATCCATGGGAAAAGTCTATTCCACTGGGACTGGGACAGGAAAATTCACAGCTCAGCCTGGGGCACAGTTGCACCAGAGCAGACCAGTTCCAGTCTTCCAGGAACAGCCTGTGGGGCACCTGGATCCTTGGGAGCACCTGGGTCCTTGACAGTGGGAGCAGTTTCCAGATCTCTTGACCCAGGAATCACCAGGGTTAGTTTGGAGGGTTAATGGGATGACTCTGCTACACCAGAGTGAACAGGGACTCCAAGCCAGTGCCAACCTCAGGGCTGCCCCACTCTAGGAACCTATGGAATTACCCAAAAGCTACTTCCAGAGCAATCAGTCTGCAGATGGTAAGGGAGTGGGGAGAGACTGCAGAAATCTCTCTGATATCCCTGGGGCAGTACTCTGCTGCTTTGCCCATACTCAGATCCAGGTCACAGTCTGGTCCCCCATACTACCATAGAGGAGCAGGGACCCTTTTCACAACTCCAGGGCAGAAGGGAGTGTTTGTGATCATCCACAGATTAGAGTACAGGTGAGGAGAGCAGTCAGAGTTTCTCATAAAACTTTGGAAGTTACAGACTGGGGAAATGAATAAATAACAACAAAAAAAGAATCTGACCATAGACAATTACTTTGGTCCTATGGAGAATCAAAATATATACTCAGACAATGACAAAGTCAAAGCTTCTACATCTAAAGTCTCTGAGTAAAATAGGAATTGGTCTTAGGTTATGGAAGAGCTCAAAAAAGACTTTGAAAATCAAGTAAGTGAGGTAGAGGAAAAATTAGGAAGAGAAATGAGAGCAATGCAAATAAATCATGAAAACCAAGCCAGCAACTTGATGAAGGAGATACAAAAAAAAATCAAAGAAAAATAACATGTTAAAAACCAGCTTAGGTCAAATGGAAAACACAGTCCAAAAAAGTCAATGAGGAGAAAAATATCTTAAAAAGCAGAAGTGATCAGTTGGAAAAGGAGATAAAAAAACTCTGAAGAAAATAATTCCTTCAAATGTAGAATGGAACAAAAGGAAGCTGATGACTTTGTGAGAAATCAAGAAAAAATAAAACAAAACTAAAAGAATGAAAAACTAGAAGAAAATGTGAAATATCTCATTGGAAAATCAACTGATCTGGAAAACAGAAACAGGAGAAGTCATTTAAAAATTATTGGGCTACCTGAAGGTCATGACCAGGAAAAGAATCTAGACCTCATTTTAAAAGAAATAATACAGCAAAATTGCCCTGAGATCCTAGAATTAGAGGGATAAATATATCAATTACTCTCCCAGGAATTTTATATCCAGATTCCAAAACTCCCAAGTCAAAGAGGAATTACTACAAGCAGCCAGAAAGAAACAATTCTATTTTCATGGTGCTAGAGTCAGGATTACACAGGATTTGTCAGCATCTACATTAAGGGCTCATAAGACTTGAAATATGATATTCTAGAAGGCTAAAGAGCTTGGACATTCAATGAAACAGGGAACTTTCAAACTTTTCTGTTGAAATGGTTTGGTCTTCCAGTACAGGACTCAGGTGAAGCACAGAGAGGGTGAGGACTTAATGATGTTGAACTGTGTGCATTTCTGCACGGTAAGATGATAATGATAACTCATATGAATCTTTTCATTTATAGGAATAGTTAGAAGGAGCATAAAAGGAATGTACTTGGAGAAAGGGAAAAAAGAGCTACAATGAGCTAAAATATCTCATGTAAAAGAGTCAAGTAAAAGCTTTTGCAATGGAGTGGAAGGGAGAAGGTGAGGAGGAATGAATGAGCCTTCATTCTTATCAGAAATGGATCATTGAGGAAAAATAACATAAAATAGGGTATAGATTTCTATCTTACCCTAGAGGAAAAAGGAGAATCAAGGGATGAGAGAAGGGGAACAGGGGGAGGGGAGAGGAATATAGGTGATAGAAGAGAGGGAAGATTGTGGGAGGGGGGTGGTCAGATGCAACACACTTCTTTTTTTTTAATATTTACTTTATTTTTTTATTCTCATTTTGTACAAATGTTTTTTTTACATTAATAAAATATTCTTGTTTAAGAGTAAACAAAATACCCCTCCCCCATGAATATAGACTTGCTTGGGCGATAAAGTAAAGGGGAGAGAAAAAAATTAAAATTAAAAATTTTTTAAAAAAAAATAATAGTAATAATTGTAGGTATGGCCAGGTGGCGCAATGAATGAAGCACAAGTCCTGGTGCCACGAGCACCCAAGCCCACATCCAGCCCCATAGACCCAACAATCACCCAGTCGTGTGATATGCAAGCCACCCGATCCCCACTGCCCTGCAAAAACCAAAAAGAAGGAAAAAGAAGACCCAAAATAAAATAAAATAGTAATCTTAGTAAGGGTGGCTGGGTGGCAGACAGAGCATTGGCCCCTGAGCCAGGAGCACCCGGGTCCAAATCCCGCCTCAGACACCCAAAGATCACCCTGCTATGTGGCCCCAGGCAGGACACCCAGCCCCATTTGCCCTGCACCCTCCCCCAAATAATAAAAGTAAAAAATGTGCTTCAGTCTTTGTTCCAGCACCAACAACTCTGTCATGGGTGGATCACATTCTTTATGGTAAGTCCATCGCAAAAGTTGCTTCCATATTTTTCCAATGTTGCCATTGCTGATTGCAACTCCCTCCTTCCATATTTCTCCACTACCAAGTACGATATTTTCTCTCTCC